>NC_139512.1:280145833-280745833 GCF_947247035.1 Vipera ursinii | reverse complement strand
AATGTTTTTTTTTGACAGTGGCTGGTTAGCATTCCCTCAGTCCCTCCTCCCTCCTCAGCCCCTCCAGAAGTTGTGTCACCAGACCTGAGGGCCACAAGAAACCAGAGACATTGTCCAATGGTTCCATTTAGCCAATCTTTTTACTGTCTCCATGTGGTTTGTATATTTTAAACTTTTAAAGTGTTTTTTAATTTTAAGTGTTTATATTTTATATGATTATTTTTATATGTTTGTTGTTTTACTGATTGTTCTACACTGCTCAGAGTTGCTTTCTGTGAGATGGGCAGCCATATAAATGTGGAAATTAAATAAAATTAAATTCTGTGGCACATGGAATTTATTCCTTCTTGATGTCCACCCATTTTAGTGTAAATCTGCATATGTATACAAAGTGCTGTTGTTAGTTAGACCAACATAGTTAAGCACTAATAGCTTCCCATGAATGTATTTGGATGTTTAAGCAGGCCTGACCCTGGACTTGCCTTACTATAGCATCTAAATCCTGGACATGGTTCCCTCAGCCGTTCCTTCAAATGAATGCCCATACATCTGAATATTCCCTGTGACGTTGCAAAGGGAATATCTATTGTAAGTCTTACCCTCGTATGCATTCTGCTGTCATCATCGCTGCTGTAGCTAATCCGCTGTGACTTGGCAAGAAAAGAGTTTATATTTTCTGCTCCAGGACAAATCAAGATCATGGGAGATTCAGCATACCGGTACTTTCAGAGCTGTGTTAAGTCACCAAATCTTGCTTGATTGTGACAGGAAATATTTCACAAACGTATCAACTTTCCTATAATACAGGGGTCTTCAAACTTGGCCCTTTTATGACTTGTGGACTTCAACTCCCAGAATTCCTCAGCCAGGCATGCTGGCTAAGGAATTTTGGGAGTTGAAGTCCACAAGTCATAAAAGGGCCAAGTTTCAAGACTCCTGTTATAGAAGCACTTACAGCGCTACAGTTGAAATGGGCTGCATTAGACTTTGCTCTATGATCCAAACAATATTAGTGGAAGTTTATTCTGCAGCTTTCTTCCTCCCTCCCTCCCTCCCTCCCTCCCTCCCTCCCTCCCTCCCTCCCTCTAAATTACAGTATAGGGTCACTTATTGCAGAACTATGATGCTGGTTTGGTGGACTTCTGAGTTATGTGATCTTTCTTTATTTTTGATGTCTGAGTGAGACAGCTGAGAGAAAGACAAGCAGAGGAACTGAGGAAAATATTTTTTGTGTATTGTTGTCTGGAGGCAATATTCCAGTTGTGCCTGCTTTATTCAGTATTTTTTAAAATCTCTACAGTTAATACAACTATAAACATCCTAATTTGAAAGATTTCAAATCTGATTTTCTGTCTACAAATTGGAAGTTGAGATATAACTATTATGACTATTAAAGTGAACTTTGGGTTTTAATATGACAGAGTACTTTCCTAACGGTGTAGGTCAGGGGTCTTCAAACCTGGCCCTTTTATGACATCTGGACTTCAACTCCCAGAATTCCTCAGCCAGCATGCCTGGTTGAGGAATTCTGGGAATTGAATTTCACAAGTCATAAAAGGCCCAAGTTTGAAGACCCCTGGTGTAGGTGTATCAACAAATGGTATTTGAATATATTATTTTAAAATTATAAAAATGTATAAAAAACTGTATACAGTATAAAAAAACAATCCACTGCAGAGAATTCTCTACTTTATATAGAAATCTGTAAAGCCATGTTTGTACTTCCCAAACCTATTTGTTTAGTTTATTTTTATTTTTATGATGCAATCTGTGGTATGTTTTAGATCTCTATATTTTACATTTCAGAGTAATTGTACAAGGTTTAATAGAGCCTCTTTTTAATAGTTATAAATATAATCTTAGTAATATATTACTACAATAATATATAGCATAACAAAAATATAATTGATACATTATAGAAAATAGCATAAGTTTATATATAAAAATATAAGAATAAAAAGTAGTTGTTATAATGTGTGCATTCTCTTATATACATATGACGACAAAAACAAATCCTCTCTCTTGTTATTTTGACTTAAAGTTATAGAGATACCCTGGGAGGAAAAAAAAATGACTCTATTCCAGCAAGCCTTCTTTTCTTATTCTGTTTCCCGCATTTAGCAGAATTAACCTATCATCATTTTTATTCTTCATATATGCATCAGGAAATTGATGCAAAAGGCAGACACGAATATCAGAGTACTGTATACAGAGTAACTACTTTGATGCTAGCATTTTGCTGAACGCGATACAGAAATCAGTTCATGGAAGTAATGTAAACCAATCTGAGCAGCTGCTGTAGCTTTCCCTGTTTTTATCACTGCCTCAAAAACCTGGGAAGTGTCAGCAATTGCGTCAAGGCAGCCAGCTGAGTGCCTCCTTCAATCTCAATGGATGGAGTCGTTGCTTTGAGGACAGTATGTTTACAACTGCTTTATCTCACTTTCCCCTTCACAATCCAGGCCCTTTGGCTGACCTGGTGCCTTGGGCAGCAGCTGGCTTTGCTGCTATATAAGTTGCATAACTACCTAACAAAGCAGGAGTTGAACCAAATGAGAGAGAGAGAGAGAGAGAGAGAGAGAGAGAGAGAGAGAGAGAGAGAGAGAGAGAGAGAGAGAGAGAGAGAGAGCTTTCCTTTTTGGAATGTGCCATTGTAAACTTTTTCTGTCCTATATTCTGAATAATAGAATAAAGTGTGGTGATTTGTAATTCTCCAAAAGGATAATTTCTCACTCTCTGGGGTAAAGTATTCTTTGCAGCAAACTGAGTAAGTAAACTGAATCAACTTTACTTTGCTGTTTGCTGATCTGTACGTGTTGTGGGGTCATTGTCTCTGCTTTGAATTTATTAATGGTGAATTGAAGCTACCACCCAGAAATTCTGTAAGAGGCAAAAGGCAGGGAACTGGGCTTTCCTTAATTTTATCCTCGCAACAAAAACCATGTAAGATACCTCAGTTTGAGAGTATGTCTGACTCATAGTTATCTATTGAACTTTATGCAAATGCAATACCTTAAGTGTGGATTTCATCAATCCTGGTTCAAAATCCTAACCATTCCATTACTATAACAAGGTTGATCCCCAACTTAGCATCCTGTTCTTTTCTGATCTATTTTTCTCTTTGGATTCAGTTGCTACTACAGCTGCAACTACACTTCTAAGCTGTACAAACTGCTAACAAAATTCATGTAGTAAGTTGTGAACTTGGCCCAGTTAATGTCCAGCAAATGTAGAATGTAGATATTTTTGGCATAAAATGCTTACATGGTTCCATCTATATTATTCCCAGCTGGAAATCTATTCTAAATAGATATTCAGTATTTGGAAAGTGAAACCTGTTTAGCTTATTCAGAATTTAATTTCTCTTCCTAATTATAATTTGCTTTTGCCTTGTTCTATATCTGATCTCCAAATATGCTCCGAAGCATGCAGGAAAGTGGATGATGCATGTGTCTGCAACACGTAAAACAGTGGTATCTTTTTTGAGAATTGCACAAGCAGGTTTGAGGTCTTGCAGACTAATGCTATGTTGCATTCTTGCATGCTCAGAAGCAAAAGATGGAATACAAAGAGCCGCAGTGCCTAAAATTTAATGATATAAGGAGTTTTATGAAAAGGAAAGGTCTCTGCATAACCAGGGAACAACTGCCAGATAAAATAACAAAAACAGAACAATATATTTCACATTATTTCAGCCATCCTTCCAACAGCTTCTGAGAGATAGATTGGCAGTATTATTCCTAAATGCCAAACAATCTAAGGTTGGGAAAATAATGGTTTGCTCACAGATAACTTTTCTCCTGAAAAATTGTTTCAGAGATTTTGTTGTCATGAAGATACAAAATAAATTATGCCTAAGGTTTTTTTTACAAGAGGTTGTTTTGATTTTAAGATATATTGGGAGAGCCCTAAATACTGTATTTGCCTAGAAGAAGAGCAATCCTGACATTAAATAATACTTCAGCCAAAAAAATAAAACCAAACAAATAACACCAAACCCCTTGTTTATGTCCTTTATCATATTCTCAGAAGATCTATGACAATCTTCCAATTTCAAAAGTTAAGTCTTTGGCAAAAATTTAATTTTCTTTCTAGCAGTAATTTCCTAGTATATTTTTAATCAATTTCTTTGGTATATTGGAAAGTTTTTCCAAGAATATAACCTCCATGCTTTAAGAATTCTGCTTCTCAGGAAGAATAGCACAACTGCATTAATTTTTATTATTACATACGTGGTAGTTAGGCACAAAACATTGTACTAATTCTGCATAACAGTTTTGGAAGTTTCTTTACATGACATAACATTGTTTCAGAATCCATAGTTTTGTATTTTTTTATTCAAAACAACTGATCTCAAGTTGCTGCTGCTCAGGCATCTTGCAAAAGATGTGATTCACCTTAAAATGATTTCTTTAAAATGTGATCCCAAACGATATGCGATGGTACTGCAAAATTACAGTGTCAGACGATAATCAATTCTGGTTATGAAATAGTATAAGGTAAAGGTAAAGGTTCCCCCGCACATGCATGCTAGTTGTTTCTGACTCTAGGGGCCGGTGCTCATCTCCGTTTCAAAGCCGAAGAGTCTGAGAACGTCTCCGTGGTCATGTGGCCGGCATGACTAAACGCCAAAGGCGCATGGAATGCTGTTACCTTCCCACTGTATTGGTCCCTATTTTTCTACTTGCATTTTTACATGCTTTCGAACTGCTAGGTTGGCAGAAGCTGGGACAAGTAACAGGTGCTCACTCTGTTATGCGGCACTCAGGATTCGACCTGCCAAACTGCCGACTTTCTGATTGACAAGCTCAGCGTCCTAACCCACTGAGCCACCGCGTCCCTTCTGAAATAGTATAGCAGAATGCAATTGTCCCTTCCATTGTGCTTTCTCTGAATGGCAAATAAGAGGGAATTAATACTTATAAGCAACTTACAGGCACAACTACAAATCAAATTTATACTTATCTGAAAAGGTATGATTTACTCCCTTTTAGAGCAAAAAGGGTGGTGAAAAAAATTGAGGGGAAATAAAGATTTATTATTGATTGACAAATTGGCTATGAAGAATTAAAGTGATTTGTAAATTGGAACAATGCATGGTTAGTATTTGAAAGATATAGAAGAGAAAACCCACGTGGAGCAGGTTAAGAAAGAAACTGAAGACTTTATTTTAGCAGCTAAGAACAAGCTTTCTATTTATTTATTTATTAAACTTCTATGCTGCCTATCTCACTGAAGCATCTCTAGCCAACTAAGCTTTGCCAGTTAATTGCACGAAAGTGAAAATTCAGCATGTAGACAAACAACAGCAAATACTGCCTTTGACCATTTGATCAGTGGCTGTACTAAAATTTAGCAAACTGACTATAAGCAGTGTCATGATAGAGCTGCCAAAATTATTCATTGGAAATTTTGCAAGGGTTTGGATTTAAAGCTAGCAAAAACTACCAGGGACATCAAGTTGAGAAGGTTTTGGAAAATGAGTGGCTTAAGATCTTATGGGACTTTAAAATTCACGCAGACAGGCATTTTTTTATAACATGCCTGATAAACAATCATTCAAAAAAAAAAAAGAGATGCTGATGTTGCTATCCTAGGTGATGCTAGGTTAAAGGAAAAGCAACTGGGAAAAAATTATGAAATACTGGAGTTTGCATTTTTAAGTTAAATGCCTATGGAAAAAGAAACCTGCCCTTAGACGAATCATGACTGGAATCTTTGGAGCATATCTAAAGGATTCCTTATTTGTAAATTTTGAATTTATTGGACCTGAACACCCTACTTTTACAAAACAACTATTAGTACAACACTACCTTACTTGGAAGTACCTATTTTAATACAGTAATTCTTAGGTCCTTGCTCAGGACTTGAATAATTACGTTTTCACCACTCTTAGATTGTGAATCTAACTGCAGATTATTACCACTGCTAATAATAATTCTTTGAAGGTTCATGAAATATTACTTTCTAGAAACAGTGGCTGAGGACTCTAATTCCAAAGTAGCAACATTTGACCCAGTTAATGGGGTGTATGTGGTGGTCTAGAAATATTGATATGGACATTTGACTTGCATAGGACCTGAGTGGGCTATGTCTGCTTGGGAACAGGATTTATAAGTGTCACGTCTGACCTGGGATCTGAATCCAATTCTCCTTTCTGAGGGGCATAACTCTGTGCCAATGATAGAAGGAAACTCAGAATAAAACATTTCTATTTAAAATTTGTCAGCACCAACATAAAAATGTCAATTTGCCAAATTCTCTTGTGAGGAGTATTATGATTGCTAAATAAGTTAGGTTTGGTATATGTTGATTTTGGTATAACCTAACTTAATGTTCAGTATGTGCTAGAACATTATTAATTTTGTGACAAATTAAGAGTTTTTTTAAAAAAAAAATTATGTAACTGTCTTTTTACATATGAAACTGCCTGTTCTCATGAGTTTTTAGTCATACAGCATATTTTAAGAACCTTATTGTTATACTTAATACTTTTAGCTATTTGTGTCTCATTATGCCTTAACACACTTCAAACCTAATCTTATCTTCCATTTGATTTTTCCTTTTAAAACTAACAATGCTGTGCTTTTTTATGCTTTCTTCAGTTTTAAAGAACTTAATTTTTACTTGCAATTACATTAAGCAGCTTGTCACTCAGGCCTGGTGGTTGTGAAATTAATTCTCTGCTTAATTTTATGGAAAGCCTCCCCCGAGACAACTTTTTAAAGCTTCAGTTTAACCAGTGTTCATCTATGTGTGTCTTTTTGTTGTTACTTTTATTCCTCATTTGTACAAGCTAACTCCTGTTACACGAAGCCTGGTGACCTTGAGCCGATTACTACTCAAGCTGTCTTAATTTGCAATAAGGTGTTTGAAAATTGAATATCCAATGAGGAATAAAGTGGATCACACAGTTACCTTTTATAGATAGTTTGAGTTATCTTTCCTAAGTTACGTGCTATTATCTGACAGGTTCAGAGAGAGCTGCTGGAGGCAAAACCTAAACATGAATTTGTGTGTTTGTGTGTGTATGAATGTGTATTAGCTCTGCATGTATCAATTACATTTCAAAATAAATATTTCATATAATGCATAACCACGGCAAAATCCTTCTTGCCTCTGAGTTAAGTTAGGGAAAGGTTATACAACTTCTGAGAATTTTCAGAAACCAAAATACTATTACCGTATATACTTGAGTATAAGCCGAATTTTTCAGCCCACTTTTTGGGCTGAAAAATTCCACTTCGGCTTATACTCCAGTCAACAAAAAAAACTTACCGAGGACTTGTGCGCGGCCGAGGCTTTGGTGCTTCCGGGATCGCCCGCACCTCTCCCAAGCCACCGCCGTCTGAGACCTGCCGAAGTTTGGGGAGGTTTGGGGAGGTGCGCGCGCACCTCCCCAAACTCCGCGCCTTGCCTGCCTGCTTCTTTCCGCAGCGGAAAGAAGCAGGCAGGCAGGGCGCGGAGGAACGGAGACTTGCCGATGTTTGGGGAGGTTTGGGCGTCTCCCCAAACCTCGGCAGGTCTCCGTTCCTCCGCGCAGACCTGCCGACGTTTGGGGAGGTTTGGGCGCCTCCCCAAACCTCCCCAAACCTCGGCAGGTCTCCGTTCCTCCTGCCGACCTTTGGGGAGGTTTGGGCGCCTCCCCAAACCTCCCCAAACCTCGGCAGGTCTCCGTTCCTCCTGCCGACCTTTGGGGAGGTTTGGGCGCCTCCCCAAACCTCGGCAGGTCTCCGTTCCTCCGCGCAGACCTGCCGACGTTTGGGGAGGTTTGGGCGCCTCCCCAAACCTCCCCAAACCTCGGCAGGTCTCCGTTCCTCCTGCCGACCTTTGGGGAGGTTTGGGCGCCTCCCCAAACCTCCCCAAACCTCGGCAGGTCTCCGTTCCTCCTGCCGACCTTTGGGGAGGTTTGGGCGCCTCCCCAAACCTCCCCAAACCTCGGCAGGTCTCCGTTCCTCCTGCCGACCTTTGGGGAGGTTTGGGCGCCTCCCCAAACCTCGGCAGGTCTCCGTTCCTCCGCGCAGACCTGCCGACGTTTGGGAAGGTTTGGGCGCTTCCCCAAACCTCCCCAGGTCTCCGTTCCTGTTTGGGGAGGTTTGGGCGCCTCCCCAAACCTCCCCAAACCTCGGCAGGTCTCCGTTCCTGTTTGGGGAGGTTTGGGCGCCTCCCCAAACCTCCCCAAACCTCGGCAGGTCTCCGTTCCTCCGCGCAGACCTGCCGACCTTTGGGGAGGTTTGGGCGCCTCCCCAAACCTCCCCAAACCTCGGCAGGTCTCCGTTCCTCCGCGCAGACCTGCCGACCTTTGGGGAGGTTTGGGCGCCTCCCCAAACGTCCCCAAACCTCAGCAGGTCTCCGTTCCTGTTTGGGGAGGTTTGGGCGCCTCCCCAAACCTCCCCAAACCTCGGCAGGTCTCCGTTCCTCCGCGCAGACCTGCCGACCTTTGGGGAGGTTTGGGCGCCTCCCCAAACGTCCCCAAACCTCGGCAGGTCTCCGTTCCTGTTTGGGGAGGTTTGGGCGCCTCCCCAAACGTCCCCAAACCTCGGCAGGTCTCCGTTCCTCCGCGCAGACCTGCCGACCTTTGGGGAGGTTTGGGCGCCTCCCCAAACGTCCCCAAACCTCGGCAGGTCTCCGTTCCTGTTTGGGGAGGTTTGGGCGCCTCCCCAAACCTCCCCAAACCTCGGCAGGTCTCCGTTCCTGTTTGGGGAGGTTTGGGCGCCTCCCCAAACCTCCCCAAACCTCGGCAGGTCTCCGTTCCTCCGCGCAGACCTGCCGACCTTTGGGGAGGTTTGGGCGCCTCCCCAAACGTCCCCAAACCTCGGCAGGTCTCCGTTCCTCCGCGCAGACCTGCCGACCTTTGGGGAGGTTTGGGCGCCTCCCCAAACGTCCCCAAACCTTGGCAGGTCTCCGTTCCTGTTTGGGGAGGTTTGGGCGCCTCCCCAAACCTCCCCAAACCTCGGCAGGTCTCCGTTCCTCCGCGCAGACCTGCCGACCTTTGGGGAGGTTTGGGCGCCTCCCCAAACCTCCCCAAACCTCGGCAGGTCTCCGTTCTTCCTGCCGACCTTTGGGGAGGTTTGGGCGCCTCCCCAAACCTCCCCAAACCTCGGCAGGTCTGCGCGGAGGAACGGAGACCTGCCGAGGTTTGGGGAGGTTTGGGGAGGCGCCCAAACCTCCCCAAACAGGAACGGAGACCTGCCGAGGTTTGGGGACGTTTGGGGAGGCGCCCAAACCTCCCCAAAGGTCGGCAGGTCTGCGCGGAGGAACGGAGACCTGCCGAGGTTTGGGGAGGTTTGGGGAGGTGCCCAAACCTCCCCAAACAGGAACGGAGACCTGCCGAGGTTTGGGGACGTTTGGGGAGGCGCCCAAACCTCCCCAAAGGTCGGCAGGTCTGCGCGGAGGAACGGAGACCTGCCGAGGTTTGGGGAGGTTTGGGGAGGCGCCCAAACCTCCCCAAACAGGAACGGAGACCTGCCGAGGTTTGGGGAGGTTTGGGGAGGCGCCCAAACCTCCCCAAAGGTCGGCAGGTCTGCGCGGAGGAACGGAGACCTGCCGAGGTTTGGGGAGGTTTGGGGAGGCGCCCAAAGCTCCCCAAACAGGAACGGAGACCTGCCGAGGTTTGGGGACGTTTGGGGAGGCGCCCAAACCTCCCCAAAGGTCGGCAGGTCTGCGCGGAGGAACGGAGACCTGCCGAGGTTTGGGGACGTTTGGGGAGGCGCCCAAACCTCCCCAAACGTCGGCAGGTCTGCGCGGAGGAACGGAGACCTGCCGAGGTTTGGGGAGGTTTGGGGAGGCGCCCAAACCTCCCCAAACAGGAACGGAGACCTGCCGAGGTTTGGGGAGGTTTGGGGAGGCGCCCAAACCTCCCCAAAGGTCGGCAGGTCTGCGCGGAGGAACGGAGACCTGCCAAGGTTTGGGGACGTTTGGGGAGGCGCCCAAACCTCCCCAAACAGGAACGGAGACCTGCCGAGGTTTGGGGACGTTTGGGGAGGCGCCCAAACCTCCCCAAAGGTCGGCAGGTCTGCGCGGAGGAACGGAGACCTGCCGAGGTTTGGGGACGTTTGGGGAGGCGCCCAAACCTCCCCAAACAGGAACGGAGACCTGCCGAGGTTTGGGGACGTTTGGGGAGGCGCCCAAACCTCCCCAAAGGTCGGCAGGTCTGCGCGGAGGAACGGAGACCTGCCGAGGTTTGGGGAGGTTTGGGGAGGCGCCCAAACCTCCCCAAACAGGAACGGAGACCTGCCGAGGTTTGGGGAGGTTTGGGGAGGCGCCCAAACCTCCCCAAAGGTCGGCAGGTCTGCGCGGAGGAACGGAGACCTGCCGAGGTTTGGGGAGGTTTGGGGAGGCGCCCAAACCTCCCCAAAGGTCGGCAGGAGGAACGGAGACCTGCCGAGGTTTGGGGAGGTTTGGGGAGGCGCCCAAACCTCCCCAAAGGTCGGCAGGAGGAACGGAGACCTGCCTACGAGCCGCGGCTACACAGGGTATTCCTGTGTATTCAGGCTTGCAAAATGGCGGATCGAGCCTCTGCTGGCGGCAGAGGCTTGCAGAACGGCGGATCGGCTTATACTCGAGTCAATAACTTTTTCCAGTTTTTGGGGGTGAAATTGGGGGTCTCGGCTTATACTCGAGTCGGCTTATACTCAAGTATATACGGTAATAAGAACAACATTTCAACACAAACAAACTGAAGATAAAGTAAGTAATAGAGTTGAAAGGAGGATTTACCACATCTGGGCTGCAAAACATCAGACAACTAGATGTCAGTTGAGAGACACAGACTTCAGTGGTCTTCCAGATTTTTGTAGCCCTATATGGTAGCCTTCTTGTTTCAGATTTTGCATGAGCTCTGGGTGGGTGGGTGGGGAGAAGGTGCAACTATTTATAGAGGTTGATTCATTAAATATAATATGATTCTAAAAGAGGCTGCGCATTTCTTTTTTTCAGGCTCACATGGAACCCTAAATAAAAGGAGTTGCTTTTACAAACAAGGGAGAGATGCTATGCTTGCAGTTATTTCTATGCACAGCCCTACATATGATGTGCAGTGCAAATCAGTGGAATGCAGCATTTTGAACTGAAGTGATGCATGTTAACATGATGCATTTTAATAAAGGGTGCTGTAGACTTGATCTTGAGAGATCATTGTGTTACTCTAGGGCAGGGGTGTCAAACTGGTGTCACGTGCAGGCCACGGCCACCCCAGCTCCTCTAAGGCAAAAAAGTGATGATACAACACGATATGTCATATGATGCAATCAAGTTTGACACCCGTGCTCTTCATGAGGGACTTTCAACTCAATTACTTTGGTTTGTCCATGTTGAAATGTTGCTCTTATTAATAGTATTTCGGTTTCTGAAAATTCTCAGAGGTTGTGTAACTTTTCCCTAACTTAACTCAGAGGCAACAAGGATTTTTAGTCTCAGCTTTCACTGGGAATGTATAATCACAAGGCCTTCAGAAAAGTCTTGTTACCCACTTCCTCATCCGTCTTAATTTATAATATTTTTTGTTTGTTTAAATAAAGATTATCTATTGATGCTGTTCAGATTCTCAACACCATCTTTCATCTTTTTTTCTTTGGTTGCCTTAAAGGTGTAAACAGAATAAACTCACTCAAGGTATGAACAGTCTGGCTCTGAAATATTTGCTATGAGTTGTTCCAGCTGCTAAGAGAGGCCAGAGTTTGCAACTGTGTCAAATCTTCAGAGATTTGTCCGGAAAGCAGCTACAAACACATGTTCATTTTCTTTCTGGATGATCTTAAAAAGCAAGAAAGAATTCAGTTGGGAAGGAGCTACTTTTCTCCACACCTGAGGATTCACCCTTTGTGGTAGAATAGGATGCCTTTGTGTATATGAGCTAGAATCCTCTATTCTCTGGGTTCCAATTCATCTGGAAAGTTTCACAGGGCACCAACTTTACATACACTTCAGCAACTCACCAGTTGTGGCTTGGAGAGGGGAGGCACACTTCTCATAGTTGAGATTTACGCATGAAGTAACTGCTTGAATGGAACTCTTGTCATCTGTTTCCTCTGAATCACTTTTACAAGACTATTTACTGTACCTAATAAATCTCTTTCGGTATAATTGGACACAGTATACTCATATTGGATGGTAAGTTTAAGGACAAACTGTTTAGTGACAGGAATTCTTATATTTTAAATAGCTTGCCTTTAAATTTTTAAGTTTTTATGTAACATTTGGATCATGAAGTATTTCTCTTTGGCCCACTGAAAATTCTTAAAATAAACGGTTTGTCAAAGTTATAGAATGAACCCTATGAATTCATCTCCACATATAGTCTTCTAATCCATACTAATGGAAATGGTATTTTCCCTACTGTTAGTGATAGTTCAGTTATCAGAGTTTTTTCTGTATTATTTAAAAGGTTGGTCCTGAAAGCAAATACAGCTGGGGGGGGGGAGTTGGTAATAATATCCAGGCATTGTCAGCTGGATGGACTTTTAGCAGGGTTGATCAACTGTGCACTACTTTATGCAGAGCTTCATGTTTCATATCTTTTTGAGATGTGCATGTTTACTGTTTTATCAGCAAAAATATATGTACCAAATTTCAGAGAATGTAGAGATATATGAGCTGAAAGGATACCTGCTTGAGTGAGAAGAGTTATCTTGGGAGTAGCACAGAGCCAAAATTGGGATGATCTGAGCCTGATTCTGTTCCTCCTCTACTACTACTAATAATAAACCTTTATTGTCAAAGTACAACATGTGTACATTGAGATTAGCTGAGCTTCCCCCCCCATGCTCTCTCCCCCCAACACACAGTGACAACAAACCCTCCATCCCACCACACTATGTGAACCAACTACACCACACACCGGCCTCCCAAGTCAATTCTGCATAAGTTCACAGAGATTATATCCCATTTAAAAGCCTAACAGCCCACGGATAAAAGCTATTTTTCAGCCTGTTGGTACAGCTGGCTATACTCCTATATCTCCTACCGGATGGTAGCAGAGTAAAGAGATACCGTCCAGGGTGTGAGTCATCCCTGAGAATCTTCCTCACTCTTCCAAGGCAACGAGCCCTGGCGATGTCATCCAGTGGTGTCAGGGAACAGCCCACAATGTCTTGTGCTGTGCTCACTACCCTCTGTAATACTTTCCTGTCCGCGGCTGTCAGACCAGCATACCAAACCACAATACCATACGAGAGGACGCTCTCTATAGTAGACCGGTAAAAGAGGGTCATTAGCCGTTGTTCTACCCTGTTCTTCCGCAAGATCCTAAGAAAGTGAAGCCTCTGTTGGGCCTTTCTAGCCACCTGGGTTGTGTTAACTTTCCAGGTCAGATCTTCACAGAGGTAGACTCCCAGAAATTTAAAGGAGGAAACTCTCTCCACACAGTCCTCCCTGATGTAAAGTGAGGCAGGTTCCTCCTTTTTTTCTCCAGAAGTCTACCATCTCTTTCGTCTTGCCAATGTTTAGGTGCAAGTTGTTGTTACTACACCATATGGATAGTTTTTGTACCTCTGCCCTATATGCTTTCTCATCTCCACCTGTAATAAGACCCACCACAGTTGTATCATCTGCGAACTTGATTATCGCAGTGGATGGGTCAGATGATACACAATCATAAGTGTATAAAGAGTACAGGTAGGGGCTAAGCACATAGCCCTGTGGCGTGCTGGTGCAAAGCTTCAGGGGGGTGGACAAAGCAGACCTGACCCTCACTGTTTGTAACCAATAAATGTATGCTGATAACTTTCCTCTGACTGGAGTTGCAAGCAGAAGTACGGGAAATAGTTGTTTCACATTCTGAATTAGTAATAGATGGACTGCAAGTACAATATAGTGATTGTATAGACTTTTCATGGCCCTAGGAAGTCAAATTTTGACTTCACTATCTTTTTCTCTGCCTCTTATTTCACAGGGTTGTTGTAAAATTAAAATGAAATGACTGACATGTGGGCCAAACTACTTTCCTGGAAGAAAGTTGAGGAACAAACATGTGTTGAATTGGTGGCTGGGGGGGCATACCATGTCTAGACGAGTATCAGTCCTCCAATCATGTTCTTTGGTCCCACTTCCTCCTTCCCATGTGCTTGGTGCAGTTTCTGCTTATCTATACTTTCCTAATGCTACTCCCTATCTTTCTGGAACCAGGGTCTCCAAACTTGTCAAATTTAAGGCTTGTGGACTTCAACTCCCAGAATTCCCCAGCCAGCAGGGCTGACTGAGGAATTATGGGAACTGAAGTCCACAAGTCTTAGAGTTGCCAAGTTTGGAGAACCTTGTTCTGGAAGATGGAAATGCCTTGATCTCTTGGAGCATGGTTTATAAGAGCTATTCATAAAAAAGGGAAATCTAAAACATATTTGGAAATTTCAGGATATATCAATATTAGGTCAGGGGTACATATATCAGATAGATAGATAGATAGATAGATAGATAGATAGATAGATAGATAGATAGATAGATAGATAGACAGACAGACAGACAGACAGACATAAATACACATAAATGCAACTATACACATAGGAAGAAAGGGAATTATGCAATTTCAATGAACTTATGACTATTATCACATCTGAACAGAGCAGGTTCTTTTTGTGCCTTATTATGGACTAAAATGGAACATGTCATTCTAATTCTCTTCCTCTCCTTTCCTTCATTTAGAAGTTGTATATCCCACAATGTTTCAAGACATTTAATTTGTGACTAAAAGATGCATGCCTGTGTCCACCTTCTCTCCAAAATGGTCAGTTTAAAATTGTGGGCAGTGTTGCATTTATAGGATCTAGCAGAAGCAGTTTGGCACACATAGCATCCACCTTACTGGAGTTGGGTCAGTCCTTTTGCCCTCCTCTGTCTTCCATTCAGTTGGTGTTTAATATGTTTCCTCCCTTCATTAAATCAGCAACTTCATACCAATGTTGCTGAGATGGTTTCCCTCCTCTACCTGATGTGCGTTTTCCAACCGCATGCTAATTTTTTCAGATCAGTTGTTTTTCACCCGTTCTACCCTCCCACGCTTTTCTGATGCCAAGGTTAAGGGTGGGGGAAAATTACCTCTATCGGTTTGCTTTAATTAGGATGTCACAGCTAAAGAGTGGAACACATGGAGATATTGAAAATTAATAACCTTAACTCATTTTGATTTCCATTAAGCTTGGCCAGCTGTCTGATTGGAAAAGTAAATGTAATCAACTAACGGCGCAATAGGTGGATTCTCTACTCAGGGGATTCTGATCTGAACACCTGCCCTGGTCCCAGAATTGCTTCCCAGTGTTAGGCCCATGTGGCATGAGGGAACAGTGGTCTGGATGACTGGATAGCTTCATTGCTGTGCTAGCAGACTTTTAGGCAAACGTGCAGGTCATTAATACTGCGTATTAATACTTGCCAGATCTTTCATATACTTTTTCTTGCTGGTAAATCAGGTGAGACTCTGATCTTATTTTCTCATTCCTCTAAAACTCTTAATTCTTTGCCTACATCTTTATCCTAAGATATGGCAAAATACAGCGCCAGATTTTGGGAAGGGATGTTATAAGGAAGGTAGCACAGAGGTTTATGTCTAGTTTTTATCTGGAGATTTAGGTCATGATGAACTATATTGTTAACTTTTTGAGCTAAAATCATTATTCTCTGTCTCTGTTGTTCTCTCTCCCTCTCCCTCTCCCCCCCCCTCTCTCTTACACCTACATACTGAAGATTTAGCTGGGCAGACTAGTTCTTGAATAACTGAGGAAAGAACTCACTATACATGGCTTCTTGTTCTGTAGGATGGCTAGACTATTGCAATGCCCATCCACTTTTATACAATAATTTCTGACAAGGCTTGTCCAATGCCAGCCTGTTATTTTCTCACGTCTCCTGATATTTATTTCTATTTGAATGCCATTGCCTCATCCAATTCACACAGGAACTATCTTGGGTTTGGAGAAAGCTGTCTTGTGTCTCATGTATTTCACCTTTCTTATGCTCTATTTATAACTTTGCACAAAGACGTAGCACAATGTATATGTGGGTGTATAGCCCTATCACCTTCTTTCTCTCTGAACCAAAAGCTAGAAATCAATAGATAACTACATAGTAGTACTGATAATAATAAGACCACAGGTGTAGAATTTATCATTGTAGTGATCCTTCTGACTAGCGAAAGGGGTGGCCTGGATTCTCTGATCATTTAATATTAAATAAATACCATTTTTATTGTCTCAAGTAATAGAAGATGAAGATACAAATATATTACCATAGTTCGTAAAATAAATAAGCTAAAGTGGTGTTTGCCAGAGATTTTTGAATGTGGGTGTTGCAAATGTCATATAAAGACTTGTCTGAAATTTTTTAGGGAAAAAAGTTACTCAAATCACAACCCACCTATTGAACTCTACATTAATTATGATGCTTTAATGCTATAAAAATGAATAATTCAGTGCCACAATTTGTGGATTTAAGCCTGGATTTCCTTTTACATATCTTTCTGATGTATACTAGTTCTCTTCAAAGTGCTGTGTTGTCCAAAACTTTGATCTTAAAATTGTTTTAACTTCCATTCTGTATAAGATTTCTTGTAATTAAAATTTTGTCAGACACCAGTTTTCTACAATAACAAATTCTGCTTTACTTCAGGGATGAGAATTTTAAAATGCTTTATTTTTTTAACCTTTTTTATATGCCAGGTCATTTAAGTGGTCTAGCTGCTTGGTATTCTCTACTCTGATTGGTTGAATGCAGATATTTTTTTACATGGATTGTCATCTTAACATTTAACAGGGAATATTAGCTATGGCTCTTTCACATTTCTTAAGAATTCAGTGACCACATGTGAAAGAGTTCCAGCCTTTCAGAAATCTACTATGTCTGTACCTTGACTATTTAATGTTGTCTGTCTGATATTCTCTCCTGTTGTATATATTGGGGTGGCCAGAAATCAATCAGAAGTGTAAAATTCTTGCTCCAAGGAAAAGCAAAATGTGCAAAACTCATAGATTGACACATTGCAAGATTATAGTTGTTGCTTTTGACATTAGGCTGACAGGCAGAAAGGTAGCAATCATATTGATGCCCTGATCTGGAATGAAGAGTGACAGGAGACAGATAAGATATGCCTATTGAAAAAAGTGATTAAAAGGGACACACCCACTAAGGTTTTCCCCAGAGTAGCAAAAAAAGAGTAATAACCCTTCTCTGAATGAGTCCTTCTTACTTCTTACTTCATTACTTTGGCTGTTCAAGGGACTGAAGAACAAAGAACGGATATTCATCTAGATAATGCACTGCTGCTTAATGTAGCACAAAGCAGATAGTAGGTGCATGAAGACAGAGGCTAACTTTCCTTTGCTTATTTGAGTGCAACATAAAAACAGAAAGCGCAAAGTCATGAAACCAAAATGTGAACAATGTAAAAGTAATTGAATGCATGAGCAGTACTGCTCTGTGCTCTGTACTAGCACTTCTTGTTGAGACAATGATATCGAAACTTCAATCAGTTCAACATACGAGACAGTTTTATCCCAAATTATCCATCCTCTAACCAAGCTTTTTATACTTTTTTCAGTTTTGAGTAAATAAGGTTGTGGCTGGGGGGAGTCTTTTCTGAGTCTTAGCTGGTCTGTTCTCCCACTTTATTTTGTTGATCAGCTGGTCTGAATGGTAGGAAAAAATCACTGTTTTTGTGCTGCTATTAGAAAGCCTATAATTAGGACTGCTGGGAGTTGGGAGGTTTTAATGTCTCTCCCAGTGATCTCAATGCAGTTGTTTCCCCCATTATTAATGGGAGAAGAGAAATAGAATCTTGACTAGGATCAATATGGGACAAGTGAAGATCTGCCATATGTGTGTCTGTGTGTGTATATACAAGGCTATTCCTGATCACCATGTACATTGATAATTAACCTGGCCCTGTTACCAGCTAATCAATGTCAACCCTCTTTAACTTGTACCTTGTAGAACTTTTGGGGTTGCAATTCCTGGAACAATCAGCCTGCATTTTGGAAATTATATCCATGGTTTCAAAAACGGGATTGTGAATTATACACTGAGAATCTATGTACAGAGAATGATATATAAGAATTTGAGACCACACAGAAACTGGGATAAGGGACAAAGATGGCACTATGCGGCCATTTTGTATGGTTAGTAACCCAGGAATTCCTGTCAATCAGTTTTTCAAAGCATCAGTATTGCTGAATTGAAAACAAGACACAGTACTTTTCATTGTAACTATGAAAATATATTAATGGTGCACTTGGAACTTTCCCTCTCTTTCAGAAAGCTCTTGCCCATCTGTGGAAGGTCCCTCTATTTATTTTATATAGCACTACACATAACTGCTCTGTTATATAAGGGATAAAGCATTAGATTCAAGTATGGCAGATGCAATTTTACAAAACACCCTGCAAGTTTTTTCTTCCTTTTTTAAAAAATTACTTAACAGAAGATAAAAGAGTTCTGTGCAAAATGGAAATAGATGGCATGTCACTTTATTTAACATGACGCCTACAGACAGCATTTTAGGTCAAAGTAGAGATCAAATTAATTCAGTCTGAAGTGCAGCCACATTACCTTGATAAATAGATTCCTGAGTAATTTGAAGACCTAGGAGTTACAAACCTTTCCCCATAACTCTAACCAAATTCTACATGCCTATAAATCATGCCTTCTTCTCCCTAGCTATCCTTCCTAATCCTTTACAAGTTCTGCAGTTTGAACAATATATTGATACTGTGCTAATTAAACAAATTGTAAAGTTATTTTCTTTGAAACATAGTTTTGTTTTCTCATGACAAATTATGAAATTCCTGGAAATAAATTATTCATCAGAATCAATTTGTTATAGTGTTCCATATAAACGCCTTCCTGATCTCATTTTAACACTGTTAAGAAAACAGGTTAAATATAACACAGAGTATATTGAAATGTCATCCATAAGATTTGCAGTCGTGTCCCTCTGTGATCGCCCATAAAACTCAAGCATAATAATTTTTCTTAAAAGTCTCGCAGTTTAGACAGTCATCGACAGATGTAAACAACAGGGATATGTAAAACATTTCAATCTCAACATATTTCAACATCGAAAGGATTGCTTAAAGAGTTTGTTTTAAGATATGACTGAAAAGTTGGCTTTTTTGGCTGGGGCACACAAGAGGGGCGTTTTGAACAGCACAGTTTTAGAAGACAGAATAACAAAATAACTATAACAGAATTGGAAGCAACCTTAGATGTCTTCCAGTCCAACCCCTGCTTAAGCTATCTTTCCAGACAAATGGCTGTCCATTCTCTTCTTAAAAATCTCCCGTGTTGGTGCACCCACAATTTTGGGAGTCAAGCCAGTCCACTGGTTAATTGTTTTCATTGTTAGGAAATTTCTTCTTAGTTCTAGGTTGGAAGTAACTGTTGATAAGTTTCCATCCATTACTTCTTGTCTTTTCAGAAATTTTGGAGAACAGGTTGATCCCCTCTTCTTTGTGACAGCCCCTCAAATATTGGAAGTCTGTTATCATATCACCTCTAGTCCTTCCCTTTGTTAGACATTCCCAGTTCCTGCATAAAACATTCTTCATATATTTTAGCCTCCAGTCCCCTAATCACCTTTTTTGCTCTTCTCTGCACTTTTTCTAGGATCTCAACATCTTTTTTGTATCGTGATGACCAAAACTGGATTGGTATTCCAAGTATGGTCTCACTAGTGCTGAAAAGTGCAAATGGATCATTGTTTATTGTCATGTGATTGGATGCTTTTTCTCAAAACCTTCTTCCAGCCTGTCCAGTCTAGTAGCAGAGTTGGTCATGCCACAACTGCTATTTATAGCTTTTCTCTGGATAAATGGATGTGCTCTTCACCCATCCTTGAGTTGGCAGAAAAGTATACCAGCTTTGTTGATCCTGATCTGACCTTCATTTCAAGTCGCTACAATCAGTGATAATAGGTGGCAAAGCTTAAGAGATTTTATACACCTTGAGGCTGCTTTTGGAAGTTTCCAAAGAAGAAATGAGGAAAAACTACTCTAACACTGGCATAGCCTAAATTGAGCGTCTTTCACTGGAAGAGACGAGAAACATGGGGAAAAACTCCTTAGACCACATACAGGTAGTCTTTACTTAATGATGATAATTGGGACTGGAATTTCCATTGCTAAGCCATGTGGTCATAAAGCATAATGTCACATTATGCTTTAGCACTTCCAGTTGCTATTGTTAAGCAAATCTCACACATCATTAAGCTCAATGTCATGTGGTTGCCATCTGTGACCTCCTGCTAGCTTCCCCACTGCTTTTGCTTGTTCAAAGCCAGCAATAAAGGTTGCAAATGGTGATCACATGACCACGGGATGTTGGGACATTGTTATTGCAAGCTGGTTACCAAGCACCTGCATTGCAATCAGGTCAACTACGAGAACCACTACCACTATTTCAGCACCTTTGTAAGTTTCAATGGACACTGAATGAGTGGTTGTTAAATGAGGACTACTTATTTGGGAGTGGAGCATTGAGCAGAAAAAGAGCAGCTAAACACATGTTTATCAGCCTTCCTGCTTTTGTTAGTTGGGATTTAAATTCAGGTGGAGGGATGGGTTGCAGTTTTCATATGATTAGGCTGGATGAGTGTTCTGTTTTTTTAAGGCAGGTAGTACAAACATTTGTTTCTGCATGTATATTATATGTCTCTCTCTGTGTATATGCAAATGTATGCTATAGCATTCACATAGAACTCTTAATGCTGTGGAGATTATGTCTAGTTTAATGAAGAGAAGGACGAAGGGTGACATGATAGCAGTGTTCCAATATCTCAGGGGCTGCCACAAAGAAGAGGGAGTCAAGCTATTCTCCAGAGCACCTGAAGGCAGGACAAGAAGCAACGGATGGAAACTAATCCAGGAGAGAAGCAACCTAGAACTAAGGAGAAACTTCCTGACAGTTAGAACAACTAACCAGTGGAACAACCTGCCTCCAGAAGCGGTGAATGCTCCAACACTGGAAGTTTTTAAGAAGAGACTGGACGGCCATTTTTCTGAAATGGTATAGGGTTTCCTGCCTGAGCAGGGGGTTGGACTAGATGACCTCCAAGGTCCCTTTCAACTTTACTATTATGATTATGATTATGATGTCAGAGACCACTAGTACAATATGGGTTGTATTGGTTTATGTATGGGTTCAGAATATACTGTGGTATCCTGTGACATTGGATTTCAGAGAACATGGATATGGAAAATCGCTGTGTTAGTTTGGGCTGCTTCTCTGACTTTTGGGAGTTCATGCTGTGGTTAACTTTCAGAAGTAAAATAGCAATAGCAATAGCACTCAGACTTAGATACAGCTTCGCAGTGCTTCACAGAGCTTTACAGTGAATACCAATGCTAAAAACTGTCTTGTTTCCGAATTGTCCACAAGAAAGCTCAACTTACTTTGCATCAATTTTTGCTGAGTTTTTATTTTTAAAATCTGGTGAGTTTTCCCCCCAAAATGAACTACAGCCCGGGGCAGTGCTACTCTTTCTGTCAGCCTGCCTGCTGTTATAATGTCCATTCCTTTCTTTATGGATTGAAGAACTATAAATTGCACTGCTGGAACCCCAATCAATTTTTATCAGTTTGTTTTAAAAAATGGTTGAAAAAAACAGCAGGGAATAGTACTGTATTGTTACTAAGTTGTTCTTATTAAATATTTTCCATCTATGGCAACTTCCAGATGTATGGACCCATTTCCAGAATGCGTACGTAAAACAGAAGTTGAAGTAAATGTAAAGTAGCCAAGGAACGGTATATGCTGCCCAACCTTAGCTGTATACATCATTCTAAACCAAACTTCCAGCATGCTTCCTATATCTGAAGGGCTGTCAGAGGAAGAGAGTGTCAATTTCTTCTCCACAGCACCTGAGAGCGGGACAAGAAGCAATGGGTGGAAGCTCCTCAGAGGGTGATCCAACATGGAACTAAGGAGATGTTTCCTAATTAACCAATGGAACAGCTTCCTCCCAGAGTTGTGCTGCTCCATCTTTGGAGGTTTTTCAAGAAAAGATTGAACATTTGTCCAGCATGGTTATTTATTTATGTTTTATTTAGTATATGGCCTCTACAGAGTTCATGCAAGTACTGACATACAAATTTAGTTTAAGTAAAGCACCAGCAAATATAGATATAGATGATAGAGACAACAGATATAGCAATAGATAGATAGACAGACAGATAGATAGATAGAGGATAAAACAATATACGAGATAAAATATTAAGTTAAGATAAAACCATCATAGTGCATCATGAAGCCGTAGAATTACAATGGGATAGATGTTATAATTCGATATTTAAGGAAGCTAACCATCTAATTCAGGGGTAGGCAACCTCGGCTCTTTTATGACTCATGGACTTCAACTCCCAGAATTCCTGAGTCAGCTGACTCAGGAATTCTGGGAGTTGAAGTCCATGAGTCATAAAAGAGCTGAGGTTGCCTACCCCTGATCTAATTGCTTCTGGTGTGACTGCAATGACATCATCTGGGATAGTATAAGGACTCTTAATGTGGGTAGGGAGTTGGATTAGAAGACCTCCAAGGTCCCTAACCTTAATATAAGGTTTGAGCCTAATCATAAACTGATTGCAAATAGTCACACTGGTGAATTTAATCCCATAATTACAATGATCTACCTAAATTTACACACACAGACCTGTGTGTGTGTGTGCGTCTGTGTGCACACATGCAGATGCCTACTACAGGTCAAAACTTTCTGAAAAATTGCAATTTTCTTTCGGTAGAGTGAGTATCTGCATTTCAAAATGTTGAACTATGCCACTGAAATGTGTTAGTCACGGATTAGAATAGTCAACAAAATATTACTTAATTTAGGTCATTTTACTATATATTAGCTTGGGTTGAACTGACCCAGAATAGAACTAGAAAATTGTGAGTTATATGTTTGGCATTTGCATATGTAGATGTAGGAATGGAAGACTCAAATTATTTTTATATCTCTGCAGTTGACTTTTGAAAAGTATTTTAGTAGATATTTCAAAATATTACCTACAGGAAATATTAAAAAAATAATAGAAAATAAAAAGAAAATAGTTACAGCCTTTATAAAATTAATTTAACATTTCAAGGCAAGATTATATCAGTGTTGCATACTAATATTTCTTGTATTACTTTGATATTTCAAAATCATTAAGATCAAATATTAAAAAGTTAACTACAGCAGCCAGTATAATATGAATTAAAAGTCAGAATGACCTTTAATGAAAGTTTATGTCAACATTATATTTCTTATTTGGCTCTTCAGGCAAACATGAATATATTAAAGATACTGGACATGGGTAGTCTAGTGAAGAGAAGGACCAGGGGTGACATGATGGCAGTGTTCCAATATTTGAGGGGCTGTCACAGAGAGGAGGGGGACAACCTATTTTCCAAAGCACCCAAAGGCTCGACAAGGAACAATGGATGGAAACTGACCAAGGAGAGATTCAACCTAGAACTAAGGAAAATTTTCTGACAGTGAGAACAATCAACTAATGGAACAAGTTGTGGGTGCTTTATCACTGGAAGCTTTCAAGACGAGGCTGGACAGCCACTTGTCAGAAATGGTATAGGGTCTCCTGCTTCAACAGGGGGTTGGACTAGATGACCCACAAGATTCCTTCTGACTCTTGTTATTCTGTTAAATGCAAACTTTGAATGAGGTAGGAATTTATATGTAGAATTGTGATCCATAAATGGTTTGCAGGGTGAATTAAATTCTGTGTCAGACTTGTTTTTCAGAGATGAAGTTATTTTTAGCATCGATGCATAATCTCATAGTTTAGTTTACTGCTTTTCCTTAGAAGGATGGCAACTATAATGATTTTCGATAAATGGCATAAGGTATCCTGGCAGGGATATAAGATTTAATGTAACTTAATAGAAAAATAATTTGCAGGAAAGAGAATTCCTTTTAAAATGTTTTTCATTCTATAATCAATTATCTTACAGAACTAATCATAATCTTAATAGTAAAGTTGGAAGGGACCTTGGAGGTCATCTAGTCCAACTCCCTGCTCAGGCAGGTAACCCTATACCATTTCAGACAAATGGCTGTCCAGTCTTTTCTTAAAAACTTCCAGTGTTGGAACATTCACAGCTTCTGGAGGGAGGTTGTTCCACTGGTTAATTGTTCTGTCAGGAAGTTTCTCCTTAGTTCTGGGTTGCTTCTCTCCTTGATTAGTTTCCATCTGTTGCTTCTTGTCCTGCCTTCAGGTGCTTTGGAGAATAGCTTGACTCCCTCTTCTTTGTGGCAGCCCCTGAGATATTGGAACACTGCTATCATGTCACCCCTCACCCTTCTCTTCATTAAACTAGACATACCCAATTCCAGCACCTATTCCTTATATGTTTTAGCCTCCAGACCTCTAATCATCTTTGTGGCTCTTCTCTATACTCTTTCTAGAATCTCAACATCTTTTTTACATTGTGGTGACCAAAACTGGATGCAGTATTCCAAGTGTGGCCTTACCAAGGCATTGTAAAGTGGTATTAATACTTCACGTGATCTTGATTTTACCCTTCTGTTAATGCAGCCTAGCACTGTGTTGGTTTTTTTTTGGCAGCTGCAGCACACTTATTTAAGTGATTGTCCACTAGGACTTTACAGCATGTCCACCAAGTATAAGGGATCTGACTTGATTATGGCACATCTACAATTTTTTTAAAAAATGAATTGTTTTGGCAGTCAACACAGTAGGAATATGTCAGTAGTAGAACATCTTGAACTATTTTCATTAAATGTAATATTCATAATGAATTTTCAAAGTCTTCCATTGATATTCCTATTGTTGCGTATTAATTTCTCTGTTTAAATTTAAACTTTAAATTAAAATGTGTACAGTTTAGTAGGTGAAGACACAAACATGTGTTTTTCTGCTTTCAAAAGAAAATATTAATAGTCTGAATCACAAATGTCACATAAATGAAACTGACCTTCAATTCTGCCATTCTATTTAAGAAATTTTGGAGCTGTCCTGCTCAGTAACCTACTTTTTTTCTAACCATACTTCATGGAAAGACAAACAAAATGAAAAAAACCAGAATAAAACTGTTCAGCCTTGCTTTTCAGGCAGCTGGCAAAGCAAGAAACAAATCGTCAGAGTTTGTTTTGTTTCTTAACAAGTTTATAACTCTAACAGTCGGAAGACTTTGTGGAGAAATTGAGTTCCTGCATTTATATTTAGACTGTTAGAACAAACAACTTCTAAGATTGGTTTTAGATTGCAAGGTATGCAGAAAAAGATTAAATATGTAATGGCATCTAAATCAAATTACATAATAATCTTTATTTTATTTTCATGGCATTCAAATAAACTAACTGTATATACGCCCCTTTTACATCTAACAGTCCTAATCTTTAGTTCAGTCAAATATTGTATTTACAACCTTGACTTACAACAATTCATTTAGTGACCATTCAAAGTTACATTGGCACTGAAAAAGTGACTTATGATCATTTTTCACACTTAAGACTATTGCAGCATCCCCATGGTCATGTGATCAAAATCCAGATGCTTGGCAACTGGCATGTACTTATGATAGTTGTAGTGTTCCAGGATCATATGATCATCTTTTGTGACTTTCTAACAAGCAAAGTCAATGGGAAAGCCAGATTCACTTAACAACTGTGTTACTAATTTAACAACTTCAGTGATTTGCTTAACAAATGTGACAAGAAAAGTCGTAAAATGGGGCAATGCACACTTAACAAATTTCTCACTTAACAACATAAATTTTGGACTCAATTGTGGTCTTAAGTTGAGGACTACCTATAATAGGATTTTATTTCTCTTCAGTTCTTCTTTATTTTATTCCACAGAATTCTTCAAGGCTTCAACAAGCCTCTTCTGTTAATCCAAAAAGGAAACATTTTCCAAGTCATTCCCTTGGCCTGTCATTTGTATAACAACAACAACAACAACAACAACAACAACAACAACAACAACAAAGTTGGAAGGGACCTTGGAGGTCATCTAGTCCAATCCCCTGCTCAGGCTCAGGAAACCCTACACCATTTCAGACAAATGGCTGTCCAGTCTTTTCTTAAAAACTTCCAATGTTGGAGCATTCACAGCTTCTGGAGGAAGGTTGTTCCACTGGTTAATTGTTCTAACTGCCAGGAAGTTTCTCCTTAGTTCTAGGTTGCTTCTCTCCTTGATTAGTTTCCATCTGTTGCTTCTTGTCCTGACTTTGGATGATTTGGAGAATAGATTGACTCCCTCTTCTTTGTGGCAGCCCCTGAGACATTGGAACACTATCATGTGACCCCTCATCCTTCTCTTCATTAAACTAGACATACCCAACTCCAGTAACCGTTCCTTATATGTTTTAGCCTCCAGTCCCTAATTGTCTTTGTTGCTCTTCTCTATACTCTTTCTAGATACTCAACATCTGTTTTACATCATGGTGACCAAAAGTGGATGCAGTATTCCAAGTGTGACCTTACCAAGGCATTGTAAAGTGGTATTCACGTGATCTTGATTCTATCCCTGTGATAATGCAGCCTAACAGTGTTTTGGCTTTTTTGGCAGCTGCAGCACAGTGCTGGCTCATATTTAAGTGATTGTCCACTAGGGCTCCAAGATCCCTCTCACAGTTGCTACTATTGAGCAAGGTACCACCTATACTGTACCTGTGCATTTGGTTTTTCTTACCTAAATGTAGAACCTTACTTTTTTCACCATCGAATTTCTTTTTGTTAGATAGTGCCCAGTGTTCAAGTCTGTCAAGATCCTTTGGTATCTTAAGCCTATCTTCTGGAGTGTTGGTTATTCCTTGTAATTCTACTTTTGGTATTTTCTCTTATCAGATAACATTTGCATCACATCTGTCATTAACATCTGTTAGATATAGTTTACCTATGGAAGCAGACATCATTACTGACAGCATTGATGTTGACGTTACTAATGTCTGGCCTCTTTCTTCAAATATCTCATTTTGTAAGCCACAGTATTAACTAACATCAAGAACATGCTTGTATTTTTTTTTCAAAAATTATTTTGTCTGGTTTCTAAAATTATCACTTATCTTTTTTGTGACTTGCAATAACCAGGATAGCCATTTTTTTTCTTTTCCACAATAAGCTGTTTTTTAAAATAGTTAATTCCAAAATCTGATATTGAAAGTCAACATTCCAAATTTATCTGAAAGTTTATAACTTTCTTAGATCAAAATCTTATTTAGCTTTTTTTCTGTTTATTTCAAATGCATTAAGTTCTTAATCTTATAATTAATTTTTATTTTGCTCAGACTGAAGATATTCACCCAATGAGGACTTTTCAAACTTGTTGCTCCAAAAAATTCTAGCTTTAAGATGTTTAATAGACAATTTCTGAAAGTGATTAGAAAGTAAATGAACTTAGCATCACATTTTAAGATATTAGTATGCATGGATGCATATGACATAGAATTGCAGCTGAAGGGGGTGTGTGTGTGCACGCTCATCACACTCTGCAAACTAATCTTGGTTTTTATTTGTTTCATAGATTGAGTGCAATGAGGAAAGAATTCAAACTAAGGTTATTATCAGATTTGATTGTACCCATTTTCTCTTCTATTTCAGTTTTGGAAAAAAATGAGCATCCATTGACTGATCCTGTCAATGATCAATGATTGATCAGTGTCAAACTCAAACCAATAGAAAACCACTATCCTTTGATCTTCTCACTAAGAAGTATTATCCAGGACACTTGTTGGTGACCTCCCATCTCCTTTTTATCCAGAGAGGCTACAAAGACCTGGTCTACATAGTCATTGGCTCTGCTTTTCTAAAGCTAACTTCAGTTTGTGATTCATCCTGAGGAAATCCAAATTTTTAGAAAAACCTATTAAGTAGTTCTTATGGCTAACAACTGAAATTGGTAAAGATCCTGGTCATCTTACACTAAAAATATGTTGTGTGGGTTATTTATTACATTCTGACTATGAAAATAAATCAGAATCAAAATCAGGATTCTTAGGCTGATTTATAATGTCCTGATATGTATCATGTATGTATTATAACACTTGGTGCTGGTACTCACAAGCCTACCAACCTCACCTCTCAATTTTCTGAACTGTGCTTGGGAATAATTTAGCAAAATGGGTGCAATTTTAATACCACACCTCTGCTCTTTCATACATTTTGCGATATTGTATGCAAGTATGCAGGTATTTTAGTTTGTATTGCAATGTTGCAATGCATGTTTTGTAATGTGTCTTCTTTGCCTCCCTCTCATGGATGCCTATGTCCAGTACAGTGAGAATATTTATACCCAAAGATATTTCAGAGAAATATGCTGATTTTTCTTAAGGCCTCTGCTGAGGAAAACAAGATTCCTATGATAGTGTAGTTCTGTTCTAGATTTTTAAAAATGATAATAAAAATATTTTCCCTAAGAGGATTTTTAAAAAATGGTTTCAAACATTTGGAATTATTCAGGCTGTGTGAGAAACTGACTGATACTGAAGTCAGTATTTATCATTTATTTACTTATTTGAATTTATTAGCTGCCCAACTCAAATGGACTGCTAAGAGGACATCCTTTTCAATAAAGGGCTATCTGGCAATATATTCAATTTGAAGAAGTTTTCAATCAACATTTCGAGGGTGAACTACATGATAGAACAAGAGAGGATTATCAAGTTGGCCATCAAAGTTGTTCTCCTGGGCAACAGTGAATAGACACAACCACCATCTGGCCATCTTTCCCTACAGGGGGAAGATATATTTTGAACCATAGCCATTATTTTTAAATTTGCTATAAATATACAGTTTCCCAAAGCATTTCTCATCAGTTGAGCAAATTCTGTACTCAGTTTTATAAACTAAAAATTTGTGCTATTGGAAAGAGGTTGGAGACAGAGAGAAATAGGGAATTAGACCAAAATGATACCATGAGTGAAGTAGCATCAATATCTTCCTTTGCTGGAGTTTGGGCTTGAATTGCAACTTGGTGGGACACAGTGGATAAAGCTAAAGCCTATTGCCCTTCAGCTCCACCTGAACATCTACTGATGCAGGCACCTTACAAGAGCAATGAAGAAGGCAGAGATAATAATAATAATAATAATAATAATAATAATAATAATAATAATAATAATAATAATAATAATAATAATAATAGTAAAGTTGGAAGGGACCTTGGAGGTCATCTAGTCCAACTCCCTGCTCAGGCAGGAAACCCTATACCATTTCAGACAAATGGCTGTCCAGTCTCTTCTTAAAAGCTTCCAGTGTTGGAGCATTCACAGCTTCTGGAGGCAGGTTGTTCCGCTGGTTAATTGTTCTAACTGTCAGGAAGTTTCTCCTTAGTTCTAGGTTGCTTCTCTCTTTGGTTAGTTTCCATCCATTGCTTCTTGTCCTGCCTTCAGGTGCTTTGGAGAATAGCTTGACTCCCTCCTCTTTGTGGCAGCCCCTGAGATATTGGAACACTGCTATCATGTCCCCCCTCGTCCTTTTCTTCATTAAACTAGACAAATCCCCCACCAATTTGGAGGGCTTCCTCAGATCAAACAGGAGGGGTGTTGCTCCCCTGGAATCAACAAGAGTCCCCTCTTTGCTTGCTGCCTCTACAGGGCAACTTTTGACCCTTTCCAGGCTTCCCCAGCAGGGCAAAACCAAATGCAATCTGATGGCAAGTTGAGCCATTCCACCCTTCGCTATTCCTGCCAAAATTATAGTACCCAAAACAGGGGCCCAAACAGACTTAAATGTTCTAATAGATTCAGATTGCACCAGGTGCCTAATCAACCTCCCCACAGTACTTAAGATGGGAATTCGAGGCTTATGGTTTTGATGTTGTGGTGATGCAGATGCAGGAAGATGGGGCTCCATCTTTCACATTTGGTTTTGCCCTGCTGGGGAAGCCTGGAAAGGGTCAAAAGTTGCTCTGTAGAGGTGGCAAGCAAGGAGGGGACTCTTGTTGAGCGGCAGCCCTCCTGTTTGATCTGAGGAAGCCCTCCAAATCGGCAGGGGAAAGTAGGCTGCATTCGTGTAGCCAGTCCGAAGCTGCTGACAACGGAAGTCAACAAGCACTACTAAGCAACTTTACAGCAATGTAGATAAAACTGGGTGAGACCTGATCCTCTCTTTATGATTTTAATACCTTTTCCTGAAAATCTGCCCAAAGCACTTCCCCCCAATGAAAGAGGGAAAGGGAACTTCCACTCCATTCCCTCAGAAAAGAACAGCAACAAATTAATTACTTGGGGAAAATGGCGAAACCTATAAGACTTATTTGGAATTAATATATACATACAGCTTGAAAATTTGGGAACTAAAAGTGTTTTTACGATCTTTTTTTTAAAAAAAAAAGACTTGAAAAGTTTACAATATAAGTTTTGAATCTAAAAACTGGAAAACGGTGTTGATGACATCTAGTGGTGAATTACAGCACTACAACTTATTTATGCCTAAAAGAAACCTGGCTCGAAGCCCAGAACTAGATAAGACTTTGGCTGGCCTTGGAACCTTTTACTACTGAGAATTTCAGCTGAGAAAAAAGTAACAGGCTTGGGGGCTCTTTATCTGTGTGGCAGAAATGATAACAATATTCTAAATTTAACCTGTCTGAATTTTGAACATAAATACTGACTTAGAACTGTATTGTGGATTTATGTTCTTATAGAAGAAACATATGGAACACTTTGGATTATAAATCTTGATTGTTAAACAACCTTCCGTGGTTCTTTTTTTTTCCCCTGGACAGAAAGGATATATTTCTTACTGGACAGAAAAAATTGAATTCTACTTATATCTGCTTAGGGGAGGTTCAGGAATGGACAATTGGTTGGATAAATATATAAAGGCTACTTACAAAAAATAAAATAAAATGGATGTTTCATACTCAGCTTTAAACAGTAAAACACCATCTTTAACATCTGTTCCCAGTAGCCTTTACTTGCCACATCAGCAAGAAAATACTAATGAAGCACAGAAAGAAATTCTCTCCATGTTGAAATTAATACAGAAAACAATTGCTTTAGCTTGTGATCAGGTTAAAAATAACACAAGGGAGATAAAAGAACAATTCTCTAATTTAAATCTATAAAGATGGTAATTCATGCTAAACTGTTGCTCCTAGCCATGAAGTTTGAACAGGGGGATGGATATCAGAGGCTCCCCTGCAATGCACCTGACAGAGCCAGTGTTCTTGGAAATGGACAGCACTGGGAAATCATGTACTTTGTGGTGATCCCAAAAATGACAGAGACTGTAATTTTAGGCTTGTCTTGGCTCGATAAATGGCATCCCACCATTTGGTGTGAGGACTTTGGAATTAGTGATGGGGTCCCTTCCACCCACTGAGACCAGTGAGATCAAGGGATCTGCTGCAATTGGGACCCAGGGGGAACTTCCAGAGACATGAGAGTGAATACTAGGGATGTAATTCCCAGTGAATATTGTGATTTGGTGGGAGCTTTTAGTGAAAAGGAATGTGACACACTTCTGCCTTACTGAGCCACCGATTGGGTGATTGAAATCCTATCCGGCGCCAAACTCCCAAAGCCGAAGATGTACTCTATGACACCCAGGGAGATGAAGGGACTGAGAGAATACATTGACAAGAACCTGACCAGAGGTTTCATCCAGCCAACTAAAACGTGTGTGACTCCCCTGGTGTTATTCAAAGAAAAGAAAGATGGGTCTTTGAGATTATGCGTGGACTTTAAAGGGTTAAATGCTATCAGCATGGGAAATATGTACCCCTGTCCCCCTGACCTCTCCAAGAAATGGTGCCAAGTTAGTAACAACCATCGCACTGCAAAAGCCTCCTTCTCCCAAACCACCCACCATCTCTCCGCATCTGCAACTTTCCTCGAGGTATAGGCGCAAGGTTGTCTATTGCCTTTTTCATTTTGCAAAAGTGCTTAACCCTGATCATGTTTTGAAGGTTGTTCCTTAATCCAAGTCACCCCTGATTTAGAAACTGCAAAACATGGCTGGCTGGAGAATTCTGGGAGTTGAAGTCCACAAGTTCTTCTTAAAGTTGCCAAGGCTGGACTATCTCTCCCTTCTCCTGTTTGGAGCCTTCAAACCTTCAGACAGCTTCCTGCCCCACACCCCCAGTGTGAATTCATGCCACCTTCAGCAGATATGATCTGTTTTGCATTTCACACAAGCCCATCCTAAACACAACGACTGCTTTTTCTTAAGCAACAAAAGATTACAATTCTAAAACAGAAAAGAAACCCCATGGAACACAGTGGTGGTTATGATTGTACATACAGAGGACTGTCCCACAAGAGACCCATTATGGGAAAACTGATGAATTAATAATATTATGTGAAAGGGTATTCCCAAAAGCACTCAGAAAGAATGAACACGTAGTATGTCAATTTTCTATGATCTGTAACTTTAGGAATAGTGAACTACTAGTATAGGCATTCCTTCAAGGGGTTAAAACAAAGGGTTTAATTCCATTATTGACTAAATGATAAAAGGGGGAAAGAGGAGCTTTCATGTGAAGCAATTTTAAGATTTAAGAGACTGTTCTTGAATTGGGAAAAATTAAAAGATAGATATTCTAGGGAGGATTCTAGGGAGTTCTGGATTAATATGAAGGAGCTCTTATTAATCTTCTCTTTCTAGTGCAAACAAGGGGATTATTGCATAGTTCAAATGTTAGAGCCTGCATTGTTGCATCTTTTTAGGCCATCACTGTAAAATGTGTTCTTAGCTCAGGTTGGTAATGGGTGTCACAAAGTCAGGTCCTGGGTTTGAACCTCAGAGTCAGCTTCTGATTTTTGGGGACTCTAGATAATTATACTTAGAGAAGAGCAAATCAGAGGTAAGATCGTGTAGCATGGTGAGCAAGGATGTTTACTCTTTCACTAAAATGCTTGGTTTATGCTAACATAGACCAATTTTTGTATTTTTGTAATACATTTTGGCAATACTGGTATTCCTCGACTTACGACCACAATTGAGCCCAATTTTTCTGTTGCTAAATGAGACATTTATTAAGTGAGTTTTGCCCCATTTTACAGCCTTTCTTGCCACAATTGTTAAATGAATCGCTGCAGTTGTTAGGTTGTTAACACGGTTGTTAAGTGAATCTGGCTTCCCCATTGACTTTGCTTGTCAGAAGGTTGTAAAAGGTGATCACATGACCCCCCCAGGACACTGCAACCGTCATAAATAGGAGTCAAATGCCAAGTGTCTGAATTTTGATCACATGACCATGGGGAATGCTGCAAAGGTTGTAACTGAAAAATGGTCAGAAATCTCTTCTTTCAGTGCCGTTGTAACTTTGAATGGTCACTAAATGAACTGTTGTAAGTTGAGGACTACCTGTACTAACATTTTTGTAATACTCAAATAACTTGAAATGTTATTTATTTAGATTATCTCACTTTTATTATCTTTATAAATAACTGCAGGGAGCAAATATTCATAATAGTCCTTCTTTCTATTTTCCCCACAACAACCCTCTGAGGTGGGTTAGGTTGAGAGAGAATGACTGACCTAAAGTCCCTCAGCCAGCTTTCATGCTTAAGGCAGGTCTAGAATTCACCATCTCTGAGACTCTAGATTGGTGCTTTAATAACTTCATCAGACAATTAAAAGACGTACATCATAATACGATGCATAAATGGGTCTTATTCAGTTAAATGAACTTTTTTCCTTGTAAGCATACAACTGTAGTCTAGGCACAATCTGATTTAATAGTTTTATAGTACTGTGTCAGGGTGATTGCTGATAAGGGAAGGGGTTCAGATACTTTAAAATTAGGCACTATTTCAAAATAAGATTCAGGCAATGTGGAATAAACTTTTAAGGGAAGAATTTTCCTTGGGAAAAATCATTTGAGGGTCTTTTTTTTAGGTCCAGAATTATGGCAACAAACGCCAGTAAAAAAGAAAATTAAAAAATGAATGAAAATAGAGCTTGGTTGTGAAACTGACATATTGAAATTATATTATCTTTACTAATTACAAGAACACTTTTTAATTAGGAAGAAAGCCACTCTGAAAAATTAAGTGGTGTTTGATTCCTTTAAAATTAAACCAAGCAATTTTAATAGTTGTTGGTTTAATTATTCAAAGGAATATGAAAATTACCTCAGTGTAGGTGGCTCAGATATCACATGAAAGTTAGAAGATAAATGATTGCAATTATTTTTTAAAAAATAAGATTATTTGTCTTGCCTATAACTTTTTTCCTTTTAATATCCTATTTTACAGAAAAAATGTCATCTCAAAATTTTCATAAACTAATTGTATGTTTTTTTATTATAGTTGCAAGACTGAAATCTGTATTTGTACAGGGATAGATGTCTCTAGATGCAGGTAATTTACTGTTACTATCAAGATTTCACTCACGTATAACTCATTTAATCTACAGTATTTTGATTATTATAGCAATAGTAAGGATATAAAGAAATTCCTTCCCAATGTTAATAATTCAGTATATTGAGGTCCATAGCTATACTGTATAACATGAGATAACATATCACAAGAGCTAAAAATTATAGGAAAATGTATGGAATCAATGCAGCACACTCACAATAAATTAAAAGTCCATATTAAATATCAGTTTAACTTTGCTGGGATCAATGTCTATTTTTTGGGTCTTTTTGTTCTTATTAATAGAACGCTGAATTAACTGAAGATATAATAGGATGAATAATTGTGGAGAGATTGCATGTAAATGTGATCTATGATGAATGAGTCATCGTATTACTATTTTGAATATTAATAAAATTTGGAAAGAAAAGAAAAGTCATTTCAAAAGTACCTTTAAGAAGAAATGTGAAGCATTTCAAACTTGGCCTCCTACTGTTTCTGTCAAAATATATATAAATTCATGTTGAGAGCCAGTTTGATCTAGTGGTTAAGGCGCCAGGCTAAAAAGCAGGAGACTGTGAATTCTAGTTCTGCTTTAGCCGTGAAGGCCAACTGAGTGACTTCAAGTGAGTCACGGTTTCTCAACCCAACTCACTCACAGGGTGATTGTCTTGGGAAAATAGGAAGAAGGCAAGTTGGATATGTTTGCTGCTTTGAACTAATAGTAAAAGTAATAAAAGTAGGATATAAATAAATAAAATCTACCCTTCTGAAAGTTTATGGCAGTAAGGGGAAAAGAAGGACTTTCAGACTGCATATAAACCTGAAGGACAGGTCATACTGAATTTTCATTCACCCCCACCCCACCCCCAAATTGTATTTGGTATTAGTTTATTCACTAAAAATATGTTCACATATTATTAATGGCATTAATAATTCTGGAGTTGTAACTGAGTGATACAAGTTTAGATACGAGTTAATGGAATGATTTAATTTGCTTTCTGCTGACAAAGGTAGTACTGTCTTATCTTCGGAGCTAGTTTATGTGCATTCTTTCGAAGTTTATTTTTCCCCCCATTGCAGTAATAAAGGAATATCAATAAAGGCAATGTGTTACGTATCAGCAGTACAGGGGAAAATAGCTGAAAACTAAATAATAAGCAATGATCTTTGAAAACTGTATTTCTTTTTTTAAAATTAAAAATGTCTATTTTCTTTGTCATAACAACCAAGACAGTGAACTTATTCATTAGAGAAAGCCAAGAAAAACAAAGTTTATTTTGTGAACATCAAAATTCACAAATTTTGTTTGAATAATAATGGACAGTGATGTCATCAATAACGTTAAGGCAGTATATTGGACTTGTCACTTTGGTTAATTCTGCCAGATTTGTTATGACCACAGAGAATCAGCTGAAACTTCTAAAAGAAAGGAATAAATGTAGCAGTTTCAGTACAGTAATTTTTGTAAACCAATTTCTTAATTTTATGTTTATAGCATGGAGACTCTTAGCTGAATTGTATATTGTCAAAAATGATAAATCAATTTTTAAAAGTCAGGGGACCTTGGTAAAGATTGGAAAAAAAAACCATATGACTAACAGCTGAATTTTAGGATTCCAAATAAATTTCATTTATATAGTCACTGGGAGTCAAAAAGTAATCCATTTGTCTGTCTGTCTGTCTGTCTGTCTGTCTGTCTGTCTGTCTGTCTATCTGTCTGTCTGTCTGTCTGTCTGTCTATCTATCTGTCTATCTATCTCTATCTAATCAGAATCTACAGTATTCTGGATTGTAAGACACTTCGGAGATCTTTTAGTTTAGCCCCTTGCTCAAGCAGGAGACCATCCATCCTTTCACTGAATCACAGACATGAAAGGATATTTCTGTGCTACCAGGTTTAAGCCCCTGCTTTCACCAGGAAAGCAAGTAGAAGAATCCCCAACAGATAGAGGGTTGTCCAGCTTCTATATGTATATTTCTAGTGGAGGAAAGGCTGCAACTTTCCCTGGTAACAGCCCCATATTTAGCTGCTTCTTTCTTGATAATTGATTCCATTCTTGGGAGATTTGTGATGCAAACTAACACCACGTCTCTAATTGCAGAAATTAGCAGGCATGCCTTGCAAAGTGCATGAACATGAGCAAAAGCTAGCCAGGTTTAACCATTTTGTTTTTTTTTAAAAACAAATCTGCCCTTTTAAAGATGTTTAACTGTCTGATAGCTAAACATACACGTTCTATTATTCTGCAAGAAATGAACTTGTACTAATAAGCATTCCACTTTAATATAGATGTGAGATTGTTTTGCTCACGGTCAAAAGATCTGCTTTCCCTTTTTAAATAATTATTTATCCTTCCTCCAAGTAGCAGCTAGGACATTTTTTGGAAAACTATACAGTGATCTCTGGGCCCCAGCCAAAATGAACTGGAGGTTATGTCAGCTAGGATTATATAAACACACAGAGAAAAATGTGCTAGTCCATAGGGTATATAATTAATAGCAAAGTATAATTTCCAATCCTACTTGGTGGCTAAGGCAGCAAATTCTTGGACCTGAATCTTGAGGCTGATGCTTGGTTTCATGTTTCCCTAATCTGCCCCATGGAAGATGGAAGCCAGGCATTCTGTTTGTCCCTTTTATTGTAATAAGGTGGGCCTCCTTCATGCTTCCTCTCCATGCCAGATTTAGTTTTATATATTCTTATTCGCCTCAAGGTCAATTGCGATTACTTGCAGTGTCAGAAAGCATTCTATATTTCTTGCTGGTGTTATACGTGTGTGTGTGTGTGTGTGTGTGTGTCCAATTCATTGTTGACTCCTGTCATTGCATGGACAAATCCCTGCAGTTTTCTTGACAAGATTTTGGAAAAGGTTTTCCTTTGCCTCCTTTGTAGGGCTGAGAAAGAGCGACTGGTGCCGATCCCCCAGCTGGCTTTGTGCCTAAGACAAGGCTAGGCTGACTGTGCCCCAGTTTCTAGCCTAACCATAACACCAAATTGCCTCTCTTGTTTGTATTACACGGGTGAATATTTTATATTAATATTAAAACAGAATTTTATTTTCTTTGCTGTGCTGAGAATGGAATCAAAACTTCTAAGCCCTATATTGGGCCCATACATTGCTGCAGGTCATATTTTACTTGATTGTGATTTATTAAATAAAACATAATTATCCTGGATTAATGCAGAATGCTGAGATATAACCCACAGATTATAAATTGCAATTGCAACTTGCTAAGCCAAAAAATCATAGGATGGTTTAATGTGTTTTATTGAATCAGACCTGTGCCTTTTCCGTTGCTAAGAAGGGCTGGAGGGATTCCTGGGCGATTTCTGGGTCTTCTGCATTGTTCAGTAATTCCAGCTTCCTTTTATTCTACAAGACAAAAATACTCACGAGGTTTGGGAGATCATTGGAATCTCTGGGTAAAGTGACCAGACTAGCAACAGAGAGCTTAAATAGCTGTATGGACATGCTGAGTGCAGAGACAAGATTTTTCTCAATATATGAAACTTGGATCCTGCCTCTGAGAAAGGCTACAGCTACAGCCGTGTAGTTAGGCAAAACATTTATTACATTTCAATGTGAGAAAGAGAGTAGGCACAATTAGATAAATTATTCCTTCCCTTGCTTACCCTTAATAGGCTGCTTTGTCCTGATACTTTTTCTTCTCTCCATACATTTTATACAGTTTCTTCCTTGTTTTTGCAACTGTCATTCTCTTATAAACGTTTTTTTTTCACCCAAAGCTTCTATGATTTCTATTAAGCGTGTTTTATTTTCTCATTAGAATAACTCCACCCACTTCTGTGTCACACAATTAAGCCCAATGTTTCGACTGCCGAGCAAGACAGTTGTTAAGTGAGTTTTGCTCCATTTTATAACCTTTAGTGCCACCGCTGTTAAGTGAAATACAGCAGTTGTTAAGTCAGTAACACGGTGGTTAAGTGAATCTGGCTTTCCCATTGACTCCTTGTCAGAAGGTCACAAAAGGTGATAAACATGACCCCGGGAACTGCAACCATCATAAATAGGAGTGTTGCTAAGCGTCCAAATTTTGATCACGTGACCAGGGGGATGCTGCAATGGTCGTAAGTGTGAAAAATGGTCTTAAGTCACTTTTTTCAGTGCTGTCATAACTTTGAAAGGCCACTAAATCAATTGTTGTAAGTCAAGGACTCCCTTTCATTCTACTTTCTTTTATTTCTGCTTTTTTTCTACCCTGACCATAATGCTACTTCAAAATTGTCTGGTACACATTCAGAACCTGTGATTACTTTATATGCTTTACTAATTGTCTCTGTTTTCTTCACCAAACAAGTTAATCATGCTTTTGATTCATGCTTATAGAAACCATGGTAAATTAATATCTACTGACAGAGAAAACAAACCGTTTGAATACTTACAACAGGCTGTTAAAATCTACTTAGTAAAGATTATTGATCCTTGTCTCTTATCAGTTTGCACAATTTACCAAACGCGGGCCAGGAGATCATTTAATGACACCCAGAATCATTTACCAAAATTAATTTGGTCTATCAATTTGATTTTGATTGTTGAATGCTGGTGTTTTTTACATTATAAGAACATGATTGTTGGGAACAAATTAGATCAGTGGGCTGCTAATCTTTTGGCTAGACATGAAGAATGGCTTTGGTATTACAGAAATGGTTTTGCCTGTTTTATTAGACCAGAAGTACAAGTATGGCCAGTGGAGTTAGAGTCAGTAGTCATAGTCATAGAAGTAAAAGCATCCTAACCAGTGCTTTTTTTTGTAAAAGAAAAAGGTGCCGGAACTCACACGTGTCATACAACCCGCCTTGCCTACCCTACAAGGTTCCATCCAAAAAAGGTGCCGGAACTCCGTTCTGAGCGTTCTATGAGAAAAAAAGCCCTGATCCTAACTGGGAGATGCTTGTTGTGTTGTTTGGTCTTCCTGGCTGCTGCTGCTGCCGCCACTAGTCTCTTGAACACAGAAGATAAAGAGACTGCCCTTTGTTACAAAGCCTTGGCATTTGGTTTTTCCCGGAATGTATCAGATTCCACAGGAAATTGGATTGAATCCCCAGGGCTCCTCTGTGCCCATGGCGAGTTAGGAATTGTTCTAAGGAACTGTAATTCCTAAGGCATTTAAAACTTAAGATGCGGTTTATGTTGATCTCATGCTTTAATCAGTTGCGCTTTAGGAAAAAAGGATGAGGAGAGTTTGTTCCAAAATGAATATGGGATTTGGGAGAGAAAGAAGAGCTCCTGTGCTCAATCTGAATATGAAGAAAGCAGAGACTGAAGGTTGGAATCAGCATGGCCAGGCAGTCAGCTTGTTTCTAACGTTAAGATACCTACATGATTAAAATTATAAAATTATAATTATAAAATTAAGCCATGGAGAGGTGTCGCTGAGTTATCATAACGACAAATAGAAGAGTGAAAGGATATTTTTGTTTCGAATGTAATCAAGAGGTGCATGCTCCTAAATGGGGAGACGCATAAGGGTTACAAAAGCCACATTTTTTCATAGCCAAGAGCACTGTGACTGCTGCCCTGTTTGTTATTTTAGTCCAGTTCACGTCTGTAAACGTGAACAGATTCAAATTGCCATTCCTTTGTTCCTAACACATTTGACTACATTTATTTTTTTAAAAAAGAAACCAAACCTTTCCTGCTCCAAAGTCCCTTGATAGTATCAGAGATTGGAGCATTCTTTCCCTTTGGTTTTCCCTTTGTATTTCCCCCCCTTTCCTGTCGATTTTGGATGCTGATTTTATGGACTCTTAAGCCCTCCAGGTCAATTTCACAATTCTTGTAGAATGTCTCCTGTCTTGATTCTTGTTTGCTTGCACTGACCCATTCATGTGAAGCTGTAAAGCTCCATCATAAAAGCAGTCTTGGAGGGTGGAAACATTTTTAGAGTAATTAACATTGGATACGTTGAAAGTTGCATGGATTGTCTATTTCAGATGTTTCTCAATGTTGGCAATTTTAAGGTAGGTGGTCTTCAGTGCCCAATATTTCCCAACCAGCCACAATTTCATTTGTGCTCTGAACATACTTTGTTCTTTTTCTTTCTCTTTGGATCAAGTTATAATGATACCTATAAACTGGAACCTGGAAGAATCTCCAGTGCATGAGATGAGAGTAAACACATGAAACTGAATCAAATTAAAATAAAATAAAATAAAAAATACTAGTGACTGTGATCCAGGAATATTGTGATTCTACTTCATTACTCTTGTGTGCAACTCATGCAAAATGTGATTAGAATTGCCACATTGATTTGGATAATCATTTTGGATTCATCTGGTTGTTCAAACCAAATCACTAATTAGATTGACTTCATTAGGGTCAGGGGTTGGGTTATTTTTGTGCTTGTACTGAGGCTTCCAATACGATTATTTGATTTGATTTGTGATCTGATGTGAAAAGTCAGCTTGATTGATAGATTCATTTGAATCTCCTTTTGATGGTCTCCTTGAACTGAACTCATCCATCTTTATAAACTATTTCTGTAGCTGTCAGTCTGATTATAGTTTATAGATTATAGTTGCAGATGTAAATTGCACATTCAGGAGCTTCACATCTGAATTTACTTATTGGCAAATTTGTATTCTGCTTTTTCTCAGGATTTCTAGACATAACATTTCTTCCTCATTCCACCCCCTCCAACAACAACCCTGTGAGGTAGGTTAATGACTGGCCCAAGGAATCAAATGAAGTTCCATGACTCAGGATTAACATGAGTTTAGGTCTTTCCAGTGCTAGCCTACACCTTCGCTGGTAAAATATACTGTTAATCAGCTATAGTACTTTAATTCCTTATCTTGGAGGATGGAGGAAACTTTCTACTGTTCGTTAGTAAGTTTAAGTGTCCAAGTGGGAGGATTTCCATGTTTTTTTATGCAACAGCATGGAGCTGGAGCCCATTCAGTTATAACTTTGTGGTCTGGAAGGAATATCCCTGCATAGTTAGCTCTAAATCTGTAAAATCATGCAAGCGTTATTTCTTCTGAATTTGAGTGGTAGCTTCACATTAAATGCAGTTCATTACAAAGCGCAAGGGAGCTTGTGCATTTTCTGAGACAAGATGCATCTGCTATGCTTTATGCTGGCTTGCCATTCTGCATAAAAGGAATTTCCTCTGAAAATAAACACTCTGCTAATTACAGCCGGCAGTTCTCTGGTATGGGTATGACATGTGCATTTTGGAAATATAAAATGTAACTAAGTTGTAACAACTATTCATTCCTGAATTCCCAACTTTTAAAACAATATTTATACAGGAACTTTACTTTCGTATAGAAGCAGCCATTACATGGCAGGAAATAACTCAGGCTAAAATTTAACAATGATGTCATGCAATTTATAATATACTGAGGCCTTTGTTTATTTGAGCTGTATAATTGTACCTATATATTTTTTCATAAATATTAAGTATATATTATCATAATATAATTATATATTATTCTATATAATAGATTTGAAAGTAATGATCTTGTACTGAAAGAGGCTGAGCTCCACCACGTGTTTATTGGACCCGTGCCCTTCCTGTACCTACCCGGGAGGGTACACAAGGCTGGTTCCAGGCGGTTATATCCGCATCTTTGAGTGAGGGTAGTTTCCCCGCCGTCTTGAAGGAGGCGGTGGTGAGACCTCTCCTCAAGAAGCCTGCCTTGGACCCAACTGTGTTAAATAACTTTCGTCCGGTCTCCAACCTTCGTTTTCTTGCGAAGGTTGTTGAGAGCGTGGTGGCGCATCAGCTCCCTCTGGTTCTGGATGAAGCGGATTATCTAGACCCGTACCAATCGGGTTTCAGGCCCGGGTACAGCACGGAGATGGCATTGGTCGCTCTGGTGAATGATCTCTGGAGGGCTCGGGACAGGGGATATTCCTCTGTCCTAGTCCTATTAGACCTCTCAGTGGCTTTCGATACCATCGACCATGGTATCCTGCTGCGGCGTCTCAGGGGATTGGGAGTGGGAGGCACAGTTCTTCAGTGGTTCTCCTATCTCCTGGGACATTCGCAGTCGGTGTTGGCAGGGGGACAGAGGTCGACCTCGAGGCCTCTCACTTGTGGAGTTCCTCAGGGGTCGGTCCTCTCACCTCTCCTGTTCAACATCTATATGAAGCCGCTGGGTGAGATCATTCGTGGTTTTGGAGTTGGGTATCATCAGTATGCTGCTGATACCCAGCTTTTCATTTTGACCCCAAACCACCCCAGTGATGCCCTCGACGTGATGTCCCGTTGCCTGGAGGCGGTTCGGGTCTGGATGGGGAGGAACAGGCTTTGACTCAACCCTGACAAGACGGAGTGGCTGTGCGTACCGGCATCTCGGGGTATTCAGAATATTCCATCTCTTTCTATGGGGGGTGAGTTATTACCCCCCGTAGATAGGGCTCGCAACTTGGGAGTCCTCCTAGATTCACAGCTTTCTTTAGAAGATCATATAGTAAATGTGACTAGGGGGGCCTTCACCCAGGTTCGCCTGGTGCACCAGTTGCGGCCCTATCTAGACCGGGATGCCTTGCGTACGGTCACCCATGCGCTCGTGACCTCTCGTTTGGACTACTGCAATGCTCTCTACATGGGGCTGCCCTTGAGGACCATTCGGAGGCTCCAACTGGTACAGAATGCAGCCGCGAGAGTTGTGTTGGGAGTTTCCCGATACTCCCATGTTACACCCCTGCTCTGCGAGCTGCATTGGCTCCCAGTTGTCTTCCGTGTGAGATTCAAGGTGCTGGTAATGACCTACAAAGCCCTTCATGGCATGGGTCCGGAATACCTCAGGGAGCACCTGCAGCCGGCATCAACTTCCCTCCGCCCAGTGTGCTCCCACAGAGAGGGCCTCCTCAGGGTGCCACCGGTCAAAGAATGTTGACTGGTGGCCCCCAGGGGGAGGGCCTTCTCTGTGGGCGCGCCGGATTTATGGAACCATCTTCCGGTTGAGCTCCGGATGGCGCCCGACCTTCACTCCTTCCGGCGCGACCTAAAGACTTACCTGTTCGAACAAGCCGGCCTGGCCTGATGGGCGATGGGTTTGGGTTTTTTATTGCTTTTTATGTATTTAACTTATTATTATAGTTCTTGGGCATCTTGTTTAATCTCTTTTAATTTTTGTATTCTTGTCTTTTAACATGTATTGCCTTGTTCACTGCCCTGAGTCCTTCAGGAGAAGGGCGGTATACAAATAAAATTATTAAATTATTAAATTAAATTAAACTTATCATGGCTGTTTCAGTTTAACTACTTACCAAGGAGAAGCTAATTTTGCACAGCAGTGAAATTTCTCTTAGGATTTGCCATGGTGGTTACCGACTACATAATATTCTCCCCCCCCTTATCTGCACCTCTGTGTTTTTAGGAAAGATGTGTAAATATAAAAAGAAAAAATAGCCATGTTTAACTGTTCTGTTGTGCTAATTCCCAAACCCATCTTAGAGATACGCCTACTACCAACTTTAGATATATTAAGCTTCCCCCCCCCTTTTTTTGCATTTTGAAATTCTTGCAGTAGTCTTTTACAGTAGATTTTCACAAAGTGATCTCTCTTTGGGCACCTGCATTTTGCACATTTGGCTTCTCTCATTTGGAAAAACACCTCTGTAACAATTGATCTTTCTATATTTAGTATACCCAGCCCGAGACATTGTGCTCTTTGACAGCCTTGAGCACTGAGTACAGACAGATTATTTTCAGCAGTTTTGCTGCCACCTGAGAACTGTGCAAATATGTGTACACACACAAAAACACACACACACACACACACACACACACTTTAGTTATTTCTAGCAAAGTTTGGGAAGCCTTTCTAGTTAAACTCTCCTACTTGCTCTAATGAAGTGTGGGAAGAATCCAGAGAAAGAAATATTTTGGGAAATAATAAAAAAGGCAGAATATATTTCTCCAAAGGAATAATGGAGAAGATCTTAAAAAAGACAGAAACCAGCCCCAGCCCCTAGGCAGAGACCAGCTTTTAGAAATGCAAATTCAGTAATCCTTTCAGAAAGGTTTGAGCCTTCCAGCTAGAAACTGAAGAAATGAAGAAGACAAAGACCCCTAAAATCTACATGCCCCCACCCAGGATAGGAAACATAATAGGATTAACCCACCAATATCAAAAGGACACACTCAGACTCAGGTCAAAATACATAACACAGGAAATACAAAGCCTCAAACAGGAACAGGAAACAACCTCAAGAACCCCAGAAGGTATAAAAGCCCACCACTCCCAGCCACATGTGGTCAGTTTTCCCAGAGCCATCTTTCTGTCTGGCTCTGCTCTTCAATAAACTACAACCTTCTTTCTAAAGCAGTCTCCATTTTGATTATTCCTGGCTTGGACTGGACCCTGATGAAGATTTTTTCCTTCGACAAAAGTTTCTGTTTTCTAAGAGAAATCACTGCCGGCCTTTTTCCATTCCCATCAAAATGAGGTAGTGAGATGGGACCACTCCCCTCACATTACAATTGCTGCTCATAATGGGAAAGCTTGGTCTTCTGCTCTTGCAACCTCTAACTTTAATTCAGAGGTGTATAATCCACACTCTATGAGCTACAGTTATTTCCAGGGGTGACTCTACCCCATGGTATTTCCTGATCTCTGAAATTTAGATGAACCCATATGTGAAATATTTAGACGGTGTTTCAAGACACTGTCCGTCAGACCTTTGAGAAGGACTGCCTAAATTTCATGCCTTCTGTATAAGAAAACACCTGCACTGCAAGCAAAGGAGTACAGTTTGCTTTGGTCAATCAAAATTAATGTTATTTTGCCAGTCTGCTTTGTGGTTTCCTTCTACAAAATGGCCACAATGGGGTTATTATTATTGGCCCGGGGCAATTAGCTTGGGAAACTAGGAAGAAGTAGGAAAAGACAAATCAATCAAAAGACTTTCATAAAGTGACAAAGATTAGATTGTTAGATTGCCTAGCACAGGGGTAGGCAACCTCGGCTCTTTTATGACTCATGGACTTCAACTCCCAGAATTCCTGAGCCAGCCAAGCTGGCTGAGAGTTGAAGTCCATGAGTCATAAAAGAGCCGAGGTTGCCTATCCCTGGCCTAGCAGGCAGAAGGAAGAACAGCTGTACTCACCTTCTGCATAATGGGATTACAAATGGTCATGTTGCTTTCCTTGGGAACAAGGGCTCTCATGAGGATTGTTGTATAGAGATACATTTAAGACAAAAATGGTACACATGAAGGTAAGAGCATCATTATAAGCTTTAGAGATTTTACAACAGACATCTGGGAAACCTTTTAAGAAGAGATGACAAAATAACCAGTCGGGAAAATAGTTTTGTTGAGGTTTTTCTCATCTGATTTCTCTAGACTTTTTGTTTGTTTGTTTGAATGTATGTGTGTGGGGGGGGGAGGGTTGGTAAAAGATCTTTTGAACCAGAGGTGTCCAACCTTGACAAATATAAGATGTGTGGAATTCAACTCCCAGAATTCTCCAGCCAGCATGGAAATTCTGGGAGTCCATGAGTCTCAAAGCTGCTGAGGTTGGACACCCCTGTTTTAGACAGTTCTCAAAAGAAAAATTGAAACAAAAATTGGTATTTTTCCATGTATTAACGATTGTGCTTTTTAGTCTTCCAGGAGCTGGAACATGTCTCAATTATTTGAAACAGAGACAATAATATTTTGGAACAAAGCAAATGTACTCATTTGCAGTCATCAACAAACCACTTCCTTTTTGTATTTTACAGTGCCTCTTGAACTTCCAGGACTGGCAGACATTACAAATATTTTATGGATTAATTTTGACAAGGATGCCATCATTTTATGATAATATCATTTATATTTAATTTGATAAGAGATGGCTATGAAGAATCAGGGATTGGGGAACAACGATTAATGATTGTTGTGAAATGGCATGCAAAAATTATATTTTTATTTGCAGATATATATTTTTGAGGTTTATTTATGCTGGGCATTGTGATCTTGTGAAACTAATTGCTAGAACTGTCTTACACTGTTTAAGGCTTTCTGTGAATTCTTAAAACACCATACCAAACTTTGGACTGATTCAGTAAACAAAAAAGAATTCTATTTTTCTAAAGACAGTAACTATCTTTTCAAAGTCTGCTTTATATTTTTTTTTAAAAAAATTAAGACTTTACATATCAGATCTTTGATATGAAAACTGTATGGATAATGGAAAAGCCTGGAGCTAGGCTGACTTTAGACTTAGAGTATACCGCTGCCCAGAATAAGCATGGAAAGGATGGGAGGAAACTGCATGCAAAGAAGAGGGGATATGCAGCAGACTATTTGTATCAATGATGTAGGACCAACACAATAAAAATAATGGCATAGACTCTCTCCTTGCAGAGTATGCTGTAGTCTACTAGTCTATGGTAAATTTGTATTGCTGGAATGGAAAAGACAAGTCAGCAAGAAGATAAATGATATATGAATCAGTGAACACCTAGAGGCAAACAAAGTCATTACTAAAAGCTAACATGGGTTTGTCAAAAACAGATCATGCCAGAGAAATCTTATTGCATTCTTTGACCAAGTGACAAAATTAGTGGACCAGAGGAATGCTGTGGGTATAATTTATTTGGAATTCAGTAATGCATTTGATAAAGTAGAGTACAACTTACTACTTGATAAGATAGAAAAATGTGGGTTAGACAGCATCACCACCAGATGGATTGGTAGCTGGCTGAGTGGCCGTACTCAGCATGTGGTCCTCAATGGAACCGCATCTACATGGAGGGAAGTGTGTAGTGGGGAGCCCCAGGGCTCTGTTCTAGGCCCAGTGCTCTTCAACTTCTTCATCAAAAATTTGGACAAGGGTATAGATGGGAAACTTATCAAATTTGCAGATGACACCAAGCTGACAGGAATAGCCAACACTCCAGAAGACAGGCTTAAGATACAGGAGGATCTGGACAAACTTGAACACTGGGAGCTATCTAACAAAATGAAATTCAATGGTGAAAAAATAAGGTTCTACATTTAGGCAAGAAAAACCAAATGTATAGGTATAGTATAGGTGGTACCTTGCTCAATAGTAGTAACTGTGAGAGAGATATTGGAGTCCTGGTGGACAATCACTTAAATATGAGCCAGCAGTGTGCTGCAGCTGCCAAAAAAGCCAACACAGTGCTAGGCTGCATTAACAAAGGGATAGAATCAAGATCATGTGAAGTGTTAATACCACTTTACAATGCCTTGGTAAGCCACACTTGGAATACTGCATCCAGTTTTGGTCACCACGATGTAAAAAAGATGTTGATACTCTAGAGACAGAGTACAGACAAGAGCAAAAAGATGATTAGGGGACTGGAGGCTAAAACATATAAGGAATGGTTGGTGGAATTTGGTATGTCTAGTTTAATGAAGAGAAGGATGAGGGGTGACATGATAGCACTGTTCCAATATCTCAGGGGCTTCCACAAAGATGAAGGAGTCACGCTATTCTCCAAAGCGCCTGAATGCAGGACAAGAAGCAATGGATGGAAACTAATCAAGGAGAGAAGCAACCTAGAACTAAGGAGAAACTTCCTGACAGTTAGAACAATTAGCCAGTGGAACAACCTGCCTCCAGAAGCGGTGAATGCTCCAACACTGGAAGTTTTTAAGAAGAGACTGGACAGCCATTTGTTTGAAATGGTATAGGGTTACCTGCCTGAGCAGGGGATTGGACTAGATGATCTCCAAGGTCCTTCCAACATTATATTATTAATAATAATAATAATAATTACACAGTCAGCCAGATGTTCAGACTGGATTTGGCATTTTTGTCTACTTATCAAGTCCTTACCAAGGACCTGGGCTAGGCAGATGTGGATGTTTGACAGTGTTATAGATATTGCCGCAGGATGGAAGCAGTTCCTAGTAAGGCTGCCTTTTGCAATTGACTAATGGCAAATTTGTCAATGCCAATGCTACATAAATGTAGCACAGTGGTACTACAGTTGTTTTGGGATTGCACCCAAGGTGCCTATTACTATTGGTACTACCCTTGCTTGCCTTTGCCACAGTCTATTTCTGTTTGTAGGTCTGTGTATTTTGTTATCTTCTCCAGTTCTTTCTCGTCTATTCTGCTGTCTCCAGGCACTGCCGCGTCCACTATCCATTATTATTATTATTATTATTATTATTATTATTATTATTATTATTGTTGTTGTTGTTGTTGTTGTTGAATTTAATTTTAATTTAATTTATTAATATTTCTATACCGCCCTTCTCCCGAAGGACTCAGGGCGGTGTACAGGGCAAGAATAAAACACAAAGTTACAAAAATTAAAAAGTAATTAAATACATGCCCATAAAAAACAATAAATACATTAATAAAACCCCAATAAAATGATAATAAAAAACCCCCACCAATCCTCCCTCAGGCCAGGCCAGCTTGTTCGAACAGGTATGTTTTCAGATCGCAGCGAAAGGAGCGAAGATCGGGCGCCGTCCGGAGCTCAACCGGTAACTGGTTCCATAGCTCCGTGGCGCCCACAGAGAAAGATCTCCCCCTGGGGGCCACCAATCTACATTCTCTGACCGGTGGCACCCTGAGGAGTCCCTCTCTGTGGGAACGCACAGGGCGGAGGGAAGTTGACGCCGGCAGCAGGTGTTCCCTGTTGTTGTTGTTGTTGTTGTTGTTGTTGTTTATGAAGAAAGAAAAGATATATGGCCCATTGCTTACTGAAACTAAGAGTCTTTCACTGAGGTGTACCAGCCTTATTTCATGAGTAAACCATGTAGAAGCTTGAAGGTTATGAAGATCAACTCTAGAGTGTCTAATTCTTGTGAGATTGGCTCCAGCAATTAGAAACTGCATTACAATTGAAGAAACAAAAGTATGAAATAAAGATATGCAATACTCCCTGTCCTAGGGTTGTTCCAGTACTTTTTAAGAAATAAATCTTCTGAATCAGAAGTTGTGTCTAAAGTTTTGGATATGGGCTTGCAGACAAAAGAGATGTCTTTATTGCAATAAAATCAATGTTTAAAAAGAAATATAACTGTTCATTTTAAATAAGACAAAACCAAAATAACAGGCAATGTAAAAGCTGGTCCCTTACACATAGCTTTTCAAAGACCCTTACACACTATAGCAGGGGTGTCAAATTGGCAGCCAGCGGGCTGGATGCATCTCGCACAGGCCATGCTCACACTGGCTCTGGAAAGGCAAAAAACCTCGTGATACATCGCAATATGTCACATGATTTGATTGAGTTTGAAACCCATGCACTATAGCTACTTGTGGTTGATTATGTTCAAATACATTGAAGAATATTTGATTATCCATTTATTATAAATCAAATATGAGTGAATTGCTAGCTCAAACATTTGCAGCGCTTTTGACTATTTATACAAAATTTAACATCCCTGAACAACAATTATCTACTAAGTTATCCCACTGCCCAGTAGTTTATGGTTGTTTTTATACTAGTATCTTTGACCTGATTTCACAAATATAATAACTTGATAAGGATATATAAAGTTAAAAATAGAATACCCATTAAAATTTGCTTTTTAAGTAGGGAAGTTTTATTTATTTATTGGCTGACTAAAGAAAATCAATGCCATCCCTTCAATCACATTTCTGATTTTCCTGGGTTTGATCTTTCATTTAAACTACATCAGGAAGAAGAAACTTGAGCTTTTTTTAAAAGAAAGCTTGCATCTCCCCTAATGTGACATCCACATTGATTTGTAGTATGTACAAATTATGTAGCCTGTTCAACAAATCTTTCTTCCATGTTAATGATCCCAACCAGAAACAAAGCTCTGGTTTTGATAAAGTGCAGATGTAAACATTAAAATATGTAGTTTAGAACTGTGGAAAGTTAGCCATTTGTAGATAAAATAGCTCAGACCATGGGCTTCTCATTGTAAAGTTTAGGCTTAAACTGAAGAAAGTAGGGAAAAGCACTAGGCCACTCAGGTATGAATTAAATCATATCCCTGTTGAATATACAGTAGAGGTGACAAATAGATTTAAGGAATTAGATCTGATAGAGTGCCTGAAGAACTATGGACAGAGGCTCGCAACATTGTACAACAGGTAACAACCAAAACCATCCAAAAGAAAAAAATGCAAGAAAGCAAAATGGCTGTCTGAGGAAGCTTTACAAATAGCTGAGGAAAGGAGGGAAGTGAAAGGCAAGGGAGAAAAAGAAAGATACGCCCAATTGAATGCAGAATTCCAGAGAATAGCTAGAAGAGATAAGAATGCCTTCTTAAATGAACAGTGCAAAGAAATAGAAGAAAACAATAGAATAGGGAGGACCAGAGATCTTTTCAAGAAAATTGAAGAGATGAAGGGAACGTTTAATGCAAAAATGGGCATGATAAAGGTCCAAAATGGCAGGGACCTAACAGAGGCAGAAAAGATTATGAAGAGGTGGCAAAATTACACAGAAGAACTATACAAGAATGAGCTTAATGTCCCTGATAATCACAATGAGTTGGTCACTGACCTCGAGCCAGACATCCTAGAATGTGAAGTGAAGTGGGCCTTAGAAAAGCTGAGCAACAACAAAGCTAGTGGAGGTGACAGTATTCCAGCTGAGCTATTCAAAATCTTAAAAGACGATGCAGTAAAAGTGCTACACTCAATTTGCCAGCAAATTTGGAAAACTCAACAGTGGCCACAGGATTGGAAAAGGTCAGTTTACATTCCAATTCCAAAGAAAGGCAGTGCCAAAGAATGTTAAAACTATCGCACCATTGCACTCATTTCTCATGCTAGTAAAGTTATGCTTAAAGTTATACTTAAAATCCTACAAGCTAGACTCCAGCAGTATGTGGATCGAGAACTACCAGAAGTGCAGGCAGGATTTTGAAGAGGCAGAGGAACTAGAGATCAAATTGCCAACGTATGCTGGATCATGGAGAAAGCTAGAGTGTTCCAGAAGAACATCTACTTCTGCTTCATTGACTATGCTAAAGCCTTTGATTGTGTGGATCACAACAAATTGTGGCAAGTTCTTAAAGAGATGGGCATACCAGACCATCTTATTTGTCTCTTGAGAAACCTATATGCGGGTCAAGAAGCAACAGTGAGAACTGGACACAGAACCACCAATTGGTTCAAAATTGGGAAAGGAGTCTGGCAAGGCTGTATATTGTCACCCTGCCTATTTAACTTATATGCAGAGCACATCATGAGAAAGGCAGGGCTAGATGAATCAAAAGATTGGAATTAAGATTGCCGGAAGAAATATCAACAACCTAAGATATGCAGATGATACCACTCTAATGGCAGAAAGTGAAGAAGAACTAAAGAGCCTCTTGTTGCGGGTGAAGAAGGAGAGTGCAAAAGTTGGGTTGAAACTTAACATTAAGAAAACCAAGATCATGGCATCCGGCCCTCTCAGTTCCTGGCAAATAGATGGGGAAGAAATGGAGGTAGTGACAGATTTTATTTTCCTGGGCTCCAAGATCACTGCAGATGGGGACTGTAGCCAAGAAATTAAAAGACGCTTGCTCCTTGGGAGGAAATCCATGGCAAATCTAGACAGCACACTAAAAAGCAGAGACATCACCCTGCCAACAAAAGTGTGTATAGTCAAGGCTATGGTCTTCCCAGTTGCAATGTATGGCAGTGAAAGCTGGACCATAAGAAAGGCTGAGCACCAAAGAATTGAGGCCTTTGAACTATGGTGCTGGAGAAGACTCCTGTGAGTCCCTTGGACTGCAAGGCGATCAAACTGGTCAGTCCTAGAGGAGCTCAACCCTGACTGCTCTTTAGAAGGCCAGATCCTGAAGCTAAAACTCAAATACTTTGGCCACCTAATGAGAAGGAAGGACTCACTGGAGAAGAGCCTAATGCTGGGAAAGATTGAGGGCAATAGAAGAAGGGGACAACAGAGAATGAGGTGGCTGGATGGAGTCACTGAAGCAGTTGGTGTGAGCTTAAATGGACTCCAGAAGATGGTAGAGGACAGAAAGGCCTGTCCATAGGGTCGCGATGGGTCGGACACGACTTCGCAGCTAACAACAACAACAGATGCAATGTTTCCATCCACCATCCAATTTTGTTACTGAATTTAGGACAAGCTATTGCTGATGACTTATGTTAGTTTGGCTGATATTTAAGCATAACAAATGAATTAATTGCATGGCAGTTATGAAAGATTCTTAATTGTTTTATCAAATTCAGTTTCTAGAGAACAATGGTAGAGTTATGATGGACAAAAGATCACTCAGACATTTTTGTTGCTTAGGAAGATGGGTGAGAAAGGTCTGATATAGGATCTCAGTTAAAGTTGCAACACTCTTTTGGTTACACCATATGGGTTAGGGCAGGGGTAGACAACCTTGGCTCTTTTATGATTCGTGGACTTCAATTCCCAGAATTCCTGAGCCAGCTGCTATGTGTGCTTCTAAAAATAATAGAATTAGGCCCAGTCAAGTTTGTGCACATACTTAAAAAAAGATTGGGTGGGGGGGACACTACTTCTAAATAGTCCTTTATGTAAATGATACCTTGCTAACATAAATGTAGCACAGGAAGGAGACAGCCAATATCATCCTGTGTAATCTGCTATACAGGTGTTTTGTTTTTTTTAAAGAATGGCTGGAAGAGCATTTATTTTAATTTTACTTATCTACCAAAAGATTGCTATGCTATTTTTTAAAACTAAAAAGTTATCTCAGGGCAACTTACATAAAGTGTAATAATCAATATAAGAAAATTTTGAATTATTACTGTAAAATCCTAAACCATGTAAAAAAAAATACATAAAACTGAACAGCTAAAAGAACACAACAAACTCCTTAAGAAAGGAGCGTTGGGACAGTACCACACATATGTACACCACCACATGCTCATTTACACAAATTTGCTTTAGTTCCTAATGTTTTCCTGTTTTTAACTTCAGGTGGTTGAGAATTGCTGGCAAGCAGGAGAGCATTAAAGATTATTGGCCTTTGACAGTTGTCTGAAAGGAACGGTCTGCTTGATTACATCAGCAATTTATCCTATTTTGCCTCGAGACGGGATTTTTAAAGATATGTTCTGCATCCAATGTACGTGTGAATCAGCACCAATTATCGAGACAGGAGCATTTGTGTGCAGATGGAGATATTCATGGAGGACTGCATATGGGGAATATATTCTGCATGTAGAAAATGGGTCAGAAGGATAAATCTTTCCAAGCACAATATATTTAAAGTTGAAGGATTTATGCTTTGCTTGGTTATTTGCCTGCAGCAAAGTTTGTGTGTGGGTGTTGTATGGAAAATAAACTGCTCGTGAGAGCGTTGTTGGAAAATTGTTGTAGGTAATTTCCAATTTGTTGCCCACCCTGCCCACTCCTAGTCAATCTTTCCTGTGCATCAAGTTCAGAGCAAGCATTCAGTAAAGCTAGCAAGTGTATAGTTTGATTTTCATTTATTAAACATTAAAAAATATTTAACTGGCAAAATCAAGATAAAAGACCAGGCAAAAGTACAGACATGAATTAATAGGGAAGAACAATCTTTTTACCTACTTACCAGTGTTGGGATTCAAATATGTGAACAAACAGTTCTCTGTGTGGATGCCGCTTCCAGAAGTCTGTTCTGGGCCTGGGCAACAAAAAGTTAGCTACCGGTTCTGCCGAAGTGGTGAGAACTGGCTGAATCCCACCACTGCTACCTACCCAAAACTTTCCAGAGCCACTTGAAATAATTCTCTGTCCCAAGGAAGAGAATTTTGGTTACTCCAGCTTTAACCTCCTCCTGTGCATAAAAATAGCAGAATAGAAATGTAAAGGAGGACATCAGATGATCTATCATCTCTTCTGCACAATGATAGAGAAGAAATGATGAATGGGAACAATGTATCCAACAAATCTAAATCAAAGCATCATTTTAGTCAAGGGATATTGCTTTATTTTTGCACCTACCTGTCCTTCTACATATTAAGCTCTATCTTTGGTTCACCCAGATCACTTTTGGTTCTAAGGATGTTCAGCCAGGTTGCATTCAATTTAGCAGCCTCTGATTAAAAGCCACTTGGTTGCACATTTAGGACACTTAGCTAAACAATTTTGCATTTTTGTTTATCTGTAAAAAATGGTTTATGCTCACAGATATTGTTTATCTGGTTCACAACAAAAGTAATAGATTAAATGGACAAGATCTTCAGGGAAACTATATTAAAAGCATTCGGTAGTCCCATGCTTCTCTTAGATTACTTGCACCATCCCTAAAATATAAACCTGGGAAATACTCATGCTCAGAAAGTAGGCTGTCAGACATTTCTCATGCTCATCTCTGTTCTTGCTAAGCCTCCTCCTTGGTGTTTGACACTTTCCAAATACCTGCTACACTCACATTAAATAGCAGTTGTTCTAATTGCACCCTTGGAAAGAGAATTTCAGAGAGAGCCTATGGGTAAAATGAGGCCAGTTTTGGCTGTGTGCAAATTAACCCTGGGGACACCAATTTTGGAGGGTTTTTTTTAGGAGCTGCTTCTCCACAGAGACAAAACTGTACAGTATTTCCTTGAAAGCCTTCCATAGGTATATATTTAGGAGAAGATTTAAAAGACCCTTCTCCCCCCGGTTTTTTCCTTTTTCTTTCTGTGCACTGGGCTTGGCATTTCTCACAGTTGCTTCAGAAACAGTTTATAACTGCTGACATGGAAGCTGTAGATGACACAATGAAATAGTTGCTCTTTTTTTTCTTGCCAACCAATTTCTTTTCTTGAAAATTGCATCACTGGAAAAGATTTTACAACATAGGCTTCAGGAGTAGCAATAAATCAACAACAAAAATTTTTTTTAAAAAAAAATCTTCATCACCTTGTACTTACCTACTACATGCATGTATCTTTGCCATTCTGCAGACACCCCCCCCAGTTTTAAAAAGATGATTTCTGCTATCCATTCCCTTTTATACACAGAATTCAGAGGATAGCTCTAGTTAAATTTCTATAATTCTGATTATCATTAGTTAATGCAAGTTGAAATGAGAATGATAAGTTTAAATTTGGTATGAACTTTCATAGCACATAGAAAAAGAGTTTGGTTACACATTACAGGATGGATGTATGATTAACTAAATTAGGGGTGTCCAATCTTGGCAACTTTAAGACCTGTGGACTGCAACTCCCAGAATTCCTCAGTCAGCTATACCAGTCCACAAGTCTTAAAGTTGTCAAGGCTGGACATCCCTGGTCTAAATCCTAATAAATTTAAGTGGACTCTGAGAATTATACTGTATAGTCTAGGTAATTGCCAGTTCATAACCACTGCTGAATAATAGGACTACACATGTTTCAAAAATGTTCTGGAAGAAATGTTTCAGACATTTCTTAAAAGCCTTACACCTTTCTGTTGGACATTTAACCATGAGACTTTTTCAGGCTTCAGTAGGACCCTGAAAAAAGAAAATACTGCCACTTTAACTTGTTAAAGTGAATGCAACATTTAAAGAAGCAGTAGCATTCTGAGTATTACACAAAGCCTGGAAAAGTGAAGCTGCTCAGATGAACGGCAGAGAGATGATGCATTTGTGCATAGTCCAAATCAATTCTGCTCTACTGAGTAAATATGTAGCACAAAATATATGAATTAACATGTCAGTAATAGTTATAGAAATCCTTCAGCTATGTGCTAAAGATAATCAAAATAGACAAGGAAGATTTGACCTCAGATTTATTTTGGCTTTTTGAGTGCTGTTTCCTGTTGGTATGTGGGAAAGAGCTTGGGAGGTAAGATGAATGAGCCTAGACCAGGGGTAGGCAACCTTGGCTCTTTTATGACTTGTGGACTTCAACTCCCAGAACTCCTTAGCCAGCAGGTTCAGGAATTCTGGGAGTTGAAGTCCACAAGTCATAAAAGAGCCAAGGTTGCCTACCCCTGGCCAGGACAATGGTCTGACAAATGAAACTTAAGTCTGAAGGCAGCAGGGTGGAAAAAGCATCTCAGAATGAGAGAATAAAAAAGGAATAAAAATGAGAGAAACGAGGGGTACTTTTAAACTTGTAACCTTTCAATAAAGATAGAGCTAATATTCCTGTTTGTGCTTCTTGTTTGGACTACCTTGCAAGACTAACACATTCCCAGAGACATAGCTATGTGTTGCCAACTCTGTTCTGACCCTTTGCTTGAAGTCAGTGTTTAAATAATTTTTGAATGCTACACCAACAAAACGAGAGTAACCCCATCCCAATACACAGCAAATCTCTCTTTGTCCTGCAGGGACTCATTATTTTGTGAATCTGAAACTGGTAAATGGAGAGCTTTCTTTCTATTATGTGTTAACATCAAATGTTGTACTTATGGGAGATTGGACTACCGGTACTAATAGTCTGATTGTGCCACCTACTAGCCTGACTTTAAGGTATAGAAGCATTTTTCCCACTTACTTGGAAAGGAATCATGTAACATGATATGCATAAAGAACATTTTTTTTATCATAGATAGGTATTGAACAAGTCAACAGTTTTTAGAGAAGAATATTTAAATACTTAAATTAGATAGGCTGGCAAGATTTTAAAACAGCAGTTCATGGATTTCAAAGGTGGAATAACAAAGAGAATAACATTTGATCAAATAAAATCTAATTTTAGTAAAAATCTGTAGTTCAAAGGGACATTATTTACTTATTTATAAATCACATTTATAGGCCACCCACATCATAACAACTTTGGGTGAGAAAGACAATACATAACAATGCAAACAAAAAACAACAAGGCAAATGTGCAAATATATTCATTTTATTTTCTGAATTTCCCGTTCAACATTTGTTGCAGCTGTATATCTAGCCTAAACTGCATTTTAATTTCTTTTGTGGTATGATATGTACCCATAAAACTACTTCTGAAAAAAGCAGAAATATATTGAGAAACTATTGTGCAACAGTTTGCATACTCAACTCCTTCATTTATTATGAATAAGGAGTGGGACAGTTGGAAATTCATCTTTCCTATTCCAAGACAGAATTGGTGAGTGCACTAAAATACTGCTGGGCACAAAGTTTGCTTGGAGATTAAACTATTTAAAGCAAAAAATCTTCTGTGGTGACTGTGAAAGGTTAGTAGGTGGTAGGCTGTCAACGGCTATATTGCATTAATGGAGGCTTGCTTGATTATTTTCAGATATTTTGTGGTTGCTATGAAAAAGAAAGCAAAAAAAAATCAGTTTGGGTTTATGTCCAATTTTGTATTCCTTGATGACATTTATTTGATTATGCCAAACCCTTGCAGTAGATCATTGGGTCTTGAGATGAAAGGTTGCTGGCAATCAAGGTTGGCTAAAAGTAAGGTTATGGTCCAAGATAGCTAGAGTTTGGCTGCCAGAGAAAGCCCTAAGGAAGGAATCCAAGGAGATGGGAGTTGGTGTGAGGTGCCAAAATCAGGCAAAGTCAGTTTCAAAACAATACTTAGAAAATGGAAGGTTTTTTTTTAGAAAGAATCATTGTGCAAGCAAAAAATTGAATTAGAAGAAAATAAATTAAAGAGCTATATGACTTACAGAGATATGAAGTAGAGTGGCTTCTTACACATATCCTCAAAAGGAAACAATATATGACTGTAGAAACAGTTACTGACACTTACGTCCTGTAAAGCACATTTTATCACAGTATAATAAGGGTTATATGTCTACTCAGTCTACTTTGTTAATTTTGACAGACACCTTCATGTTTCTTGCTATTACTTTAGAGTTACTTATTTCAAATTTGACTCTATTGGGCAGTGTATCAAGGAATTTCTTCTGTTATGTAGAGTACATAACCATCTTAATGGGAACTGAATTTTGATATCATTTGATTTGTTGATACAGAATACAGATACTGATTTGCTGATACTACTTCTAAAGCAGAAAGGGTTGAGCATGTAGAATAGCAAAATGGTAGATGCATAACAAATAAGCTATTGGAGCCCCCAGCTCCCTAATATGCATGACAGTATGTAAGTATGACCTTGGGAGACAGGAGGAAGAGCCATTGACTAGGCTGCAGGTCTTCCTGTTGTCTCCCAAGGTCATTCCCACATACTATTATAACATGAAAGCAAACTGTTCTGTATGTACTTGGTGAATCTACATCTTCAGTTGTGTACTGAACAGTGTGGATGCATATTTAATATGGATATGGTTTGTTTAAACAGAATTACTTATACATATACTCAGATGCACATCTAAATACTGTCATAATAGAGTTGCATGGGGCATTCAATAATTTTATCTCTGGGAAAATGCTGAGTTGGAACGTTCCAATTTCTTTTTCAAGGCTGTCTGTGATTCTAATCAATTAAGGTATAGAACATCATGGTACCTAAATACCTTTTTCAAGATCTTCATTGCTGCTCTACCAAGTGCTAGTATATTTTAGTGTATTTCTTAACTACTGTTTTTTTAGAATAGTCAGTCATAAAAAGCTGAAACTATAGTAATAGCACAGACTTATATACCACTTTATAGTGCTTAACAGTACTATAGAGTCAACATATGGCCCCCAACAATCTGGGTCCTCATTTTACCAACCTTGGAAGGATGGAAGGTTGAGTCAACCTTGAACTGATCAGGATCGACTCCTGGCAGTAAGCAGAGTCAATCTGCAATACTGCATTCTAACCGCTGTGCCACCACAGCTATCATTTCAATGTCTCAATCCTTTGATGATCTGGGCTTCTGGTTCCAGATTTCGGTGTAGCCAGACGTGTGAGGAAATCACTCCTCGCGTTGCCTGGATTGGGGGGCCCTGTAAAGGGGTCGAGAGTCACCCTGGAGGGGCGATTCTCTCCAGTCAGTGGTAGAAGGGCGGCAGCCCTCCCATCAGCTTGGAGCTACTCTCCGAACTGAAGAAGAAAGGATCAGCCACTCCCATGGCCCATTGTTTAGCTGTTTCCTGCTGAAGCCAAAAGCACAACAAAGCACTTGAAAGCACTTGAAAACTGGGTGAGAATTGCCTTCTTCTTTTCCTAATTGTCTACTTTGCTTGTCAAAAGATTTCCGAATTTGCTTCCCCTTGCAAGGAGAGAGGGAAGGGATTTTTTCCCCACTCTCTTTAATAGCGGCCTTTGTCTATATTGGGAGAGAAAAGAAAAAGCCTTGTACTAAATTATACTGATTAATTGGACTTACTGCCTTTTTACTTTTGGACCAAAGTTCCTATATTTACAGAAATGGTCTATTCTACCTATTATTCTAAAAAAGGGGACAAATAAATAAATAAATAAATAAATAAATAAATAAATAAATAAATAAATAAATAGACTCCGTCTGAAAAGGATTTGGTCAAGTCTGTTACTACTGGCAAACAAGCTTGCTTACATTTTGGACTGACCTTGGCATTAAGATAAAAACCTGAAACAGCTGGAGGTTAATTTGGCTTAGACTTGTGCAGGTGGACACTTACTGATTTTTGTTTGAAAAATAGCCTCCACCAAGGACTATTTATAATTATTACAAAATGGAGAAGGATCAGACACAAACCTCGCTTGACTATAACATTATACTTGAAACAATTTACAGATGTCTATCTCCAGATTTAATAATTTACATGCCAACCTTAAGTCACAAATTGAAACCCAGACTGCAACTAAAGAATTTACACTTCAGAATATAACAAAATTGGAAGATATTACTATTGAGACAGAGGAATATAAGCAACAACAACAAAGGACTGAAAAAACTAATATCCAAAACCTGACTTTACTCAAAGAACCTACAATTTTTAAAGTACAAGGAACCACTACTATGACAGACAATCTTAAATACCAACAACAAACTAGGGAAAAACTTAATACTCAACTTCTGACCCGCTCTAAGGAGCCTACAATTTCAGAAGTACACTATATGCAAGGTAGTGATGCCAATATAAAGGAAGCCGAAGACCAACAAAGACAGCCTGTGGAAGGCTTGGACAGTCAATCACTAACTATAAAACTGGATAAGATTTTCTACTCAACCCAGATGGAAGAAGAATCCAGACTGAACTGCAGACAGAGATGTCAGAGCAAATAAAGAGAGTGGAATTAATATGGCAACAATATAATGACTATAAATGGTTCAACCTTTGTATATTGCTGATGGTTGGATGGCCTCCTCTGGTGCAAATAATATAATGTAAGCAAATGAAGACCTACTTGGCAATTTAAAGCCCTGGGTCTGGAAACCCAACTGGCAAAAAAAAAGAAACCTAGAGTTAGATTTAAAATATGAATTCCTAGAGAATTATCATAGGTCATTTTGTTAGTAATTAGTGACTTATTAGGATCTGAAATATAAAATATTCATGAGATAGAATTAAAATGTGTTTAAGTATTTACTAAGCTTATTTCAAGTATCATAAATTTATATATTGATACAATGGAAATTTGGCTTATGGATCCTATGTTTGATGTTAAAATTTTGGTAGAAGTAGAAGTAGATTGATAAATATAGACTCTCCGATTGGTAACTTGTGATGTATTAGGATATGAAATAAACAATGTTTATTAGGTAGAAGCTAGCTATTTAAATATTGGGTGTATGTTAGATGATACAATTTTTGGTGTAATAAAATAAGGGAACTTTGGGTTGTGAATACTATTTGGGATGTTAAAGGTTAAACTTGGATACTATAATTAACATCAAAATTAGATAAAATTTAATAACAGGATATAGATATACCTTATTGAAATTGGATTGACAAAATCTTCTTTAGTTGACTATGCTATTCCTAGAAATTTGTTAGTTTAAATACGTTGTATTGAATGTTGAGGGAAATAGAGAAGGATGCTATGATAATGTAACCCGAAATATGTATTAAAAACTCTGTTACTCAACTGAAGACTACCCAGGTATCATGATGCTTTCTAAATATATAGGCTGTAATTTGAAAAACTAATAAAACTTGTTATAAAAAAATCCTTTGATGATCTGGACCCAGTCTATTTTTCCATATTCTGTCCAGGCTGTGACTTCTTGTCATGTGTATAATTTTTGCATAAGGACTCATAGATGTTCTGGGATTGCCATTTTCTTAAGGATATTCTATAGCTAGAAATGTTCAACCCACTTGAGGCCTTTGTTTAGACAATGAAGTCGTACAGTCATATTGACTTCTTTTTGGCACTTTAGCTTTCTCAATTATCCATCATACATCAGCAATAATGTCTCTTGTTCCTCAGCCTTTTCTAAAATCTTGGACATTTGATATTTCTTTTCTCATGTAGTTCTAATCTATATTGGATGATCCTAATTTGCTGAACAATGATAATACATTGAATTTACATGCCATCCAACAACCAATGACTTTAGATAATTAATAATATAGTGTGAAAGTCTGCAAATGCTATTAGGTTTCCTTTCTTTGGTATCAAAATGTAGACTCTTTAAATCAGTTGGAACACCGTGTCATTCTCTAGATTTCTTGCCATGATTTGATTAGAAGCTTTATAGATTCTTCTTCAGTTACTTGCCATATTTCTGCATATACTTGATCAGTTCCTATAGTCTCCTGACTTGTTAATGACCAAACTGCTGGTATAATTTTGACTTTTCTAGTAGTGCAGATTTTTGTAATTAGGGAATATCTTCTACGAAGTTAACATCTCTACTGTGCAGATTTCAAAATAGTCATTCAGTCTTTGCCTGGTTTTCCTTGAATGACTGATGCTCTGCCCATTTGTACCCTTTAGGACAAGATTGTAATCTCTTTCAAATTTCAGAGATATTTTGGAAAACTTTCCCTGCTTTTCTTTGCCTGATTCCCTCTTCTGTGTTGTTGCAGGTATTACTTCTTCTCTCGACTACCACTGTCTGAAAGTCTTTCTTAGATTTTTGTCTTTCTTGGCTTTGACTTCTTTTTTCTTCTTGAAAATTTCTACTGTTTGTTCTGACATTCAGTTTGCTATCTTCTGCTTCTTAGTTACTTTTCATATTAATCCTTAGTTTCTTCGGTTTCATTCCATAGCTCTTTTGGCTCCCTATCAATGAGGTTCAGAACTTCAAATGATTCTTGATGTTCTCCTTAAAAATAGGGGTGTGTTTTCAAGATTATATCATGAGACTTTGTTTGCTTTGTTCGTTAGCTTGAGTTGGCACTTGCACAGAAGCAGTCTGTTACCTGTTTGACAATCAGAGTTTGGCCATATCTTGATATCTATATTTGAGCTTTTCCATCTCCTTGTACCAATAATATAATGAATTTGTTTTCTATGTATTTTGTCTGAGGATAATCATGTATATAGGTGTTGTTTTGGTTGTTTGAAGAATCTGCCAATGAAGAAATCTGTTCTTGTTATTTCTGCTTCTTGGGGCATTTAATCTACATTTTCCTCTTTTATGTTCTGTTGATTTCATTCTGAAGTTGACCATAAAGCCATCAGCATCCTCTTTTCTTCATCAGTGGTGGGACATAAACCTGGATCATTGTTGTATTAAAGGGTCATCTGTGAAGTCTAATTGATATCATCAGTCATTGTACCCAAAGTATTACCTTTTTTGTAGCCTTTCTATGAAAACCACACAATTCCTATTTTTCATGTGCTGAATAAACCCTATGATCTTCTGATGGAAAGTGTCCAATTCCAGTCCATTTCAAGTTGCTAATTCCTAAATGGTAACATGTGGTGGATTCATTTCCTCTTTTATGAACTTTTCTATGTTTGTGTTTCTTATGTTCCACATTTCCATTACAATTTTATCTTTACAGATGTAGATTTTATTTTCCTTTATGGCAACCTCCAGATGTACACATTTCAAAGTCTTTAATCTAGTTGCACCATAAACATCAATTGCACTCTGAAAGATCCTCAGGTTTTCCTGAATAGCTTGCCGAATGCCATCTGACCTAAGGGCCCATCATCTGGCACAGTATCAATATCACTTCTTTTTGTCTACCATATGGCTTAGTTTGTGAAATATAGCAGTTTATTATTCTTTTTGGTGCAGTATGAAATTATGACATTATCACTAAAATACAACTGTTGGTGTCCAAAACAGATGCCTAATTACTTTAGCTGGGCAGCTGGGATGACATTCATGCTTTGGTAACCTTGCTAGGTATCTATCTTCTTGGCACACCTGTTCAGCATTCTTTACTCATCTCCTCCAGGAGCAGCTACTCTTTCTGCTATAAGGCAGCCTGGCAGGACTGGAGGCATATATATGTGTAGGTGTATTAGTATGAATTGTGGAATTAAAAAAATCTCAGCATAATAGAACTATACAGGTGGGGGGGGGTGATTAACCTTATCAAAGAAAGCCATTAAAATATTTAGCACCCTTTATTTCCCAAACACAACAGTATTTGGCTAAGCCTAGTTTGAGTTATTGTATCTCTTCAGATCTGAAATATCTTCTTTTATAATGGTATGTGAAAAAGACCATGGGAGACACAGTGAAGAGATGCTGCCTGGAGAAAAATCAAATAAGAGATAGCATAGCCTTCAGCTGGATAGTGGGGCAAGCAAAGTCTCTTTGCCTTATTCGTTCTGTATTAAACAACAACAAACCGCACCCCCCCAACCCAACAAGGCAGCCAGCTGCTCCACTTGAAAACATATGGCACTGTTTCATTAACAAATGGGTGAGCCACATCAGCCATGGGCGGGACACTACAGCTGGGTGCAATTGCTATTGGCTATGTTACTTGCCTCATCCTTGCAACCTAGTTTTCCTTTTCAGCTATAGAAAGCAGTGGTTGTTATTGTTTGGCTTTATTTTTGTGAAACTGTCAAGAACTTGAAAACAGTAAATGTGAAAGTCTTTGTGAAGCCATCTGCCAATTGCCGGAGTGTATTTTTATTTCTGAACATTACTGACTGCTTTTTGTATAATTTTTAAAGAAATCTTTCCTTATAAATTGCTCCTGTTGTTCATATCAGTTCCATTATTAGAAAAATTGTAAATAGCCATAATACCATAATGATTTAAAGTACACCTGTTACTTTGCTGCTTTTTGTTCCTGAGCAATTAGCACAATACACAAAATAAACAAAAATAATTTATCAGGCAAAGCTTTTCACACCACTTACTTCATGGTCTGAAAAGTTGTTGCCTGCTAAATTTCTATTCTTCAGATTGCTGTTAAAATCACAGAAGCAAGATCAATAAAAGAAAGGAAAGAAGAGAAGAGAGGCTACAATCTTTATAAGATCAACAACAAACATGACCACAATAGCAATAGCACTTAGACTTATATACTACATCATAGTGCTCTGGGCGGTTTACAATGTCAGCATATTGCCCCAAACAATCTGGGTCCTTATTTTACCAAACCCAGAAGGATGGAAGGCTGAGTCAATCTTGAGCTCCATCAGGATTGAACTCCAGGCTGTTAGCAGAGTTTGCTTGCAATACTGCATTATAAGCACTGCACCACCAGGGCTCTTATATTTAAAGGTTTTTGAGGTTTTTTTTTAAATTGGCTAATGAGGAATCTGCAGTATTGAATTATGAAGTGAGAAAATTCTGTTTTGATATTTCCTAATGTAATATAAAATAGATAGATGATAAACTAGAAAGATGTTTACTGGATAAGAAAATACATCTTCTAGTCTTTTTTCAAATTATAGTTTCTTTCTTTTGCATTTTTCCTGCAGCAGCCAATATTCTAGCCAGACATGTTGTCACTTTATTAACTTCCATCATAAAGGCTCACATAATGTACTGGTATGGAGAGCAAGGCATTTCTTCTTTCTTATTAGGAACATATAAACCAACTTTTCATTCCCAGTCCTGGTATGAATTTCTTTTACTATTACTTTACAGTTCCAGTTCTTAAGGCAATTAAGTTACATGCATGCTATATACATGGCTACAAATCGAAAACAATTTTTTTTAGCTCCAAACAATCAGAAAAGCATTTCAGTCTTATGAATATACGCAGTAATGTGGTGGAAAGTGGGCTCAACACCCTGATTATATCTGCTCCTTCCTGGTTGCAAAAAGAAGAGATAAATAAGTTGGATATTGTAAGTCTTGCCCTTTAAATTGAAATCTATTTACAGAAATAAAGAGCTAGTCTTAGTTAAAATAAACAGTTCTTTCTCACTAGAGAAATATTACAGTGTGGCAGCAATTGTTGAAAACAAAATCAGTCTTACCCTTGGCTTTTCTTTCTTGGTTATATTGGGAAAGCTTTTTTTTTTGCAAAAATCATGGTTATCATTAGATTCAAGAAACTGAGGTGACCATTTTGACAGAGTGGATTTGGGGAAACAAATATAAAGAGCCTCATTAAAAACCTGCAGGAAAAGCAGTTAATCTTTAAACAATTTCAGAGAGGACTCTTAATGGCTTATTTTTCCTCAGAAACATAATTTTTTCCAGGATTGTCTGGCTTTTTTTCATTCCTATAAACTCCTGCTTATATCACCAGTGATTATATCTAGGTCCTTGTCTTTTGTTGATTTTTTTTTGCTTTCAGTTTTTTCAGGCATCATATCTTCTCCAGTGACTCTTGTTTTTACATTATTTCCCCCCCCAAAAAAAACATTTAAGTTTTAATTTAGTGTTCTCCCATTTAAAGGAATCTTTTATTCTTATCCTTGGAGAAAAAGGATTTTTTTGTATCTATCCTATGTGTCCTGAGATACCCTTTTCTACTGGATTGAAGCCTTTAATGAATAATCTCATTTATAACATGCTAATTGAATCAATTACATTTGCATATGAACAATTCAACAGTTTAAAAAGAAAGTTTACTTATTATTAGAGTCTGGATGTCTTACACTTAAAAACAACAAAAAAATGATAAAAAGAAGAACTTCTGTGATTGTACAACCACATACCACATACCATAACAAATAGACAACAGGTACCCTACCCCAAAGCCTGGGAGAACAGATAAGTTTTTAATCACTTCTGTACGATTATCAGGATGGGGAGCTTCATGGATCTAAATTTTAGAAGAAGCATGCTGTCCTTGCTGCATATGGCATTTTTGGAGGCATCCCCTTGCAGATTTGTTAGCACTATTTATATGTTTTCTTCTGTATCCAGTATCTCATTGACAGAGGTTTAGGCACTATCTTTCTTCTGAAGCCTCTTCTGCATCACACTGTTCTTTCTAGAAAGTCTTCCATAGATTCCAAAGCAAATTAGAAGAATTGCAAGAAAACTGTTGGGTTCCATTAATGGTTAAGAATACATTAGATCCTATTATTTTTATTATATTATTTTTTTAAAAAACAACCAGTTATTATTTTAAAAAATCAGTCTGATAATTCATTGATCAACCACTGCTTGCAATCATATGTGTAACGTAAGAACTTCTGCATGATAAACATTTGAGAACAATGTTTTCCCTCAGTGCTCTCCAAATAAACTTAGAATTCAATAGGAGTAATTACTGCAGGTACTAAAGGGTACTAAGAGACGCGGTGGCTCAGTGGGTTAGGACGCTGAGCTTGTCAATCAGAAAGTCGGCAGTTTGGCAGGTCGAATCCCGAGTGCTGCGTAACAGAGTGAGCACCTGTTACTCATCCCAGCTTCTGCCAACCTAGCAGTTCGAAAGCACGTAAAAATGCAAGTAGAAAAATAGGGACCACTATGGTGGGGAGGTAACAGCGTTCCATGCACCTATGGCGTCCAGTCACGCCGGCCACATGACCACAGAGACGTCCTCGGACAAATGCTGGCTCTTCAGCTTTGAAACGGAGATGAGCACAGGCCCCTAGAGTCGGAAACGACTAGCACGCATGTGCGGGGGAACCTTTACCTTTACCTTAAAGGGTTCTGTGAATGAGTGCAAGTAAAAAAATTGATCTAGAAAACACTGTCAAATAGGCACAAATCTTCTTCTTTCCCTTGTATCATTTCATACATTTTGTAACAAAAGATTTGTAGAATACAGTAAAAAGCTGTAGAAAATAAAAATTATGTAAACTCAGTTGCTCTGAACAGGTGATTATTTGACTATCTGAGGTATTATATGCTGTAGAGTACAATATTCACTTAAAAACAGGAAAATAGAAAATGGACTGTTTACTTAAGCAAATCTTAACCTAATGTAGGCACAAAATCCTTGGCTAGCACCCTGAAATGATATGTATTTATTTTGCTGTTTCAAAGCTACTTTTTTCATATTTCTCCAGATAGGCACACTACAGTCCTTAGCTTACATGAATGACAATTGATTATAAAAATCCCATCTTGTGTCTCATATGAGAAACAAATAGATGTTAGGCTAAATATCAGTTATTCCTCACTAGGAACTTACTGCATCTCCTAGAACCATCCAACCATTGTGGCAGGACAATTATGATGAGAACATGATTTGCATTGCTTTATTGATGGCTGGATAATGTTATAAAGCCACTTGGTCACAAAGGGGAAAAATCCTCATATAAGCTGCTCAGGGTCCTGCTGGCTTAGTGTGACACATAAACCCCAGAAAATAAATATAAACAAGTAAATCATAATCATACTGTAATAACAAAAGGTTAAAATGCTATAAGCAGAACGATCCCTCACCCTCAGCCCCACACACCTTGACCTTATTATTTGAAAATAAAATAAAATCTCAGCGTATTTGAAAGATCAATCGCAACAGAGATACACTGTGGAGTGGAAGAGATGGATAGATTATATTCAGAATAAATATGGGACTAAAAAGTTTCACTTAGCATTTGAATAAGTAGCGGATTTATATGATGTATAATTAGCTTGTAGTTATTTTATTAAGAGATAAAGTGCGATAGAATTTAATATTTTATTGTTGTTTGCATATTTTAGATTATGTTTGTTTGTATTTTATACCCTGTATTTAGCTCTGGGAAGTCGGGGAGGGAGAGGGGAGGGGAGGGGAGAGTTGGGGAGGTTTGGGGAGAGGGGAGGGGGAAGGGAGGGGTTTTGTATTCAAAATCTATTGTAAAACTTTTCAATAAAAAAAAAGAAAATATTCAAAACTACAGAGTTGGAAAGGACCGTGGAGGTCTTCTACTCCAACCTGCTGCTCAAGCAGGAAACCCTATAGTATTTCAGACAAAAGGTTGTCCAATCTCTTCTTAAAAACCTCCAATATTTGCCTCTTTGCCTCTCAGTCAACAAACAATATTTTCCCCAACACATTTCAATAATCGCTTGCTGCAAATCACTTTTTACTTTTTGTCAATCCCTCATTATATCCCCAAATCCACAATTCTTAATATTTTGATAGAAGGTAAAGATATAACCAAGAAAAAACATGCATTTTAATATATAACGATCGATCAGAAACCATATTAACCTTTCTACTGATTTCAGCCCAAGATACGGTAACAGAGCAAAATAATGTTCCATCTTCTAAGTTGCGTTTCCAGCAGCCAGGCAATTGCAAACAATTGTAATAAACACTTGTTAGATGTTTAATATTCATGATTTCTTTTAATATAGTGCAATGACTGAAGTTGTTTTCCCCTCTACCAATTATATGCTGTTAAGCACTAACAGTTTTTAAAAGTTATATTGGGGAATTAAAGGGAGTCCAACTAAATTTAAAATTTCAAAAAGTATAATTATTAAAGGTAAGTAGTTAAAAAATGAAAACAGATGGTATCGAAGGGGTAACATTTATGAAGTCCAGTTTACGTATTTAAATTTAATAAACTTTCAAGGCATATTTAGGAGTCCTCTGATTTGAAGAAATAAAAATGTTTCAATATGGGCAAAGCACTGGGCATATAGACTTTCTTTCAAATGAATAAGTCATTTTTTTTCCTCAATTTTCTTCAGAATGGGAAACTATAATAAAGGTAAGCATGTTTTGTTTTGTTTTACTGTAATTTTCCTGTTTTCTGTCAGCGGGATCACTTTTGCATGATGAGATCTTCTTTAGAGATAAATATGAATTATATTTGTAACAAAAGTGGACATTATACCCACAATTCCTTTACAACTGTTTTAGGTCCAGATTGGTGGCAAGAGGAACTGTTTGATAACAGGTTATTTCTGCCCTTCCTCTTTGCTGCACCTCAAGTCATATGCCTCTCCTGAGAGAACGATTATATTGACATTAGTGCTAGGCTGCATTAACAGAGGGATAGAATCAAGATCACGTGAAGTACTAATACCACTTTACAATGCCTTGGTAAGACCACACTTGGAATACTGCATCCAGTTTTGGTCACCACGATATAAAAAAGATGTCGAGACTCTAGAAAGGGTACAGAGAAGAGCAACAAAGATGATTGGGGGACTGGAGGCTAAAACATATAGGGAACAGTTGCTGGAATTGGGTATGTGTAGTTTAACGAAGAGAAGGACGAGGGGTGACATGATAGCAGTGTTCCAATATCTCAGGGATCGCCACAAAGAAGAGGGAGCCAAGCTATTCTCCAAAGCACCTGAAAGCAGGACAAGAAGCAACGGATGGAAACTAGTCAAGGAGAGAAGCAACCTAGAACTAAGGAGAAACTTCCTGACAGTTAGAACAATTAACCAGTGGAACAACCTGCCTCCAGAAGCTGTGAATGCTCCAACACTGGAAGTTTTTAAGAAGAGACTGGACAGCCATTTGTCTGAAATGGTATAGGGTTTCCTGCCTTAGCAGGGGGTTGGACTAGATGACCTCCAAGGTCCCTTCTAAATTATTATTATTATTATTATTATTATTATTATTATTATTATTATTATTATTATTATTGGAATCCTTTAGTGAGAATGGAAGCAATTTGAGTGTGCTTTCTAATGTTGGAAATTCAGATTCAAACCACCGAAATGTGTAACATTGGGTGGATATATAAATATCAAATTGTCAAAAGCTTCTACATCACCTTTATTTTATTTTATTTTTTCCCCTTGTCATTAAGAGACTGTAAGAGTAACAAGGCAACGTTTGTAGATGCTGCAGGCTCTATAGTTGCAGGAATGACCAAAAAAAGAGAGATCAGGTGTATGCTGCAGCTGTAGATTACAGCTTTATACCTGAAGCCATAATCCAATCGTTACGGTAAATTTTTATTTTGAAAAAAAATTGTATTTACTTATTTCCAGTGCATTACAGTAACTACATTCCATTTTCATCTGCTTCTCTTCTTCTTAAGTGATGATTTATTAATTCCATTGCTTATTAAATCTTTCAAAAGTTGTTGTTTATGAGTCCAGTTTTGTATAGGTTATATGGGTTGTCATTAGGTTAGACTTCCTGCTTCTTGAACAGAATCTCATGATAAAATGGAGACCAGTGGAAACTTCAACTGTCTTCTGCAGATGTCCCTATTTTCCCTCCAGCCGTGCTCCAGAAGACTTGAGGAACTCCCATGGAAGCATAAATCATATTGCAAATTCAACCACTCTCATATTTCCCTCATAAACAGAGCAGACTTGAAAGTAAAAATTAACATGAGGGTATACCAGAGACTTGTTTTGAGATGGATGATTTTACATTTCGAATAAATCAATAAAAGTAAAATATGTACTTGTGACCTATTACAAGCACAATATGTTTATGCTTATTTGCTTATTTTTCTTCATGATTGGTACATGTAAACAGCATACGTACTGTGTGTGTATGCAGAAAGTGCCTGAAATTTATTCCGTTAGTATATTTTCTAACAATGAAAACTGATTTCCCAGAACAAGTTCAATTCTGCTTGGAAAGACTTACTGATTTCAACAGGTCTGATTATTATATGAAAGTATATCAGTTGAAACTTTTTTTTGAGCAATTAGGTATGTTAGGTTCAATGGCATTAACATATATAGCAGCAGAAAGACTAAGAGATATGTATAAAATATAATCTAATGTATAATAAATTATGTATATGTGTATGTATGGATATACACACATTACACACACACACACACATATCCCAGCTCTCTTATAGCCAAAAAAGTGTAATGCCTTTGGTAGAGGACCTGAGATTGAGGACGACACATACCACCCAAAAGGGTGAGGAGGGAATTTGTGTATGTGTATATGTGTGTGTGTGTATCGTACGCAATTAAGTGTATACAAATCATTATATTATCATTCAACTTTTAAGGGGATGTTGCTAACTGGCATTAATTATGGAACACACCAGTTAACCATGGGCCTAGATAATTTCTAACCCATGGATTTATAATGCCATACCAACGTCGCTGTGCTAATCAAGACAGGTATTATATTATCATAGTAATAATCATTGGATGTACTGTAAGATAGTAAAATTCACAGTGTAGAAATGGTTTATCTAGGAAAAGGAAACAGAGTAAAACATTTATAGGCATGAATCATATTACAGTTTTTGTTTTGGAGAGCTTTGCTCATTGATCCCATTAGCCATAATGTCTATATTTGAACCAGCAATGATCAATGTGGAAAACAGCAGAATCTCTATGTAATGTTTGGATAACATTAAAAATTTCCATAGAGTAGCCCAGAATTATGCTCAAAAGTTAGCATTAGGGATATCTGTAAAAAAAATTGACTGAAATGTAAGGAAAAACAAACTTTGCAAGACATATTCAGTGAATGTTTAATTTTATCAGATATTTTTGAAATGTTTTTCTGAAAGTAAAGTTTGAGAAATACAAGGTAACATTATTCATAATAAAGCAAAATTGGGCTGGAAATATTCAAACACACACACATCTCTCTCTCTCTCTTTGTGTGTGTGTGTGTGTGTGTGTTTGTTTGTGTGTGTGTAGGTAATCTGTTCTTGCAGAAAACCATGTTCTCCCTAATCAAGTTCAGTGTTAAACATCTTTATTCTGCTTAATAATTGGGTACCTTTAGGTGTGTGTGTGTGTGTGTGTGTGTGTATGTACTTATATATACTGTATATATATATATATCCAAAAATTCAAAATTGACAAAACCATATAAGAGAAACATGTTATTTTTTCACAAAAATAAGAGCAAATATATTTATAATAATTATTGATAACAGGTAGTCAACAAACACGCAATAGAGTTCTATACATATTTCTTTGAGAATAAACAATTATAATTAGAATTTAGATGTAAAATTGTATCATTTTACAGTTAATTGATTGTTTTCCTGAGATGAGTCTCTGGTATTCCAAAATTATGCTGATTATTGTCACTTATCATAACAATTATGCTACTGCACATCCTACATTCAAGCAATCCACCTCTTTAAAAGTAAGTATAGGAAAAGAAAGCAAACAGATTTCAGGAAGTTTGTGTTTGAAGAGATAAGCTATAAGATAAGAGAATTTGCTCAAACTGAAGATGACTTACACATTATCAATTAACATGCAATAGCTATTTTATAATTGTGAAACAATAGTAGTATGGGAATACATTAGTATCTTATTAATGCCAGTAATTGATATACAAATAGACAGGCTAATTGTTATTAATTGCCAACATTTATGAAGACTTGATTGCAGTATTAATGCCTTATAACTAGTATTGAATAAACATCAACTATAAAGCACAAATCAATTGTTAAGCACATTGTTTTGTGCTTTAAATTGTAAGCCGCCCTGAGTCTTCGGAGAAGGGCGGGATATAAATGGGATTAAAATAAAATAAAAAATAAAAAATAAAGAAAAGGATTGGGATTTTACTGTAAAATTCAACAAGTATGAATCTGAAGTTTTGTTTTCTCCAAAGCCTTTACAGGGTTGATCTTCAGAATAATGTATAATGACTAGAGTAAACAAGCAAGCAATGAAAAACCTTTGTGTGTGTGTCTGTGTGTTTTATTTTACCTTATGGCAGTTTTCAGGACATATTATTTACAGAGAAAATTTCTGCTTACTTGAATCATTTGGGAGGATATTTCTTCAGTCTCTGTTAAGCAGGTTGGATAACCTAAGGAAACCCTTTTTTCCCCCCCTGTGTGGCAGAAAAGAGAAAGCGTTACAAGTCAGTCCTTCAACTCTTACAATAGATAAAAACAGATCCGATTCAGTTTAATTACGCATAAAACACACTAACTTTCCTGTGTTAAACATTTAATCAGTTGCAACTTATTAGAGCTGAAGTTTAAGCAAGTGAATTCCAAGCCACCATTCTTCGTATTCGGTATGCAAATATATGCTGGGGAAGAAAGAGAAGAGAAGAGAAACAAGTTTTTCCTCAGGTTAACAGTTTCCAGAGTAAACTCTGGGTAGCTTTCATTGGGACCCAAGTCCCGGACCGCGTATCTTTTGCCCTCCAGCGATTCCGAGCCGGCTGTCTTCTTTCGCGGACGCGCGTCACCTTGCTGGAGCTGGCCCCTTGGCCGGTTCCCCGATTAGAGTCAATTCGGAAATAACGCAACTCGATTAAAGGCTGGCGGGCTCCGAAGCCGGCGACCGCCTCCGAGAAGAACCGGGAGGCAAATGGCAAGGGCTGGTCAGGTTTGGGTGGCGCGCGCATCTACCTTTTCCCTGGCCAAGGCCAGCCTCGCCTCAGCGCCACGCCCGAGAAGGAAAGCGCGCCGCGCCCGCTTCTTTTCCTTCTCGTGGGGTGTGTGTGTGTGTGTGTGTGTGCGCGCGCGCGCTGAAATGCCCTTCTCCCGGTTGGGTAGCGGGCCGCCCCACGTCCCAAAAGAGTAGGCCGGAACTGCTCGATGGAACTTCGGCGGCCTCCTATCCCGGGACGGCGCTCGCTCCCTGAGAGGCAGGCGGTGGGGCTGCTCCAGAGGGAGGAAGGACTAGTGGGCTTCGCAGCTCCTCCTGGTCCCGTCCAAACTTGCCCCGAGCGCCTTAAGGTCGGCGAGCAGGGAAAGGTGGAAGTACGACGAGGAGGGAGGGAGCGGCTGATGCGGGCTTCGGTCCAGCCGATGCTTTTTTGTTCTTTTTCCTGTTGTGGCAGTGAAGAATTGCTGTGGCTTTCGGACAAAAAAGATCCTTAAGGGGAGGACCTGCGCCTGTACCTTTATTGGGAACCAAACCCTTAGTGGAAGGCAGTAGCTGAGAGTGTGGAGCATAAGCATCAGTGGCGGAATTTTTTTAGGTTACCTGCAGGTGTTTGGCTTGGAATGGGAAAGTGAAGTGCTTTCAGGTTGCCAATGGGGAAAAAAAAGGACTTAAACTCTTCTAGAAAGTATATATAGCCCAGCGCTATAGACTCGCCGGGCAAATGGTTGGGAGGAGGCGTGGCGGTTGTTGCTTTTCTCTCGCTTTTGTGAATGGTCCCAAAACTTTCTGACTGAATTTAGGGAGGGGGGGGGGTTTCCCTCACAGTAGACCCGAGGCCAGAAATTACGCACTGCAGTCAAGTGGGGGCAAAAAAAAAAAAAAGGAAAATCTTTTGGGCAGAATCCGAGATGCCTGCCAGGCTTCGAGGATTTCGTCCTCCTGAACGAGTGACCATTTTATTATTTTTTATTTCCCACCGCTCCGGGCTTTTCAAAGCTGGCAAGCCGACCGGTTGCTATACGGTAGTTTTTAGCGTTAGAGAAGTGCTAAGCGCGGTGAGGTGAGGCGAAGAGAGAAAGCTGTATATGTGTGTGGGGGGGGGGGCGGGTGGCGGGGTGGGGGGGGGTGGCTTTGAGGCGCGAAGCTCCGCCATTGGGTGTTTTCGGCGGCCGCGGCTGCAAATTGGCAGCACTGCGGGGATTCATTCTCTCTCTCTCCCTCTCTTCCTCCCCCCTTTCCCCCCAATTCGTTTTACAGATGGAAGAACATTTATATTCCTGAGAAGAAACAGAAGGACGGGGTGGTGGCTGAGCGCGCGCGGGCTGTTTTATTTTATGTTTATTTTTTTCAAACTGTGGGGAGAACTGAGGGGGAAAAAAAGCCCTGCTGCCTTCTTCCCGTCAAGAAGGGAAGTACAGCAATTAAAAGAGGGTAGGCTGAAGAGATTCAGAAGACGGCGGGGTGGGTGGGTGGCAACTGCCTGCACTTCACATGCTCCAAAACGGGCGGAGGGCTGGCGAGGTGGGGGGTGGGGTGGGGGGGTTGGCAGCGTCAGCGCCCGAATGACCACCCAGCTTCTGTTTCGTTGCCTCCCCGGCGCCCTCCTAAACGTCCTACCTCAAACTTCCGCGGAAAGGGCGGGAGAGAGGCTCGAGGGCCAACCCCAAGAAGGAGCTCTTAGCCCGCCCCTTACCACCCCCCCCCGACTGCAGCGGGAGGGGAAAAGCCCGGCTTCAGCTCCAGCCGGTTTCACTCCCCTGGCTGGAGGCGGAGTGGCGGCGGCGGCGGCGGCGGCAGCGGAGCTCCTACTGGAAGCGCCTGGGCTGCTGACAGCTCCTCCCGCGCTCTCGTAGCGGCGGCGGCGGCGGCGGCGGCGGCGGCAACGCGAAAAGGGAGAGTTTCCTGCAGCATCGTCTCCAACGCAACAAAGCGGCTCCTCCAATCTCCTCCTTTCCCTCCCCTCCCCTCCCCTTCTCCATCTTCCTTTGACTTCGTGCCGCCGCCTCTTCTTCCCCTCCTCATCTTCTATCTCAAACCTCTCGAGTCCCCGCGGGCGGGAAGGAGGGGAGAAAAGCCAGCCAGCCAGCGAGCGAGCCGGGCGGCCGCGAGAGATGGTGGAGCGATAGCACTTCCCTGGATTTGCCTACATCGGCGGCGGCGGCGGCGGCGGCGGCGGCAAGCGGACTTGACGCCCCTTCCTCCACCCTGCTGCCTTCCAGCTCTAAAGGCGCCACCGGTCGGCGTCGCCGGGCAGCGGGGATCGGTTCCTCCTGCCACCCCCTCCCCACTCCGGTTCTCTGTGGGTCCTACAATCAAGCCGGAGGAAGAGTGGCCGCCGGTGGCGACCGCCCGGCAGGCAGGGACAGGGTGTTTAGGCGGCGGCGGCAGCAGCAACAAAGGCATCTTCCCTTTCCCTTCCGTCGCTGCTCCCCTCTGCTAAGGCTAGCCATGGAAGATGGATCTTCGTCGGGCAGCTGCTTTAGGCGCTTTACCGAGTGTTTCTTGAGCGCAAGTAGGTGTTGGGGCTGATGGGGGAAGGGCGAAGAAGGGTGGCTGGGGACCGGAGGGTTTTTCTTTTCTTCCCTTGACCCCAAGAGAGGAGGGCAACGGCAGCGGCGCCGGGTTGGGTTGGAAAGTCCTCAGACAAACCCTCCGCTTGAAAGTGGGTGTGGGTGTGGGTGGGTGGGTGAGTCCCACCTATCTCTCCTGATGGAAGAGGAAAGAGCAACGAGGAACAAACACTTGCTCTTCTGGACGGTAGGGGGAGAAAGAAGACTTCAGTGGCAGGACAATTGGAGCTAAACTACGAGTACTGTGCCGAAGTTCCTTCTGGAAAGGCGTTACTTTCGGTGCAGACTTTCCGTGTAAGGCTGGGTAAGAATTGGCTCCTGGCTGCATTAAACCTAGAAAGCGTTTGCTTCAGAGCTTATTTCCTTGGCGAGAAACGCTGTGCTGCTCTCCTCAACTGTTTCCCCGGAACGTAACACGCTAGATTTCAGAACTTTTCCTGATGAAAAATACAGAGGAGAGAAATGTGGGGTCCTGAGCGACAAATATTTCCCTATAGAGTAGAGAAAGCAGAGAAAACTACTTTTCGTGCCGGGGAGGGATTAAAAAGAAAGAAAGCTGTTTTCTTTCTGAAACTGGAAATTGTATTGATCTGTTTTTGGCCGGCTCTTTTCGCATTTGTTTCCAGGTGTAATGTACATATTGAATGGCATAGAATAGATGACCCTTGACCCCAACTATTCAAAGAAAGAAACCCCAGATATAATGTACCGAGATTTTAAGTCCACAGTCTTTGCTTGTTAATGAAAAAGAAACAATTTTATTGCTTACTAACTTGCTAGCAATGGAATGACTCAAACTATAACCATTCAGCGTTGCCAAAGAAATAGAAAAGGGACCCCTTAACTCAGAAACAGACTGAATAATTAAGGCTTTTGATAAAAATGTGCATATACTACATAGAAAAATTCAGCCACATGATTCTAATTACTTAAATATTTTTTTTCCCCAACCGTTCAGTTTGTGCCTTCTGGGTTAATTGGTGAGCTTGTTAGAACAAAATTAAAAAGTTCTTGGCACCTTATATGAATCTGGAATAAATAAGTATTGAACTATCTTTGTCCTATGGAGTAATTACACACAGCATGTTACTAATGTTATAATGATTGACCATTTCTATAGATCGCCTTCATTTTATAGACTACTAACAAATTACTTGTAAACTGTCTCTTTTTAAAATGTTTCTGTTAAAGTCAGTGTGTATTCCAGTTATACAAATGTCCATTAACCAATTTTAGGAGAAATAGACTTCATGAAGTGGAGGATTATTTTTTTCTAAATTCTCATATATGTATGTGTGCATATGAAATATGTAGCAAATATTTTGTACAAGGAATAGGTTCAGAAGAAATAACATGTACACTTGTCATAAAGCTACAGTAAAATATAATGGGGAGCATACACATCTCTGCTCAAATTGTGCATTTCAAGTATTCTTATGTAAACTGAAACCGATACGGTATAAAGTTCAACATAACAAACATCTTTCTGTATATTTGAATACAAACTTCATATTTATTTGCAGTTGTTTACAAATGAAAATTAAAGAAACTTAAGTAAACAATTAGGTACAAAACTTTGGACATCCTTCTATCATGTAATATTCCCTTTGGACAGAAGTAATAACAGCTTTCAAATGTTTCCACTAAGCAGCTAATAATTATTTATTTTTTCCCCATTCTTCCTTGCAGAAATCTTCTAGCTCAAAAATATTTTGGCTCTTCTTTTATGCATTGGTGTTTGAAACAACCTGACAGATTTTCAGTAATAAGCCTGAAGACAGTAAAGGCATTTCTAAAATCTTTATACTTCTTTCTTGTAATTCTTGTTTGATTTCTAGGGATGTTTTAAATTGTGGTCTTGCTGAAATGTCCAGCCCTTTTTTTTCCATCTTCAATTTCTTTCACTGACTGTTGGGTTATTAGTTTCTACAGCATGTTCATGTTTAGTAAATACATTCTTCCTTTCCTGTATCCAATATTTCCTGTGTCACTGGCACACAACCCCAAAACATAATATAGCCATTTACAGTTGACCAGTTGCTCTTTTCATCAAATGCTTCATTCTTTTTCTCCATGCACATCTTGAATGGTAGCAGTCAGTTTGATTTTTATTTCATCAGTCCAAAGCACTTTGTTCTAAAATGTTGCAGAATCCTCAAGCTGTTGTTTTGTATACTTGATTAAATGACTTTCATAAAAAACTTTAGATAAAATACTTCCTCCTGATAACTCTCCCATGAAGATCAACTTTTTGTATAAGTAATGTAGTAGGTTCTCCGTCCTCTTATATTTTTCCCCCTAGATAGTAAATAATGAAAGATTGCGGGATTTGATTATGACAGGCTTAGGTAAGTCAGAAATACCACTGGAGATTCTTTACTTGGAAGGGATGCCAAGGAAACATTTTGATTATTGAACTGATAAACTGGATTTCTTTATATTTTCCAAAGGTGACATATTTTCTTCCCCAGTAAGCAGAGGTGGAGGGACATGCCTTACTTAAAGAATACTGACTATGAAGACCCCTGATCAGTATTAAGCTAGGTTGAATCCCAGTTGAGTCAAGCCAAATTATCCCAGAGTCACTGGTAGTTGTGCAGCATGTACATTATAACAACAACAACAACAACAACAATAAAATGTGGCTGTGTTAAATCATAATTAGCATCATTAATCAATATTTTTGCCTATCCTAGAGTCTTGGGAAGACACGAAAAGTGGATAAAAGTGTTAAATCCAGTCTAAGCATTTGTCTGATGGTGTGATCAAACATAATAATCTTATTCCAGATCCTTGGGGAGGACTTAATAGGTAGATAAAAATGCCAGATCCAGTCTAAACATCTAACTGACTGACTGACCATAAAACTGGAAAGCAGAATTAGAAGCCAAAGTAGGTTGAAACAGAAGCTTCCAAAGAAGGAGAGTATCCAGGAGAGTTGGATTCTAAGAGAAAATTATAAAGTTTAATTATAAAGTTTAAATTAGAGAGATCCAGTATGGTTAAAGATTCTAGGATGCAGAGAAAAGTAAGAGACTGATACTGTTCACACACTGAGACTTAGGCAAGAAGGAGCAATCTGTGTTCACAAGTAGTGTTGTACTACAGAGTGAAATTTTATGCTCACATCTAGTACTATCAATTTCAATTTCAACTTTATTGTCAAAGTACAACATGTGTAGTATATTTTTGGTCTGGACTTTCTGTCATTTGAATATCTTGGAAATGTGAAATGTTATAGCTTCTTTTTTATTGTGTTTAAACTTGTGGATGTGTAAATATTTGGATCTTGAACTTTGCTTTTAGAGGGTACAGATCTAGAGGTCAGGTTTTCAAGTAGCTAGCCATTGTTTGTTCAGTAATAAATATGAAATCTCCTTCTCTGATGATAGTTTTTTGACCTGGGACATGCAATAACAGGAGATATTTATTCAGACACAAGTAAGAACTGCATTGTGAATTATTTAGTCAGATATTGGTTTTTGGAAAATAGCACCAGGAAAATGGATGATTTGCAGAGAGATGCAAATATGTTTAAAACATAATTTATTACATTTTTATTGTATGACTACCACATAGTTCTACTTATATCACCATCCACAATTCCATAGAAGTGGTTTTTTCCTGAACCATAAATGATGTGACTATTTTTCTACCTTCTGTTTGACTCATAGATTCTAGAATCATAAGATCTGATTTTACATAATCTACAAATTAGTGAGGGAGCATTAACTTTTTAAATTTCATAACTGGATTATTATCAAGTTTGATTAATTATAAAGATGTTGAATCTATAATTCAAAGAACATTTTAAAATACTGAATATTTTCAAATATTTTTTGGTTGGACTATAGGAAGGTGATTTACCCTTTACCATGTGATTTCATTACATTAAGTAATGTTGATTTTAGTAATATGAAAAAAGAGATTCACTTGTTTTAGTCATTATTTTTAATCTAGGGTAATAGCAAATATTAATCCTGACACTTGTTTCATGTAATTTTAGTATCTCAGGATGCTGTCATGTAACTGTCTTTCTATGCAAACTGTGTTATTTCATAGATGCCACCGACTTCCAGGTGTCTTGGCAAGATTAAAAGCTATTCAGGAGCAAATGATAGATTATGTTCTCTACCAAGCACAAACAAGAAAACATGTGGATTTAAATCCAGTTCAGTAGAGAAAGGTATATGTGTTTGGTATTTACAAATATCTTGCAATACATAGACCTCACACTCTTATAGGATGTAGGCAAATGTATCAGGAAGAAGCGGGATGAAAAAATTCATCAAGTAAAACATTGCTCCTGGTTCTTTTATGAAAGGTATGCATGCATCTAATCAATAACTTACAAAGACCTAAAGAGCAAATATATTAATTGTGCATTAACAGAATTGGGTGCCACTTTCCCCCATGTGTTGGCTGTGTGTGGCTCCTATTTTATTATCAGTAAGATATCAGATTCTATTTTCATGTATACAGAATTTTTTTTACTATTTTAATTAGGTGTTTCAGATTTGTTGATGGCAACTGATTAGAACTGTTATTATTTTATGCATAAATATTTTAACAGTTCTATGAAAATGCTGAAACAGTTAATTTACTTGTTAGTTTGTACTTTATACACTTGGAAAAAGGGCATAGGTAACCTAGAATCTTGGAGGAAAGGTCAGGTATAAATCATATTGACAATTAATGTTAATATTTAATGATTATTAATAATATGGCCATTAAAAATAAAAGAGCTGTCTATATGTTTTTCCAGGATAAGCTTCTTTCTTTACAGTTCTACCCATGCATTTCTATATTTTGTAATGCATTAGCAAATTATTTCACAACACTGTTTGAAATGTATTTTAATTTTTAAAAAATATAAGTGCAATTTAGTATATTGTACTCCCTCTGCTGGTTGATAAAATGCAAATAATTTATTCCAATCTATTCTTCATAGAGTGATATTACAATACTAATATTTGAATAGTCTGATGTTCAAATACCCGTGTAAAAATCAAGATTCTTATCATTGTCCTGGTATAAATTCAGAAACTATGTGGATGTGACAGGAAGTGCTCATTTGACAGTTAAGGTATGGCCTTTAGCCAAACAGAGGTTTTCTGTGCTTGTAATGTTGCTTTTAATCCAGATAACACATTTATCATATAATTCTTTTTTAAAAAAAAATTGTGAGCTGTCTTCTATGCACTAGATTAGGCTAAAGCCTGAGTTCCATAGTGTAGCATGATAATTCAGAAAAAGTTTTAATTATTCTATAATTTGATGTCCATGAAGTTCTGAGTTGGAACTCTGACATGGTATACAAGATGATGATATGAACGTGGCAACGTTCATAGGTCACGTAAAATGCCATTGTGGCAGTAGAAGAAGTGGGTGTTTTGGATCCAGTGACTTACAGGTATGATTGAAATGGAAAAGACTTGTAATCAGGTTATAATTGGCTTGTCTTTGGCGACATTTATGTATCTGATGGCAAAATTGTGTGTTAAGTATGTCTGTGTATTTGCTGCTTTAGTTTAGAACAGAGGTAGGCAACCTCGGCTCTTTTATGACTCATAGACTTCAACTCCCAAAATTCCTGAGCCAGCCAGCTCAGGAATTCTGGGAGTTGAAGTCCACGAGTCATAAAAGAGCCAAGGTTGCTTACCCCTGGTTTAGAAGTATATTTGCTTCATAATGTGTCTATTGACTAATTGCTGATTGTGTCAGGATCAGCATTAATCTGAGTTAGCTTGGCAGGAACTAATCTCTTCTGTGGAATTCTGAAGAAATATTCTCTTTGCAAAACCTGCTTTTAATGCATTCATTTAAAATTCAGCCAGATTGGGGATCACATATGAGAATATTATTGCTTTTTGTTGAATTTTATCTCACATAAATAAAGAAATGGCTTCTCCTAAAAATGAAATTTCAAAGGTGTATAATCTGAACACACTTATGGATTTTTATGAATTCTGGCATATTTCATCCCTCCCTAAAACTGTACTGAGGTTGAACATTTCTTACTATTCTGCTGAAAAAAAGTTACTCATGTTTTGAACACTATGTGTAAGAGCACTACTTTTCTCAATCTTACTTTAGAAGTAGACATTTGCTTGAACATTGAGAGCAGAACAGCCTATTTCCTGAGTTCCAATTTGAGCCTTCAAATGAAGTATACTTTTAATTTTAGATACAACATTTGATCACTTCTTACTTACTACTGAAATATGAGAATGGAAGCTTATTTGGCTTAAGTAAACCTTGTGACTTCCTCTAACATGTACAGAGATTAATTTTTGAATCAGAGGAGACAATAGCTATTTCAGCACAGCCACCTTTGATCCTAAAACACAGATTTTTTTGTGTGTTTTTCATATGCAAATATAGAAAATACTAAATAATCATGAAATCTCTTGGTTTGGGCATTCACTTGAGTTTATTGGTAAAGGACAATGATATTAGGAGGAGGGGATAAACTATAACAGAATTCTTTGATGTAATTAACAAGTGCAGAGGGAATCCAGTGAAATATAAGGAAATATTATTCAATTTTTGAGCAATTTGAAAATTAGGAAAGTACTATTCTAGAAAGTGAGAAGAATGCATTTCTGCTTGTTATTGCATGGCATGACTGTTTGTGTGTGTGTGTGTGTGTATGTATGTGTGCATATTAGCAGATATCATTAAACACCACAAATCACTGTACTGGAATGATATGCTTGGCTCTACTATTAAGGAGAACAAATCCTGGTGGCCCATACTGAGGAAGAAGTATGTACAAAGCACAATTAAAGATCCCATATTTTTGTAAGAGCCACTCCTCAAAATGACAGTGTCCACATAGCATGGGTATTTATTTCTAGATCTGATTGATCTATGAATGGTTACTGTTAATGCATTAGAAATAGTTGTACAAATAAGTTCCTTGTGATCACAGCCATTTGAGAGATAAAAGTTCCTTGATTGGGGTTAGCTGTCAAGAGATGAACACTCATTGACTGTGGTTATCTGTTCAGGGGAGCACAAAATCAACCAGAATAAATTAAATTCTGATCCCAGAGATTGGATTCTTACTAATCAACAGCATCTCAATCTATTCTTGATTTTAGTTCAATCTGTTCAATTCATTCAGCCATTATCCACTATGGGCATAGGTCAAGTTAATCAGCTACTTACTTCGACAAAGATGGCAGAAGCTAGATACATATTGTTGGCACTCCATTCCAAGTCTCTAGATTGCTTCCCTCAGATGTAGATATTGAGTGGGCCATGGGAAAAATAACGGGGATCCTCAACAAATAAAAAGTTGCTTCTTCTCATTCAGACTCTCTGTTCTGTCCCCAGTTTAAGAATTGTATTTCCCTTAGGGACATCTTTCTGGAGTTAGCACTACTTAGAAAGGGGTCAGTTGGGGATGTATTCTAGTTCCCTGCTATTTAACATGTAGTAACTCGATAATCCATGCTATCTCTATTCCACTCACCAATCTCCACCCTGGTCCATAGGAGATGCAATGGTTCCAGCTCTTTTATATGCAGACAATGTCATAATTGTGTCCATCTATCAGGAGGGAATGAGAAGGGCATTGAAGACTTTGAACTCTTTTGCCTACAAGAAAAACTAGTAATAAATTATTAAAAACTAAGTTTTGTAATTGCACACAATTTTCATACACTGCAAATCAATGGGAATACTATCAAGTACAGTAGGTGTGCACATATAAATACTTTGGAATGGTGTTCCATTCCATTCAAGTCTCACTGAATATTATAAAAAGAGAATGTGTGCCTGGCTGAGGAATTCTGGGAGTTGAGGTCCACAAGTCATAAAAGGGCCAAGTTTGAAGACCCCTGCCTTAATGGTTCCAGCAGTTTCATAAAAAGACTCAGTGTGCAAATAAGTTGTTTTTGAAGGTTGTTGCAAGCATGACTGAAGGATGCTATTTCTTCTCCTGTTTGATTCAATTTGAATTAGTATTTTGTTAGATAAAATACATCCTCATTTCAATAATGAGAGAATAAAAAAAACTTCTTAAGAATCCAGTGGAGTTCACTTGCAGTTTATCTGTCATTAAAGGAAATGAACAGCTTTGTCCTGTTGAAGATGGTTTGGTGTTTATGCAAGTGATGCAGACACAGAGTATTGTTAGCATTTGCATCTCATATGTACTTTCAAGAGAAGGCTGTATCATATGAAATGTATCGGTCACACTAACATCACACAACTTCTTTACAGTGTGGGAAGTCAGCCCCCTCCAGAAGGAAAAATTAAAAGGGCAGAAAAATATATTTCCTCAAAGGATCTTAAAGAGGCAGAAAAGTATGCCCAGTTTTCTTAATAGCCCTAAGTCTCCCTCCCCCAAGCAGAAAACAGCTCTGTAGAAATGTAAATAATGCAGGAAAGTGTTGTGATTCAGGGTCAGCCTGTGGGTTCGGCAGTTGGGTCGGACGACTCAGCGGAGGGGGTTGAAGATCTTGCTGATGAGAGCCCTCAGCCAGGCCCCTCCCACTTGGTCACCACGGAGACCCAGCTGTGTGAGCCTGACAGCATGGATGAAGATGACCCACAGCTGGCCCTGTTCAAGGACGCCCGACGCAGGAGGCAGTCAATTAGGAGTAAACAGAGGAAGGCAATGGGGCTTCTCGGAAGGAGGCAGAGAGAAGCCACGCCCTGAACTCTATATAAGGGGAATGTGTGGGGAGGGCTGGTTTGCTGAAGGCAACCGCTTGGATAGTTCGTGTTTCTTAAAGCTCCTGTTTCTTGGTTCGTGTCTTGTTTGTTTTTGTAGCTATAAATTTGGCAGGCGTAATTCCAGCCTCTTGCCGTTTGTAAAGGGGTTGTCCCTGCCTTTTCTGCAGGGCCGGTAGCAGGCTGGTACAGAACAGAAAGTTGGAGGCCCCCAGCTAGAAGATTAAGAAGACAAAGACCTAAAATCTACATACCCCACCCAAACTCTAAGACATGACATAATAGGATTAATCCACAGATGCCAAAGGGACACAGGTCAAAATACCTGACACAGGAAATACAAAGCCTCAATCAGGAACAGGAAACAATCTCAAGAGCCCCAGAGGGTATAAAAACCCACTCCCTACATGTGCTCATTCTCTTTTTCTTCCAGAGCCATCTTTCTGTCTGGCTCTCCTCTTCAGTAAATTGCAACCTTCTTTCTAAAGCAGTCACCATGTTATTTATTCCTGGCTTGGACTGAACCATGATGAAGACTTTTCCTTCAACAACACACTACAGAGCTTTGCACTTAGTGGTTATACATAGATTTTCCTTTTCCTTTATGCAGCATTTACTAACATTTAAACAAAATGTTGTTATTATCTCTTATCCACTTGTTAAACTATGGCTCATAGTTGCATAGCTGACTTTTTATACTGCGTAAAGGTGTCAATAGCTGAAAATGGATTGAGTAAGGAATAGTTAAAGTAGCCCAAGGCAGCTTTGGATAGCTGTTGGTTGTTAAAAATTATTTAATTATTACTTTCCATGTGATTTTCCATGTGAAATGCGTTTTTCTGTTTTTAAAACTTGCTGAACCATTCTTTTATTGTTGTGCCTTGGCCTGAGGCAAAACAACTGACCAATGTCAAAAAAACTTTTGTTCTTGCAATTTGAACATTGGCAAATTACCTTCCTTATAAAAAATATTTGTTTATTATCAATGACTATAATGTGTTTATATTAAATAAGATATGGTATAATTAGAAGGATTTCACAGCTATTTTGAATAAATGAAATACTTTCAGGTTTTGCAAAACCAAAATAATCATAAGAGTTGCATGTTTTTTCTATAACTTGTCTTTTAGAGAACTTTCTCAGTCTGGTTTTAGAAATGTTTTTTGTAGGTATGCCCTTCAGTATAATTAGTCAATACTATTATAAGTGTATCAGACGAGAGGTTTTTTTTCCAAAATTAAGCATTAAAAAGCTAATAATTGTTCCTAATAAGGATTTTAGAGAGCTAGCCAGATTCTTCACATAGATCTTGGAACAGAATTATCTAATTCAGTAGCGATGAATTCCAAAATTCACATAGAGAGAATTTTATAATCATCTTAATTACATCACACAGAAAGTTCCTTGTCAAATATTGATGAATTTCTGAAGTAGTTTTGTAATATAACATTAGAGAAAAATTCCATGTGGAATATATGTAAGTATGTCTGAAATCTCTATAATATAGCATTAATTTTATGAGATAATAGGTTTATACCTACAGTAGTGGCCAAAAGTGTGGAAACCTTTTGGGAAAAGTATATTTCTCAGGTTTGATGGCTTATAACACCACTTTTTTTGGAGTAGTACCATAAAATTATATATCAATGGAAAGATAATTTAATCAAGAATGTAATGCAACAAAGTTTGTGCAATTATCTGTACTGTATTCTATGAAAAGTTATAGCCAAATAACCAGAAAAAGGAAGCACAACTTGCTTAGGTTGATATCAGGTAGCTTTCCTTCATCTGATTGTAGTCAATGAGCGTGAGTGTTTAGAGAGCCAATCAGGTGTCATCTTGTTTTGGCAATGAGCCAATCAGATCACAGTAGGATTCAGTTATTGATGCCATGTATTGAAGCTGAGAGGAGGACATTTGTCAGTGTTTTATGTGATCGCTATCAAGTTGGTTGGTTTTTTTATGTTCTTTCATTTAGTGAGCTTGTAAAACGTAATAAATTTAAAGTAATGGTGCAAAGACTGGTTGTCCAGAAAGCGATGTAAAATAGTATTATTAAGTGAACAAGGCTACATTTATAAAGAAATTAGAAGAAAAATTGGTGGAAACAACCAAAAGTGGCATTTCTACTATACACTTTTCCCAAAAGGTTTCCACAATTTTGGCCACTACTACAATAATGTGAAATCCTTGGTTTTTGCCTGTTCCTTCTAATGATTTCTCCTTGTTTCTTCTAATATCTGAAAAACTGCACTTCAGAATTAACAGATTTTTCTTATGACCTAGCATGTAGATCTATAGGTAGTAAAGAAGAATGTGAAATTACATGTAGTTCTTGACTTATGACCGTAACAAAGTCTGCTCATCATGGTCATAAATTGTGATGGTTGTAAAATCAGTCACCCATGTGAGCTACCTGATTTTATGACCTATTTTTGCAATGTTGTTAAGTGAATGCTGTAGCTGTAAAGTGACCACGGCAGTTGTTAAAACCAATAGTTTGCAATGGGCTGGTTTTGCCAGGAACCAAATAAATGCCAGTTTTCAGCAAAACCATAATAAAACACAGTCATGTGACTGCAGAGTGTTGCAAACAGCTATAAATGTTGGCCAGTTGCTGAGCACCCAACATGTGGTCGGGTGACTGTTCAGGCAGTTATCGTAAATTCAGAACTGGGTCAAATGTACCCCCCAGGGAAGTCCATCATAACTTTGAAAGGTCACTAAGCAACTGGTCATAACTTGGGAACTATTTTGTATGTTGTTTCTTGAGGAGTTGCATAAGCTGAAATTTCCTTGCAAAGAACGATTTGTGGCATTGGTATTCTAACTATATAGTATGCACAATTATGGTATGGGAAAATTAGTCACTTTCTCCCCCGCTTTGTCACCAATGTTCTTGGAATTCTGCAATGGAGAATCTCTTGTAATATGTCTGCACTACAGCACTGAAGTCACAATCATGAAAAGCAGAAAAAAATTACACATGCAGAAAACGTTTCTTCACAGAACTTGAGTTAAGAGAAGGGCAAAGATAGACTAGAGGTAAAGGCAGGGCTTTTTTGTCATAGAACGCTCAGGACGGAGTTCCGGCACCTTTTTTGGATGGAACCTTGTAGGGTAGGCAAGGCGGGTTGTATGACATGTGTGAGTTCCAGCACCTTTTTCTTTTACAAAAAAAGCACTGGGTAAAGGTAAAGGTTCCCCTGCACATGTGTGCTAGTCATTTCCAACTCTAGGGGCCGGTGCTCATCTCCGTTTCATAGCCGAAGAGCCAGCGCTTGTCTGAGGACGTCTCCGTGGTCATGTGGCCGGCATGACTAGACGCCAGAGGCTTATGGAACTCTGTTACCTTCCCACCGTAGTGGTCCCTATTTTTCTACTTGCATTTTTTTACATGTTTTCGAACTGCTAGGTTGGCAGAAGCTGGGACGAGTAACAGGTGCTCACTCTGTTATGCGGCACTCAGGATTCGACCCGCCAAACTGCCGACCTTCTGATCGACAAGCTCAGACTAAAGGTAATAGGGCCAATTAGTATGTTCTCTCTCTTTCTTTGCTAGGCTTGGTTATAACCCTAAAGGGCCCTTCTGTTATGTGTATTAGTTGTGTTTTATTCTTATTTTTACCACAACACTAACTAGAATGATAAATAAGGTATTTGTCTTTTGATTTCACTGATTTGCGAAACAAGGCAAATGGATTTTCAATAATGAAAACTTTTTTTTTTTGCAGACTGCTGATCAGTAGGGTAAATGATTGAGGAAAAAGATATTCCTTCCAAAACACACCCTGTTCCAATCTGATAAATATAATAAATATTTAATCTGTTTAAAGAATGCATCTCTCTAAAATATAATCCATCTGTAGAAATTCTCTGCAGAGACCAGAGTATTTGCTTCTGGTGTTTCTTGATCCAGACATCAGATTCTTGGATGATAGTGTGCATTAGGTGGAAAAATATCATCTGGAATATTTCCATAGAGTGGATGTCTTTTAAGCCAAAGCCCTTTAATGTGTTTGAAGGTTTTGTCCCAAATAAATACTAGAATCATTTATTTATTAGGATGAAACAATATGAGCTTTCTACAGCAGCATGATACATTTTGGAAATATGAGAATTTTTTTTCCCAAAGGTGCTTTTTCAAAAGACAACTGGACTTTGTTTTTCCTGGTTTTCTTTGCAGTCATATAAATATAAATTCTTCCATCCTTCACCATTCAGTCAGAACTGAAGAAGCTTCTTGGATGAGAAGCAAAATATCTTCAGGGAAAAGCAAAGTCCAGTTGTCTTTTGAAAAAAGCACCTTTGGGACAAACGTGACCTGTATGACCGAGAATCTCCATAGACATGAGAATGTTCTGTTTGAAATTGGGTTGTAGCATTTTGATTAAAGAAACATTTTTTTTAGCTTGAAGTAATTTTGGTTGATTTTTGGAACCTTTTGAGGAGATAGGGGGGGGGGGGTCAGCCTTATATCATCATCCCATCTTTCTGTCTCCAACTTGCTTTTTATATACTCTATTCCCATATTTATTCTGAAGCTTTAGTTGTATTAACCCAATGCTGAGAGGACAGAATAGAGAGAATTCATTCTCTTCCACTTCCTCATAAGGCCTTTTGCTATTACCATTTTTAATAGAGACATAATTGGGGTAAATTAATTTACCTGCTAGTTGACATTCTGATGTGTGGTTAGGCCATGCTGTTAAAAACATAGACTTTTGCTTCATTGTGCAGAACAAAACTCAAACTCCCCCAAGAAACTGCCTTTCACTTATCTTCAACATTCTGCAAAAAGGACAATGTTCAAGGGGAGAAAGGAAAAAAAGAGAAAAAAGCCACAAGGAAGGTTTATCAACAGTGAAAAGAAAGCCCCAATCACCAACCATTCTCTGTACAATGAACTCTGCAGTGAATGCTGAGTATTTATTTATTGTATTTTTAAAAATTTACTTGCTACCTATCTCACCATGGAGCTACTCATAACCCAATGGTAAATAAGTAGCATGGCTGAATAAATTGATTTTATTTGGAATTCTCTGTATGTGATTGTTTCCTATTATTAATATGTTTTTAGTATTTGCTCATTCTCCCCATAAACTCATTTTTATCACACAGAGATTAACTTCAATGATTCACAAAGGGAATTTCTCATTAAAACCTCATTAAAACTTTCTCACTTGCAAGATCATACTGTTGCTTCAGGACTGGCACAAGGCTTGTTAAGGTCTGTATTGCCTGATTTGAGCAAGAAAATCCAAACATTTCATACAGCTGGGCTGAAAGGAGATGTCCTAAGTCAGGGGTGGGGAACTATGGCCCATTTATGACTTGTGAGCTTCAATTCCCAGAATTTCAGCCATGCTGACTCAGGAATTCTGGGAGTTGAAGTCCACAAATCATAAATAGGCCATAGTTCCCCACCTCTCTCCTAGGCGAAAGGACTAAGACAGGGGTCTTCAAACTTGGCCCTTTTATGGCTTATGGACTTCAACTCCCAGAATTCCTCAGCCAGTGTGCCTGGCTGAGGACTGGGAGTTGAAGTCCACAAGTCATAAAAGGGCCAAGTTTGAAGACCCCTGGGCTAAGACTTCAGTTAGACAACCTTTGTTAGGACATTAAGTCTGACTGGAGGAAAAACTAGGTCTTCAAGCCCTTCAGAAAGCAGGAAAAGCCAGGCCATTTGGATCTCAGAGGAATGTGATTCCAAAATGGTAGACCCAGTGACAGGGATGGCATATTTGTTGAGCCCCATCAGATGAAATTGCATAAGAGACAGGATCCACAACAAGCCAACTTTGCAATATCTTTTCAGACATGCAGAGTTAATTGTGGGCAGGGTTTTTGAAATTACCTGGCCTTGTGTCATCAAGTGATTTATAGATGATAACTAGCACTTTGAATTGCTGCTGGAAGCTCCCAGCAACCAGTGCAATTTGTTAAGTAATGATGTAACATGGGCACACAAGGTGCAACCATATGTGCCTAGGCTGCTGCATTCTGAATTTCGGGTACTGTTGAAATCGTTTTAGGGCACCCCAATATACAGTGTGTTGCACTAACACTAGCACTAGCAATAGCACTTAGACTTATATATCACATCATAGTGCTTTATTTTATTTATTTTTTATTTTAATTCCATTTATATCCCGCCCTTCTCCGAAGACTCAGGGCGGCTTACAAGCTTAGCAGTAGCCTTCATTCTATGTATATGCCTGCTTATTAGGGCTTTCGCCCCCCCCAAGCGGCATTATTACAAAGTCAGCTTAATTGCCCCCAACAATCTGGGTCCTCATTTTACCTACCTCGGAAGGATGGAAGGCTGAGTCAACCTTGAGCCTGGTGGGATGCGAACCTGCACTAATTGCAGGCAGCTGGTGTTACTTAAGGAGGCATTAGCCCACTGCTCCACCAAGGCTCTCTGTATGTGATTGTTGCCTTTACAATCCTCTCTTAAAGGTTTACAGTCAGTTTAATATTCCACCAACGATCTGGGTCCTCATTTCACTGACCTTGGAAGGATGGAAAGCTGAGTCAACCTTGAGCCGCTCAGGATTGAACTGCTGGCAGTTGGCAGAATGAGCCTGCAATACTTCATTCTAACCACTGTGCCACCATAGTCTGCATTAATCCAGGCAAGAGGTGACCAAAGCATGAGTGACCACAAATAGGCCTCTTGATCTATGAATGGGTACATTTGGTACAAAGTTGATTTTCAAGCAGGAATCCTGAGTCTCATTTGCACATTGGGTTTCTCTGGGACACTGCAATCCCATCTAGAACTAAATATGGAAATTCTCCACATTAAGGCAACCCCCAAATACACAGCCTTTTGGTTTTGCTAGGATTGAGTCAAAACCCATCTAGATCCCCACATAGAATTAACATAACATCATAAATATTGCATAAGACAGTAAAAACAAAAAACAGAAAAGTGGTGGATGACTAATGCTTATGCAACTAATGCTTACATAGTACTTAGAGTAGAATAATTAAGACATATGTTAGGCTTTATCATTGGGAATCTATTTTATGAATCATTAATTTTATCCCTAGTAAATTCGCTTCATGTTTAAGTCCTTTGTAAATACTACCATATGTAAATGTGCTCAATCTTTAGCCAGATTAGGCTACCATGCTGGCAATTCAAATGCTGAAGCTGCAATCTTGCATCACTTTGAGTTGTGGTTTGTTAAGCAAGCTAGAGACAGTGGTATCTGGCTTCATAATGAATGCTAAACCATAATGCCTGGTTTGGGGTTTAAAATTATGATTGAATCTATGTATTATAGCTTGGTATTTGATGTAGAGCAAATAAAGGTTAGAGTCAAGCCAATATACTTCAATGCACCATAATTAAAATCTTGGTATATTGATGTTAATAAACCTAGGCAGTCAGATAATGGCTTGTGTTATCTCTATCTGATTTGTCATCTTTTCGTTTCCTACTTCAATGAGCTAGTGAGAGACTAGGATGGGGCACAACATCAAACCAAATATAAAACAGAAAAGCATAAACAATCAATAATCCCCATTCATAAATTAGGCTAAATCACAATTAGTATTAAAAAAGGCTTCAAACATTCATGGCCCTAATCCAGATCAGAATGATGTGTAATGCAAGCTGTCAAATTTGTGTATTATTTTACTTACATAATATTATAAAATAATTCCTGAATAACTGATTTAAGTAGAAAAGTAGTATATAAATAGCATAAATAAAATAAAACTAAACATAAATGCAAACTTTTAGTTCATTTTGATATTTTTAATTTTCAACATATATTAAATTCTAGGTTACAAACCATAAACAGATGTTCCTCTGAGTTTTTTCAAAGTCTATTCCAATACATAATCAAAGAAGAAAAGAACATTTCTTCAATATTTAATTACAAATCTCATTTTCATTTTCAGACATAGACATCCATTAATCTAGCTAAGTTGTACAATTAGTTTCAAAACTGAACCATAATATTTAAGCTTTTAATAGGTTTTTGGGTTTGGGGCAAAAAATATGTTTTGATGATCTGAATAGATATTCAAGGTCTTTTTATTATCTGTATAATAATTTAAAAATGTATTCCTTAAACAATGTTATACAAAGAGCAGGAAAGGAGTAAATAGTAATGAAAAAAGATCAAAGACTTGATATAAAAAAGGGAAATATAGCAAAATCAAATTCATAACTATGCAATTTAGCATACAAAATATTTTCATGTCTTTCTATTCTTGCAAACAATTCATCCTTCTACTATAAGTGTACACCGATGTATAGTGTTACCCTGCAGTATAGTCGGCCAATAAATTTGATAAATAAAATAAATAAATCCATCTTTTGGTCTTTAAATTTTCCACCTTTTTTATCTTGAGGAATTCTATCGAAGCAGAATGTTCATTTTTCCTGTTTGTCTTAATCTATTCACTCCTCTTTCATAATTTAATAATTTATTCCCAATTCATTCTCTCTGTATGAGCAAACAATATGAACATATCATACTCTGTTCGTCCATGTTCATTCAGCATCAATGCATTCCTGACCTTTTGCCATTACCTTACAACCTTTTTAAGTATCATTCTTAGTTCAAATTAAAACTAGAAAACCACAAAAAAACAAAACAAAACGATAAAATAAAAAGAATTCTCAAGAATCCACTCAATTTTAGGGCTTACTAGAAAATGTTGGCTAAACACTAGAGTAGAACCAAATGATTCTACCCAATTCTGCTCCCAGATCAAAAACTGACACTAAATCACCCCTCAGTTATAAAACTGGGGGATACATTTAAAAAAAATAATTCTAAAGTTTTTGTTTGTTTTACCAAACCATAGAGTAGGATAATTAAGACCATTTCTTTGCAAGATGTATTGGTTCTATTGCTTTTAAATGTTTAGATTTCCAGTTTATATATACTTGTATTTTGATTTATGTTTTTTTACTTTTGATTTTGATTATGTCATTAATATTGATATACACACACATACCCCTTCATGGATTACTGCCTTGTCATGGCGAAGGGGCTTGCATAATTCAATGAAGCTATGAGCTATGCCGTGCAGGGCCACCCAAGGTGGAAAAGTCATAGCAGAGAGTTCTGACAAAACATGATCCACTGGAGAAGGAAATGGCAAACCACTCCAGTATCTTTGCCATGAAAATCCTATGGACAGTACCAAAAGGCAATACGATATGACGCTGGAAGATGAGCCCCTCAGGTCGGAAGGCGTCCAATATGCTACTGGGGAAGAGCAGAGGGCTAGTACTAGTAGCACTAGAAAGAATGAAGCGACTGGGCCAAAGCTGAAAGGACGCTCAGCTGTGGATGCGTCTGGTGGTGAAAGTCCGATGCTGTAAAGATTTTTTCTGCATAGGAACCTGGAATGTAAGATCCATGAATCAAGGCAAGCTGGACGTGGTCAAACAAGAGATGACAAGGCTGAATATCGACATCTTAGGTATCAGCAAACTAAAATGGACAGGAATGGGTGAATTTAATTCAGATGACCATCAGGTATACTACTGTGGGCAAGAATCCCTCAGAAGAAATGGAGTAGCCTTCATAAACAATAAAAGAGTAGGAAAAGCAATACTGGGATACAATCCTCAAAATGACAGAATGATCTCAGTTCGAATCCAAGGCAAACCATTCAATATCACAGTAGTCCAAGTCTATGCCCCAACCACCAGTGCTGAAGAGAATGAAATTGACCAGTTCTATGAAGCCCTACAGCACCTTATAGAACTAACACCACAAAATGATGTCCTTATCATCATGGGGGATTGGAATGCTAAAGTAGGAAGCCAGAAGATAACCGGAATAACAGCCAAGTTTGGCCTTGGAGTACAAAATGAAGCAGGGCACAGGATGATAGAATTTTGTCAAGAGAATACGATGGTGATAGCAAACACTCTTTTCCAACAACCCAAGAGATGGCTCTACACATGGACATCACAGACGGTCAACACAGAAATCAGATTGACTATATGCTCTGCAGCCAAAGATGGAGAAGCTCTATACAGTCAGTAAAAACAAGACCAGGAGCTGACTGTGGCTCAGACCATGAGCTTCTCATTGCAAAGTTTAGGCTTAAACTGAAGAAAGTAGGGAAAAGCACTAGGCCAGTCAGGTATGAATTAAATCATATCCCTGTTGAATATACAGTAGAGGTGACAAATAGATTTAAGGAATTAGATCTGATAGACAGAGTGCCTGAAGAACTATGGACAGAGGTTCGCAACATTGTACAACAGGTAGCAACCAAAACGATCCCAAAGAAAAAGAAATGCAAGAAAGCAAAATGGCTGTCTGAGGAAGCTTTGCAAATAGCTGAGGAAAAGAGGGAAGCGAAAGGCAAGGGAGAAAAAGATATGCCCAATTGAATGCAGAATTCCAGAGAATAGCTAGAAGAGATAAGAATGCCTTCTTAAATGAACAGTGCAAAGAAATAGAAGAAAACAATAGAATAGGGAGGACCAGAGATCTTTTCAAGAAAATTGGAGAGATGAAGGGAATGTTTAATGCAGAAATGGGCATGATAAAGGACCAAAATGGCAGGGATCTAACAGAGGCAGAAGAGATTAAGAAGAGGTGGCAAAATTACACAGAAGAACTATACAAGAATGAGCTTAATGTCCCTGATAATCATAATGAGGTGGTCACTGACCTTGAGCCAGACATCCTAGAATGTGAAGTGAAGTGGGCCTTAGAAAAACTGAGCAACAACAAAGCTAGTGGAGGTGACAGTATTCCAGCTGAGCTATTCAAAATCTTAAAAGACGATGCAGTAAAAGTGCTACACTCAATTTGCCAGCAAATTTGGAAAACTCAAGAGTGGCCACAGGATTGGAAAAGATCAGTTTACATTCCAATTCCAAAGAAAGACAGTGCCAAAGAATGTTCAAACTATCACACCATTGCACTCATTTCTCATGCTAGTAAAGTTATGCTTAAAATCCTACAAGCTAGACTCCAGCAGTATGTGGACCGAGAACTACCAAAAGTACAGGCAGGATTTCGAAGAGGCAGAGGAACTAGAGATCAAATTGCCAACATACGCTGGATCATGGAGAAAGCTAGGGAGAAAAACATCTACTTCTGCTTCATTGACTGTGCTAAAGCCTTTGATTGTGTGGATCACAACAAACTGTGGCAAGTTCTTAAAGAGATGGGTGTACCAGACCATCTTATTTGTCTCTTGAGAAACCTATACGTGGGCCAAGAAGCAACAGTGAGAACTGGACACGGAACCACTGATTGGTTCAAAATTGGGAAAGGCGTCCAGCAAGGCTGTATACTTTCACCCTGCCTATTTAATTTATATGCAGAGCACATCATGAGAAAGGCAGGGATAGATGAATCAAAAGTTGGAATTAAGATTGCTGGAAGAAATATCAACAACCTAAGATACGCAGATGATACCACTCTAATGGCAGAAAGTGAAGAAGAACTAAAGAGCCTCTTGTTGCGGGTGAAGAAGGAGAGTGCAAAAGTTGGGTTGAAACTTAACATTAAGAAAACCAAGATCATGGCATCTGGCCCTCTCAATTCCTGGCAAATAGATGGGGAAGAAATGGAGGTGGTGACAGATTTTATTTTCCTGGGCTCGAAGATCACTGCAGATGGGGACTGTAGCCAAGAAGACGCTTGCTCCTCGGGAGGAAAGCCATGACAAATCTAGACAGCACACTGAAAAGCTGAGACATCAGCCTGTCAACAAAAGTGCGTATAGTCAAGGCTATGGTCTTCCCAGTTGCAATGTATGGCAGTGAAAGTTGGACCATAAGAAAGGGTGAGCGCCAAAGAATTGAGGCCTTTGAACTTTGGTGCTGGAGAAGACTCCTGCGAGTCCCTTAGACTGCCAGGCGATCAGACTGGTCAGTCCTAGAGGAGGTCAATCCTGACTGCTCTTTAGAAGGCCAGATCCTGAAGCAAAAACTCAAATACTTTGGCCACCTAATGAGAAGGAAGGACTGACTGGAAAAGAGCCTAATGCTGGGAAAGATTGAGGACAAGAGAAGAAGGGGACGACAGAGAATGAGGTGGCTGGATGGAGTCACTGAAGCAGTAGGCGTGAGCTTAAATGCACTCCAGAAGACGGTAGAGGACAGGAAGGCCTGGAGGAACGTTGACCATAGCGCCGCGAAGGGTCGGACATGACTTCTCAGCTAACAGCTACAACACACACACATACGCATACAAATACACATATATACCTAAAAATCTTCTGTCTCTTCAGTTACAGGTTTAAGAAATTGTCTCTGACAAGACTCCAATGTTGTATGAATTGGATTGGGTGCTTCAAACAATGGGGCACCCCAACAATGGAGTAGTTTGGAAGGGAGTTGAGGTGTCCTCATCTACATGACCCTTTTTATTGTAAATTGTAAAAAGCCACTGTGAGCAGAGTAGACAAATTGTGTATCATTTCTTATGATTTCTGGTTTTTGTCCTGCAGAAACTTTGAGACAAAGGTCAAAGACAGAGATCTTCTGAAGTAAGACTTAAAAATGTCAGACATTATAGAAAGTGAAATTAAATAGGCTCTAGAAAGTATCATTAACAGTGAAGTTGCAATTTATACCTCTAAAATTTTATAGGAAGATGGGGATAAAGCATTACAGGGGCTCCTTGACTCACAGTGGTTCATTCAGAGACCGTTCAAAGTTACACTGGCACTGAAAAAAGTGACTTATAACCTTTTTTCAAATTTATGACCATTGCAGCATCCCCATGGTCATGTGAGCAAAATTCAGATGCTTGGCAACTGGCTCATATTTATGATGGTTGCAATGTCCTGGGATCATATGATCCGCTTTCGTGACCTTCTGGCAAGCAGAATCAATGTGGAAGCCAAATTCACTTAACAACCATGTTACTAACTTAACAAATGCAATGATTCACTTAACAACTATGGCAAGAAAAGTTGTAAAATGGAGCAAACTCACTTAACCAATATTTCATTTAGCAACATAAATTTTGGGCTCAATTGTAGCTTTAAATCTATCTGTGCATACAGGATGAAAGCAAATATGAAAGACACAACAGTAGCCAAAGAGCTAACGGTTAAGATGTTGGCCTAAAAACCAGGAGACTGAGTTCTAGTCCTGCCTTAGACATAAAAGTCAGCTTTGTGACTTTGAGCTAGCCCAGGGATCAGCAACCTGAAACAGTGAAAGAGCCACTCGGAACAGGTTCCCTCACAAAAGGAAAAACTGGGAGCCGCAAAAAATGTGTGCACATGCGTATACATGTACGCATGCGCAGAACAGGGTTTGACTGAAGAGTGGAGCCAAGGCGAGATATGCACCTACCCTGCATATTTGAATTAATTGGTTGAAATTTTTTAGTCCCACTTTTTTTTTTTGGACTGCACATGGCAGAGGACTGGGAGCTGCAGGAGACGGCTGAAAGAGCCGCATGCGGCTCTGGAGCCGCGGGTTGCAGACCTGTGAGCTAGCCATTCTTTCCCAGTCTAAGTCACCTCACAGAGTAGTAGCTGTGGGAAGGAGTATTAGGTATGAGCTACTTATAAAGTAATAAAGAGATTAAAATTCTATAAAGTTCACCCTCAATTTCTTTTGAGAATTTTTTAAAGTGTTCCTGAATTTAATGTTTTTCCCCCCTTTCAATTGTTTTGCTTGGAGACAGACATTTTTTTTGTACAATTTGTAAAATTTCTACCTTTTTATTACAAATATATGAGGGGGGAATAATACAGTTTAAAAACATTGCAAGACTACTTTAGAATAGTCTGATACTCATAAAAGATGAAGATGAGTACTTTTGAAGTGATGTCATAGAGAATGAAAGGTGTAAGTTCTAAGAAGAATTGGTTTGTCAGTTAAAAGCAAGGCAGATCTCTGTGTCAGTCATGTAGTGAGAACATAGTTTCTTTTACTCCAGCAATTTATGTCTGCATTGAGCCAGTATTTTAATCAGATATTTAAGGCTCTACCATATCTTTGATGTTCAGAGTGTATATTATGAGAACATGGATGAAATTTCTAAAGCAACTACCAATTCACCAAGTAGAAGGAATACACCCAAAACGCAAGATGCATTAGCAAATGAGAGTAGAAGCAACTTCAAATATAAACTTGCAATGTCTTTTGGGCCGGCAGAAAGAAGATTGGGTGAGAAATTTTCATGTGAAAATTATTACACTTAAAGCTCATATCTCTTTCCTAAAAGAATCATAACAGCATGCATAATTTTCTGTTTGTTTTAATAATAATATCAATCCTATGTGATAGGTTCGTCAGATTTAAGTTTCATGATTAAGTTGGGATTTGTATCTACTTTGGTTCAAATCTGATATTGTAACCAACATGCAGTTATGCAAATATCTCTTTTAAAGTTGAGTCTGGTCATACTCTTGGAATTAGCTTGAACTAATTACCACATTTGCTTCTTTCCACCATCAGCTTCTTAGAAGGATTTTTCCCTTTTTTGAGTAGATCAGAAAAAATTTCAGGGTTTATCATTTTGCTTCTAGATTAAATTCAAGAAAACGGATTATGTTTAATGCAATCCCCAAAATCTGGTCAATGCTCTGCAAAGTGGTCAACTATGAGATGGTTCATTGTGTGATCTCTAAGTAAAGTATTTTTAAAGGCCTTAAAATCTCATGAGATCAAATATGCAAGATTTATTAGCTTTCATAAGATTTACTGATATTATGAAATGTAGGCATTTAATACATATTTTTTATAATGGTTACATTTACTTTGATTTGTTTGTTATAATTGTATCCCACTTTTATCTCAGAAGTTGAAGATGGCCTACATAATATTCCCTACCCCAACTTTTTCTCACAACATCTCTTTGAGGTGGGTTGGGCTAAAAGAGAGTGACTTACTCAAGGTCACCTAATGTGCTTCCATAGTTGAGTGGAGTCTTAAACCTGAGCCTGCCATGTCCTAAACCAGACTGGAAAAGAGATCTGTAGATGCATTTTGGAGAATTATATACACCAGGGGGGTCTATATCTGTCACGTTGTCAATATAATTACATCTAATTAGCAAAAACTATGATGGTCAATATAAACAAGAGATTGGAAACTGCTGGTCTAAAGATATATCCTAGTCATGGTCCTCATTTTTCCAGAACTCTCAGCCCCAATATATGCTAACTTGCCCATTGATATCAAGCAAACAATTTTTGATGCCTATGTTTCAGCAACAGGCCCTTCTGTAAGCAAGTATAGAGCAGGTTAGAATCCAGGACTCATCCAGTACTTTGGAATCTCCTTCCAATAAAGGCAGAGGTTTGTTTCACATTACAAAATATGATGGCAAGTCCTAATCATACAATCTCTTGCAGTCCCTCATTTAGCAGTTCTCTAACAAGGTTTCTGAGCAATCTGAGCAATCTTCATGTTCACTTTAATAATCTAAGCTATGGATTATCAGAATGTGGATAATTACGGCAAGAATGGTCAGAAAGTGTGGTAACTCATTCATCTTTCTTTCAGCTCTAGGAAAAAAGATATTGCACATCAAGACAAATACTTGGGAAAAATCTGAATTTCAATCTGGGCATGGCAGTAAAATCTCAGACAATAGAAATAAACTTATTTTTATTGGAGATGGAAAAATATTACCGTTTTATGATCAGTTACTGCAGAATCTAGAAATCTTATTATAGGTACTCTTCACTTTCCTTCATTCAGCAATCATTTAAAGTTATGACAATGCTGAAAAAATAACTTTACAGCCCATTTAAGATTATTTATGACTTTTGCTACTTCCCTCGGTCACATGATAGCCATTAAGTCAGTATGCATTGTCCTGAGAGATTGGAGAGGGAGAGATTTCAAGAGAATACTCTAAGCTATTTGCATAATGTTCCTCTGGATTTGAAGCCCAAGGTGCAGCATGATTGCATTGCTTTTGATGTGCAGGAGACAATAAGTAGGCACTCCAGCATTCCACCCCTTCATGGATTACTGCCTTGTCGTGGCGAAGGGGCTTGCGTAATTCAGTGAAGCTATGAGCTATGCCGTGCAGGGCCACCCAAGACGGAAAGGTCATAGCACAGAGTTCTGACAAAACATGATCCACTGGAGAAGGAAATGGCAACCTACTCCAGTATCTTTGCCATGAAAACCCTATGGACAGTACTAACAGGCAAAACGATATGACGCTGGAAGATGAGCCCCTCAGGTCGGAAGGCGTCCAATATGCTACTGGGGAAGAGCAGAGGGCTAGTACTAGTAGTGCCAGAAAGAATGAAGCGACTGGGCCAAAGCTGAAAGGATGCTCAGCTGTGGATGTGTCTGGTGGTGAAAGGAAAGTCCAATGCTGTAAAGATTTTTTCTCCATAGGAACCTGGAATGTAAGATCCATGAATCAAGGAAAGCTGGACGTGGTCAAAAAAGAGATGACAAGACTGAACATCGACATCTTAAATATCAGCGAACTAAAATGAACAGGAATGGGTGAATTTAATTCAGATGACCATCAGGTATACTACTGTGGGCAAGAATCCCTCAGAAGAAATGGAGTAGCCTTCATAGTCAATAAAGAGAGTAGGAAAAGCAATACTGGGATACAATCCTCAAAATGACAGAATGATCTCAGTTCGAATCCAAGGCAAACCATTCAATATCACAGTAGTCCAAGTCTATGCCCCAACCACCAGTGCTGAAGAGGATGAAATTGACCAGTTCTATGAAGCCCTACAGTACCTTATAGAACTAACACCACAAAATGATGTCCTTATCATCATGGGGGATTGGAATGCTAAAGTAGGAAGCCAGAAGATAACTGGAATAACAGGCAAGTTTGGCCTTGGAGTACAAAATGAAGCAGGGCACAGGATGATAGAATTTTGTCAAGAGAATACGATGGTCATAGCAAACACTCTTTTCCAACAACCCAAGAGATGGCTCTACACATGGACATCACCAGACGGTCATCACAGAAATCAGATTGACTATATGCTCTGCAGCCAAAGATGGAGAAGCTCTATACAGTCAGTAAAAACAAGACCAGGAGCTGACTGTGGCTCAGACCATGAGCTTCTCATTGCAAAGTTTAGGCTTAAACTGAAGAAAGTAGGGAAAAGCACTAGGCCACTCGGGTATGAATTAAATCATATCCCTATTGAATATACAGTAGAGGTGACAAATAGATTTAAGGAATTAGATCTGATAGAGTGCCTGAAGAACTATGGACAGAGGTTCGCAACATTGTACAACAGGTAGCAACCAAAACGATCCCAAAGAAAAAGAAATGCAAGAAAGCAAAATGGCTGTCTGAGAAAGCTTTGCAAATAGCTGAGGAAAGGAGGGAAGCGAAAGGCAAGGGAGAAAAAGAAAGATATGCCCAATTGAATGCAGAATTCCAGAGAATAGCTAGAAGAGATAAGAATGCCTTCTTAAATGAACAGTGCAAAGAAATAGAAGAAAACAATAGAATAGGGAGGACCAGAGATCTTTTCAAGAAAATTGGAGAGATGAAGGGAACGTTTCATGCAAAAATGGGCATGATAAAGGACCAAAATGGCAGGGACCTAACAGAGGCAGAAAAGATTAAGAAGAGATGGCAAAATTACACAGAAGAACTATACAAGAATGAGCTTAATGTCCCTGATAATCACAATGAGGTGGTTACTGACCTCGAGCCGGACATCCTAGAATGTGAAGTGAAGTGGGCCTTAGAAAAGCTGAGCAACAACTATGCTAGTGGAGGTGACAGTATTCCAGCTGAGCTATTCAAAATCTTAAAAGACGATGCAGTAAAAGTGCTACACTCAATTTGCCAGCAAATTTGGAAAACTCAAGAGTGGCCACAGGATTGGAAAAGATCAGTTTACATTCCAATTCCAAAGAAAGGCAAATACAAAAGTTAAAAGAAAATTAAACATATGCCCAACTAAAAATAGTAAATACATATATTAAAAATGACAATAAAAACCCAACCCCCAAATATATAGATGATAAATGATAGATTGATAGATGATAAATGATAGATAGATCAGTTCTACAATTTAAACAGTATCTTTTTCTCCTAGCTTTATGTGGTAACAGGTTTTTTTTGTAATGGTCTGTAGAAATGACCTTGGGAAACAAGAAGATGAGCTGAAGCCTAGTCAAACGTCATATATCTCAGATCATAGAAGGAAAAGGATTGTAAGAAACATCTCATAAGAGACCCTTTCTAGTCTTCTGAAAAGTAAAAGTGGGGAGAATTGGTTTCAGATTTGCAAGATTCTGTTACTGTAACGTTACAATGAAGTGTGAGCACTCATGCTTCTTGCCTGGACTCTCTCAGGAGGGCTGACAGCTGCCCAGCCTTAGATGATGAGGGCACCAAGATAATGGTCTTGCAGATCCCACAGTTTACTTCCAGTATTGCCAGCTTCCATCCTCCTGCTTCTTGTATTGGTGCTAAACAAATCAGCACATCCAAGTTGGTGTTTGATCATTCAGAAGGAACGAGATTATTCAAGGCAATTGTTTTCTTTTACTTAAGCTTCCAAATTTTGATTTGGATGCGATAGACGGAGTTTGCTAAATTATTCAGATAATCTAAAGTTTTAAAATTGTGGAAGAAAAATTAAAGTGAAGCTCCTTTTTAATGGCTTTTTAGATGGAAATATCTTTCTAAAAGCAATTAGCATATTCGGAAGATTTGCTGGGTGATGGAAGGTTAAATTTGCCCACCCTATCTCCACAATGGTGAAGATGTTACTTAGGCATCTGCAATTGTTCACCTAAAAGAAAATACATGTTATTGCACTCACAGAATTAAAGCCATGTCTACTTTTATTATAAATACCCAGTTTGCTACAACTAAATACTCTAGAGCTCTATTAGCTATTTCAGTTTTATATATTTTCTGTGATTCCATTTGCCTGAAGATTCAGCTGTGTCTTCTCCCAGTCAGTAGATGTAGCCCAGGAACAAGATGGCTATATCTTGGGATGACCCTGTTTTACTTTCATTTGCTATAAAGAAGAGTATCATTTCTCTCTCTACCTCCTGTCCATTTCTCTTCTTCTCTGGAGGAGAGCAAACCTGCATTATCTTGGACAAACTGGAGACACATTATTCCCCTTTTGGTAAACATTTCATCCTTAATATGGCTCTAAGGATGGGTAACGACTGTTGAGGAAAGAGGCTGGAGTTTTGTTTGCCCAACGTGCCCAGCAGGGGATTTAGTTTAGTCCTCGAACAAGGTTCAGCCTGTTTGGAGCTAAATCTAACACCCTGTTGGTTTAATGGATCATTTCTTTGAATTAGAGAAGTACAACATGCTTATTCTTAGCAAACCAATAAAATTAGGACCTATGGATGGGCAAAGCAAATGTAGAGTTTTTTTTAGAGTTAATCTGCTTTTGTCAGTCCTACAAAATGTATAGTGGCATACAAGTGACATCAAGCTGGATAAAACCCATTTCTTGTGCTTTCTAAGGATGAAAGATTCCTGGGATGTTTTATTCCCTTAAAATGTCTTTGCTGTCTCCCATATAATAAGGATTTGCTCCAGATTTTCTGATATAGTTGCAACAGAATAAATATCTTCCTTTACAATTATATTAAGTAAGGATGATGGTTATATGTTTTTATATTACTATATCCATGAACTTAGGGACACGGTGGCTCAGTGGGTTAGGATGCTGAGCTTGTCGATCAGAAGGTCGGCAGTCTGGCGGGTCGAATCCCAAGTGCCGCGTAACAGAGTGAGCGCCTGTTACTCGTCCCAGCTTCTGCCAACCTAGTAGTTTGAAAGCACGTAAAAATGCAAGTAGAAAAATAGGGACCACTACGGTGGGAAGGTAACAGCGTTCCGTGTGCCTTTGGCGCCTAGTCATGCCAGCCACATGACCACGGAGACGTCCTTGGACAAGCGCTGGCTCTTCGGCTTTGAAACGGAGATGAGCACTGGCTCGTAGAGTCAGAAACGACTAGCATGCATGTGCGGGGGAACCTTTATCCATGAACTTATGTAAATTTTAATGTGGTATTGTACTAGATTGCAAAAATCTTCTCAGCCTGTGCATGCAGAAATAGAGGAACTGTTAGTTCAGTTTGGGTCCCTCTGCCTTACTCAGTCTAGGAATCCAAATTAAATATCCATGATAGCCACTAGTTAAACTCTTCTGATGATGGAGAGTGCACCAGCTTAGTAAGTAATTAGCTCCACTGTTACACAAATAGTAACATTTTTCCCTCTAATATTCAGTTTGAATCTATATTACAATGTATTACTCCATGTCTTTCTTCTTGGTCTTTGTGTAATAGCCTTTTAACTATATGAACAGTGCTGTATTCTGGTATGTCTAAATGTCTCTTAAATGTTAGGTGTTAGAATAGGACATAATATTTAAATTGAGATCTGACTACTGCAGGGTAAAGTCAAGAATTTACATTCCAGGTTTGTACGTTCTTCACAGTGCTGCGGAATCAATGGCGAGCATTCTTTGACTACAATTATTGACCCTGTTCTACATCCACTTAATGCCATCCGGTTTCCACGTAACTTGTTAATTAGAAGGTCATGTGCAACTCAATCAGTTGCTTTGCTGAAATCAAACTATATTATGTCTAAAACATTCCTATGATCCGCTAAGAGCCTTGGTGGAGCAGTGGGCTAATGCCTCCTTAAGTAACACCAGCTGCCTGCAATGAGTGCAGGTTCGCATCCCACCAGGCTCAAGGTTGACTCAGCCTTCCATCCTTCCAAGGTAGGTAAAATGAGGACCCAAATTGTTGGGGGCAATTAAGCTGACTTTGTAATAATGCCGCTGGGTGTGTGTGAAAGCCCTAACAAGCAGGCATATACATAGAATGAAGGCTACTGCTAAGCTTGTAAGCCGCCCTGAGTCTTTGGAGAAGGGCGGGATATAAATGGAATTAAAATAAAATAAATAAATAAAATAAGAAAGTTACTGATCAAAAACTGAGCTAAGATTAATTGAGCAAGACCATTTTTGACAAATTCATGCTGACTTTCAGTAATTACTGATTTTCAAGGTGTCTTCAAATGAGGAAAGGTTTAATTATCACTAGATTGTATGTATATATATTGAGGAAGACACATACCACCCATACAAACCACCACTTTGGCTTTATTTTCATATCCTCACTACTGTAGTTCTTCCTTCAGGCCCTGGTACTTCTCTAGCTTCTGATATTCCTTCTTCATAATGTCACTATCACTTGGCATTGCTATGCATTATCTATCATTGTACTGTCTTCTGGATTTGGTCTCCTACCATAATGTTGAGTTGATTGGCTAGTACCTGCATGTCCATCTGGATTTGGAAGTCCCACAGGATCTTAGCCCTCTTATTCTCCAACCTTCTGTAGGATTCCCCCATCTGGACATGAGAGGATCTAGCCCATATACTGTTGAAATATTCCTGTACACTATGCCAGCTTTTCAACTGTACCATTCAGTGTATGTTGTTCCTACCTGCATCTTACACCCTGCCACTATGTGTTGGAGTGAGGCCTCTCTGCATAGTGTGCACCTTGGGTCTTACCTAGTGTGGGAGACTCCTTCTATGGATCTGTTGCTTAGTGCTTGTTCTTGTGCTGTTATGTTCAGTGTTCCAGTGCTGTCTTTTAATCCAGCCCTTTCCAGCTTGGTAAGATTTCCCAATGTCTGCCACCTGAGCTATTTGTTGATGGTACATCCCATGCAGGATCTTGTCTTGCATGGCACTTCCTATATTTGATCTTCCTACCTTATTTGCTGCTGCCCTAGGCAGCCACTCAGCAGCTCATGTTTGACTGCCATTTTACTAATTACTGCTGGATTATCTGGGTTTTATTCAATTTAGTGGCTTTGATACTTGCCAGACCCCATAGCTCAGACATGTCAAACTTGCGACGTCATGTGATGTCGCACAACATATTGGAGCCTTTTCGCCATTGCTGGCAATGGAGTGGGTGCGGCTTCCGGATGACCGTCTGGCCCACGGGCCAGCAGTTTGACACCCCTGCACATAGCTGAACATACCCACCCATCCTCTTTCAGATTAGTAAGTTTATTATTATTACTAGCTGCCTTCTATTACCTTGGAAAAACAACTCTGTGAGGTAGCTTGGGTTCAGAAAGAGTCCCAAAATCACCCAGCCAAATTCCATGTCTAAGGAAGGCCTAGAACTTACGGTCTCCTTGTTTCTAGGCTAAAACCTTAACCACCACATCAAACTGGTTTATGATGTGCTATAGAATCTTTCTAGATATTTATATTTAGATATTTATTCCAGTTCAAGGGATGTGTAGTTTTCTGTACAAGATTTGATCTCCTGTAATTGTTTGACAGTTCACTTATAATCTGGGATTTTTCAAAGATAGAGTCAGCTACTTTGTTCAGCATCCTAGTGCTGGAAATTTAAACACACTGAAAGAGAAACATATTGACACTGGTATTCGCTGTCCATATTTCCATTAATTTCATTTTTTTCTTCCATCCTGACCTTCATAATTGACTCATGGAATGTATTCCCTAGTTTTGGAGGAGACTGAACCAAAATAGTTGAGTAGTTCTGCTTTCTCTTTAAAAGGAAATTCATTTTGAGAGAAGACTACATTTTCATATCTTATAGTTCCATGCTGTGTAAAGTAATTTTAGTTGTGTATAAACCTTTCTAAATTTGCATTTAGAATAACATTCCTGAAAAGTAGTTGTTCTGCACTTATTGTGAACAACAACAACAACAACAATAATAATATAAAAATGTTGGAAGGTACCTTGGAGGTCATATAGTCCAGCCCCCTGCTCAGGCAGGAAACCCTATACCATTTCAGACAAATGGCTGTCCAGTCTCTTCTTAAAAACTTCCAGTGTTGGAGCATTCACAGCTTCTGGAGGCAGGTTGTTCCACTGGTTAATTGTTCTAACTGTCAGGAAGTTTCTCCTTAATTCTAGGTTGCTTCTCTCAATTAGTTTCCATCCGTTGCTTCTTGTCCTGCCTTCGGGTGCTTCGGAGAATAGCTTGACTCCCTCTTCTTTGTGGCAACCCCTGAGATATTGGAACACTGCTATCATGTCCCCCCTCGTCCTTCTCTTCATTAAACTAGACATATCCAATTCCAGCAACCATTCCTTATATGTTTTAGTGAGTGATTTACATTCTCTTCTGTTAAACATTAAACATTTTTTGTGTTACACCATGCATTGCAATAAAGATGTGTCTTATTTTTTATCTATACTGGTCCACCTAAAGCAGTGTTAAATAATTAGATTGGGAATACTTGGCAATCTTTAGAATGCTGATAAAATAAAGTTTAATGCATGCAATAATGATATCTAGGTTGTATTCTCAGAACGGTCACAAAATGTAGGGTATTATAGCCCAGCTGATTCTGTTCTTTAACTTACAGATCAGTAGTAACTTCCTGAGATTAGTTCGACTGAAATGCTAGTGATTAATCTGGGTTGCTAATACAAGCAGTCCCTGAGTTAAGAACGTCCACCTTATGGACAACTTGTACTTATGAACTGACTGCCATAAAGTCTGTTATATTAAAAAATTGAGTTAAACACCATGGTTTATAATAACAAATGCACATACTACATTATGATGAAAATATTGCACAGCTTCAGTGGTTCATTGGCTCAAGGGAGGAGAAGAGCATCTGCCATTTTAAGTTAGATCACATTACTATAATTATGCCTCTGAAGCATAAATCAATGCAAGTGCTGGTGATGTATATATATAAAAGGAAAATGAAAATAAAGTGGAAAAATGAAATGATCAAAGCTGCAGATGACAGCATTTGAGGAAGGAGATTGGGACCTAAAACTCCTGAACCAAAAAACAAAAGGTTTTTGACAAAAGTATTAGCTGAAGCCTTTTGTCTTATTGAAGCAGGGAGGGCAAACTTAGAGGAGCAAGATTTTAATGCAGAGAGGTTCACCAAAGCTTACTGTAAAGCTCTGTTTATTTCGAGGTAAAAGTAAATATTTGACTAACTGATACTTAATAGGTATATCTGCTACAACCTATCTACAAATTCAATTTAAAGAGAGACCTAGGAACAGATCTTGTTCATAATCTGGGGACTGCCTGTATATAAAGGAGCTAACAAATGTTAGCTTATCAGCCTGTTTGTTTGTGATCACAACCACTCTGCAAATATGGATGATTTAGCCCTAGATGTACTTTCCTGTCACACTTGTCTGAATTATTAAGATAAAAGAAATAGGATTCTCAGGCTCTTTGTGGATAGGACATCTGCTAGATCTTATCTTTTCAAAACCTGTACTGCAGTGAGATCACTAAGGAGAACGTCTCGTTATGATGGACTTCCCTCCGAACGAAAAATGTAGATGAATAGTACAGTAGGTAATATTGTGACTGAATATTACCATGCTTGTGACTATTCACTCTGCATCCATCAGCAGCTCTGCTTGAAGTCATGGGTTTGTATTTTAGTTGTGCTGGGGGACTGGCTTTCAGCCCTTTGAGGCAGGGCAAAGCACAAACAAATGCCACAAAACTATTAGAGCTCTAGTTTATGTATTTATTTGTCAAATTTATTTATTTATCAAATTTATATAGCTGTCCATCTCACCAAAAGTGACTCTGGGCAACGTACAACAATCAAACAAAATCACAGCAGAAAAACATTCTAAAAACAATAATTACAAAACACTCATTATAAAGATACAGACGGTGTATAATAAGTATTTTTTATACTGTACTCGTTATACATTGTCTGTTGCTTCAAAATGTTTCAAAGACAGGAATGAGGTATTGAATATAGTTTAGTGTTATATATCACATTACAGAAAAAGAACTATTATTTAAAAATAAAAAAGGGTAAAGGGAAAATGAAAAAAAGCAAATATTCTAAATTGTTGAATGGCGTTCTGTCCTTTCCTGATACACTTCAGTCGCATCTTCTTCCATTCCATCACTTTTGGAGTATGATTATCTGTAATTCTCTGACCCTCAGAGAGGAACCTGAGTGAACTGAAACTGGAATTCTCTGTCTCTTATAGTATGAACTGACATTTATTTTAAACTGAATTTCACTGTTGTCCTGTCCAATGACTTTGACTTTAATGTATTCACTTTCTTTTCTGTCAGCCAAATCCTCAGATGAAGATTTGGTATTTGGGTCTGATGTCTCTTCCTCGCAGATGTTATAATATTTTATTATTAAAGGGTGTAATAATACCATTTTGAAAGCCTGACAGAGATTCTCCTTCCTGCTTCTTATACCAAGGAGAATCAAGACAGGACCATCTTGAGTTTCTTTGTCACTCCTTTCTCTGTTCCAAGACTAAGCTAGTATTTAAATAATAATCATTGAATATCTTTTTAACACAATTTCTGTACTCCATTACACTAAGAAAGCTTCACTGCAAAATATTGAATCTTAGCTGTTTGTCTGCTTTATTCTTCAAAATGGGCACTAAAACATTCTTATAAATAAGCATAGTGGCTGGATAGATAAACACTTTGCATGAAATACTTCTAGTCATTTTAAAGGTGAATGGAAGAAACAAAGTAAATTGCTGTTGATTGCAGGGAAACTTGGAGATGACAGCAATAAATTTGGGGAGATGAATTAGAGATAACTGTAATAGCTGCAGTATTTCTTTAACCAATTTTATAGGAAGTGACTCTGGACAATGTACAATCAAACTAAGAATTAAAACAGTTTACAGTACAATGCAATGTAAGGAGAAAATGCCAATCTCAAAATGGGGAAATGAAATTGGGAGATGTGGGCTGAGAATAGTGACGGTATCTGAGAATGACAAGAAGGACTAAATGGTTGATAGGCAAATATTAAAATATGAGGACACAGAAATGCATTTTTGTGCACATGGTTTTGTATTTACAATAGGCAGGAGAGATTATTAATATATGTATGGAGGTTAATCTCAAAACAGAGACAAAAATATCTACGATGGATGGACCTTATTGGTTAGGAATATGGCACAAGAGAGTTGTGGAGTAGATTATCCCAAAGAATGGAGAAAAAAGGATTATGTCTTAAATATTTCTGATCAAGTTACCTCCCTTGTGATCTCATTTGTGTGACAATGTAAAATGAGTTGTTGTTTTCAATGGATTATTTATTTATTTATTTTTATTTATTTATTTTAATTCCATTTATATTTATTAATAAATAAACAATATAATGATCATTTAATGATCCTTCCCATGACACTTTTACCTTTCCAAATGTGCCCATCTGCTTCAAAGGTTAAGACACTTCCGCCATAGTTGAAGAAATTTAATCCCATTAATTAGAGCAATGAACATTTTGAATGGTTCAGGCATGATATTTTTAGCTGTTTGATTCAGGAATGGGCTTGGGATGTCTTGTTGATTTTGTGTTTGGTTGTTGATGTAAATAGATGGAAAGATCGGCGGTTATAACCAAGTTCCATAAGAAAGGCTGAGCACCAAAGAATTGAGGCCTTTGAACTATGGTGCTGGAGAAGACTCCTGTGAGTCCCTTGAATAGCAAGGCATTCAAATTGGTGAGTCCTAGAGGAGATCAACCCTGACTGCTCTTTAGAAGGCCAGATACTGAAGTTGAAACTCAAATACTTTGGCCATCTGATGAGAAGGAAGGACTCACTGGAGAAGAGCCTAATGCTGGAAAAGATTGAGGGCAATAGAAGAAGGGGATGACAGAGAATGAGGTGGCTGGATAGAGTCACTGAAGCAGTAGGCATGAGCTTAAATGGGCTCCAGAAGATGGTACAGGACAGGAAGGCCTGGAGGAATGTTGTCCATGGGGTCGTGATGGGTCGGACACGACTTTTTAATTAACAACAACAAAAACCAAGTTAACAATTGCCTAGCTTTAGTATAGAGGTGAATTTGTTTTCAAATATCTAAAATATGGAAGCAAAAAACCCCTTGTTAAATGCTTTCTAAAGCTGTATGTAGAGAGTTATCTGAATTAACAATATCTAGGAATTAAAATGTTTTAAAGAACTCTAGTTAAATTGCATGTGATTTGAATGCTGCACATTCTGCTTAAAGCAAAATTTAAAGCAAGGAGGTTAGCAAAATTTCTATAGGTTTACTGAAATTAAAGTATATGCACTTAATACAGCATTATTAGGGTTTCTTTTTACATTTATACCATTTGCAATATATCAAACATTTCAGGAAGCAATTTTTACATTGCCAAGTTTATTGTAATTTCTCTTCTATTTTGTAAGGCAATATTGCTGTCTGCTTGTCTTTTATATATTGATTTAACCCTTCAGAAAGAGGGAGTAGTTGATATATAGTTTTTTGTTTCTTTAGAAGTTATAATTATATCTGGTTATACTATCAGAAGCAAAGATAAGCTAAGTCAGCCATGTGCTGCTGCTGCTGCTGCTGCAAGAAGAGATGAAATATTATACTAACTGCAAATATTAGTCCATGCAAATCTAGGCAGCTGACACTCTGTGCAGGGCAAAGCAAATAGCATACTCTGCTTCTTAACCCCTTAGAATTGCATATTCCCAATTTAAAACAAATAGCTCCTGTCATAGTTACCCCCTTTGGAAATTATTTGTGTTTGTGAAATTGCTCCAGTGAGGAGGAAGTGGAGTGAAGAAAATTTAAATGGAAAAGAGGGTGACTGCCTATATAACCAGTGTTTCTCAATCTCAGCAACTTTAAAATAGGTGGACTTCAACTTCCAGAATTGGCTGGGGAATTCTGGAAGATGAAGTCTACTCATCTTTAAGTTGCTGAGGTTGAGAAGCACTGGCATGTACCATAAAACCTTAACTTGGAAGCTTTTAAATGTTCAATTTCATTTAATGTACCTCATTCCTTTCCCCTTCCTTTCTCCCTTTTCATACTGTAATAATTGAAGTACCAGACTCTGTAAACTGATAAGAACCACATGGGATTTTATTTTATTTTTTTGCCATAAGCCAGGAATCCCCACTGGGCTTTGTGACGCACAGAGTTTTCTCCTGATGTCAAACAGCTGATAAGTAGCACCTTGGCTTTATTCCTAAATCTGTGTGCCAGAGAGGAAGAAAGGTCTTTTGTCTGAAAAAGGCAGCTCCGTTGTGGTATTTTTTAAAAAACATCTTATTGCTTTTCTTGAATCAGAGCCAGATTTCTGTCTGCTCAATACTATTAAACATTATTTCTAAATTACTTGGCAACAGTGAATGTCCACTAGAAAAGTATTTAATTCATGGATTGTTGCATTTATTTCATTATGCTCCTGAAATTAGATACAGAATGCAGTATGCAGTGTTTGTAAAACGGAATGAGTCTCAATAGTTAAAGAAAACTATGTATTTCAAGGTTTGTCTCACAAAATACTAGGTTTAAAGCTTGGAAGTGTTATCCAGTAATGAAAGGGCTCATTCTGTTTATGGAAGAGACTGTAATCTCACTGAAGCTTCCATTAGTGTGAGCAAGTAAGAATAGAAGAAGGTGTAATGTAGCCTATTCTCTCTTCTTCCAGCAATTCAGTTCAGGAAGATCTTTTTTTTTCCTTTCTAGATCAGATTTCCAGAGTTCAAAGTTCTGCACAATGAAGAATAAATCATTGCCAAAAAGTATAATAATTTCTTATACCGCATGTATTATTCCAAAGTTTCTCTTGTAGTAGGATTAAATATTCAAATTTTTTGCTGCTATTTTCTTTTCACTTTTATTAATTCTGTAACTATTTACTTCCATTTTAATTGATGTGTGAATATGTTCACATGTGTAAATGCCATCTTTTTAACATAATATAAAAGAAGCCTCATTGAAAATTCTGTTAAGGTGAATGGCAATATTTCTACCCTTTAGTGTGCATTTTAAATTTAATCATTTTGACAATCATGATACTTGCTGTTACTGTACATTGCAACAAATTATCAGATGTTCATTATGTTCTGTTTCTTCTTTTCCCAAGCCTCTGAACCATCTGTGCAGAATTCTTCAGTTAATGTGATCCAACTGTTGAGTTTTAGCTATAGCAAATCTGCATATGATTAGATACGTAAATATTGTTCATTCATATTTTTTCAGTTCTTTAACTCTGACCAAATAATTCTTGGATAAAGTTTCAGTCTCAGCTTTTCAGATAAATTAAATGATACCTGCTGTTAGGTAATGTTTTCTAGTCCTTCGGGAAAGGGCGGTATATAAATCTAAATAATAATAATTTTATTGCTTTTGATCCACAGTTTTTAAAAGGCCATAAATACAGTGTGTTTTAAATACAAAGAAACAAAAACAAAAATAAATTGAAGATAAAGAAAAAATAATTAAATATAAAATAAAGAAGTACTAATATTTATTCAATAGCAGTTCAAAAACAATAAATTAACTGTTGACTCCATGTTGCAATTTTGACTGGACTTTCTGTAACATGAATAAGAAGCTAGTGTCATAGTTCTGACAGACAAAGACAAATAAAGCAGAACTCCAAGGCTAGAAAATTCCTCAAAGATCATGTTTATTAGTTACAAAGTATCAGCACATCAAAAGTGAGACCAAATCTGAACACACACGTAACAATTCCCCAATACAAAGTTAAGAAATCCCACTCCTAAGGCTATGCAAGCAACTATGTTCCCCAATACATCTTCCTGCAGTTTTGGGAACAGCCGATGACCTTGGTTCCCATGGGACAAAGGTTTATTTTGACTAGCGAAGCACCTGGCAATCCCCCTCCCTTCTTTCAATGTGTCAACTGAAAATGAATAAGGAAGATGGCCACAACTATGCTCATTTTCAAAGTTGACAGCTAGTTCATGTGCAGAAAGTGAACATATAGGCTTCATTCTGGGTTTTAAATCAGGTATACTAGAGTTTTTTCATCATTAATCATCTTAGCTTCAGCCCATCTATGGTAAGTCCAAATTTTTCATACTTCGATAGATTCCAAATTTTCCAATTATAATTTGCCATCACATCCACATGTATAACTGTTACTTGTCTTCCAATATCCTGTTATCCACTTTGTGAATATTAAACCAAAACAGTGCAAATATGTATCCCAAAGATGCCTTTTCACAAGGCAACTGGACTTTCTTGTTTTTCTTTAAAGACATTTTGCTTCTCATCCAAGAAGCTTCTTCAGCTCTGACTGGATGGTGGGGAATGGAAAGATTTATACCCCTGCAGACAGCTGTTCATCTGCATTCTTTTAGCAAGTTGTGAAAGCTACCTGTGTCTCCAAGGTCACCTGAGTAGTGCAAGTGGGTGTGGAGCCATCTTGGAACTGCTGAAAGGACTGTGTTGTAGACTGGAAAAAGATGATGTCTCATCCCTCCCCCTCTGTTGAGAGAGGGCTGTTCAGTTTTGACATAGATGGCCTCTTTGACCTCTCTTAAGATAGGAAAATGTGGGTTAGACAGAATCACCACCAGATGGATTCGTAGCTGGCTGACCAGCTGTACTCAGCGTGTGGTCCTTAATGGCACTGCATCTACATGGAGGGAAGTATGTAGTGGGGTGCCTCAGGGCTCTGTTCTGGGCCTGGTGCTCTTCAACATCTTCATCAACGATTTGGATGAAGGGATGAATGGGGAACTCATCAAATTTGCAGAAGACACCAAGCTGGCAGGAGTAGCCAACACTCCAGAAGACAGGCTTAAGATACAGGAGGATCTGAACAGACTTGAACACTGGGCGCTATTTAACAAAATGAAATTCAATGGTGAAAAAAGTAAGGTTCTACATTTAGGCAAGAAAAACCAAATGTACAGGTATAGTATAGGGGGTACCTTGCTCAATAGCAGTAACTGTGAGAGGGATCTTGGCGTCCTAGTGAGCAATACTTCAATATGAGCCAGCAGTGTGCTGCAGCTGCCAAAAAAGCCAACACAGTGCTAGTGTCAGGACCCACCCCAAACCACATCTTAGGAAGACAAAAACTCTTGGAGTCAGTTCTAGTCCAAAAGGAATCTTTACTAGGACATGCTTGGTTGTGGGAATACAAGACAGGACTTAGTATTGTTTTACAAATTGAAATTTTATAAAGGGTACCCAATTCAACCCCCCTTCCCTCAACCCCATTTGGTCAGCCCCCATCCTTCTACTTCAGGTCAACCCTTTCGTGGGGAAAAAAAAGGAACTTTGAATCTTTATGGTTATTGCCTTCTTCCTCTCCCCCTCCCTTTTGATCCCCCTAGTTCAAAAGGTTTCCTTGGTCTTTGAAATAACCTAAGGCAGGCTGAATCCACATATGCTCCTCCTTCCTCGGGAGATGGCAGAATCCGTATTGGGGGGGATAATGTTTTAAACATACATTTATGAATGTGATACAAGATCACGTGAAGTATTAATACCACTTTACAATGCCTTGGTAAGGCCCCACTTGGAATACTGCATCCAGTTTTGGTCACCACAATGTAAAAAAAGATGTTGAGACTCTAGAAAGAGTACAGAGAAGAGCAACAAAGATGATTAGGGGACTGGAGACTAAAACATATAAGGAACGGCTGCTGGAATTGGGTATGTCTAGTTTAATGAAGAGAAGGACTAGGGGTGACATGATAGCAGTGTTCCAATATCTCAGGGGCTGCCACAAAGAGGAGGGACTCAAGCTATTCTCCAAAGTGCCCAAAGGCAGGACAAGAAGCAATGGATGGAAACTAATCAAGGAGAGAAGCAACCTAGAACTAAGGAGAAACTTCCTGACAGTTGGAACAATTAACCAGTGGAACAACCTGCCTCCAGAAGCTGTGAGTGCACCAAATGTATTTGTGGAAAAGCCCTCCTGGTTACAGTTACCACTACTGTTTCTCACCCCAAACAGATTAAAATATGTCAAATCTATGATAGAAAAAGAGTTGAGCCCTGCCAAAAGTAGAGATCTCTCCCCCCTCTCTCCACAAACACTGACTAGAGTTGGATGATGTTTAAGCTTTATGAAAAAAGTCCTTGGAGCTAGATAGTTTTCAGGTAATTGAGCTTATAAAAAACACCGTATTATCCTGGGTGGCAAAAACCAACACTGGCTACGATGAATTCCAAAACATTTCTCCAAAGATCTCTTTCATTAAAAACTGGCAGTTTATTAACTTAACAATGAAATAATGCACATATTGTTTACAGTAACATTAGAGGATAGAAGAACTGGTTAGTTAGTTCTAGCTGCAATTATTGAAATTGTCATCTGTGCACATACTGAAAATTACTACTGTGATGGATGGGAACTCTGAAACAGAGGAATCCCTATAATATGAAAGCAACTGCAAACATTGACACCTGAATTGTACTGAGATGATACAACATAAAATTGTAGTTATAGATGGGTATCTCAGTTTTCAATCTCAGTTACATAAAACGAGTAAACCTTGTGATCATAAACTCACATAAAACAGAGATTGTTCTGTATTGAGCTGGTATTTAGCTACTACATTGTAAGACCTAATTGCAGGAGAAAAAGTCATCAGAGAATTCTAGGGGCATGCTGAGGAAATAATGATAACATAGCTTAATTTATCCTCTTCATAACCTGGTGTTTTCTGTTTCCAAAATTCTATATTTCCTTTCCTGTGGCCACATTGCCATTTTGACTTGAATTCCTAATCTGTCTTTTACGGTACTGATTTTGATAGGTTGGGCTATTTTCCCCTTTTACGTAAAGACAGATGCAAAGAATGAATTAGACAGTTCTGCTTTCTCTCTGCTGCCTGTCACCTCCTTGCCATCTTATCCCCATTAGTGGACAGATCATTTCCTTCACTTTTTTTCTTATTTTTCACATGTTGAAAGAAACTTTTTAAAATTGTTTTTGACATTTGTTGCCAGTCTTAGTTCATTCTAAATCTTGGCTTTCCTGACTTCATCTTTGCAGAGTCAAGACTATATAAGATATGGGAAAGAATACTGTTACATTTTTAGAGAAAATGAAAAGTTGCTGAGTTAGAAGTAAAGTAAATGAATATGAAACTGATTAATTTGATTAAGGTTTAAATTGCTTATTGCTAAGCATATATACACCGTTCGGCTCCTCTTTGTTCAGGCCAGGGGCGTCCCTTCGTTCGGAACAGGCAGCGGAGAGAAGGGGCGGCAGAGGCTTGCAGGGCTGGCAGAGGTGGCGGCAGTCCAGCGTTGTTTCTCCCCCTCGTGCGTGTGTGTGTGTGTGTGTGTGTGTGTGTGTGTGTGAGACCCACAGGAATGGCTAGTAAAGGTGGCGGCAGTCCGGCATTTGCATTTCTCTGTGTGTCAAGCCCCGTGGGCCCGACACACAGGAAGGGGGGGAATGCCGGAATGCCGCTTCCCTACCAGCCATTCCCGTGGGTCTGACACACACACGCACGCACGAGGGGGAGAAACAACGCTGGACTGCCGCCACCTCTGCCAGCTCTGCAAGCCTTTGCTGCCCCTTCTCTCCGCTGCCTGGCCTGAACAAAGAGGAGCCGAAGGGAGCAGCTCTGCAAGGTTCTGCCGCTCCCTTCTCTCAGCAGCCTGGCCCGAACGAAGGGACGCCCCTTCGTTCGGAACAGGCAGCGGAGAGAAGGGGCGGCAGAGGCTTGCAGGGCTGGCAGAGGTGGCGGCAGTCCAGTGTTGTTTCATCCCCTCGTGTGTGTGTGTGTGTGTGTGTGTGTGTGTGTCAGACCCGCAGGAATGGCTAGTAAAGGTGGCGGCAGTCCGGCATTTGCGTTTCTCTGTGTGTCAAGCCCCGTGGGCCTGACACACAGGAGGGGGGGACGCTGCTTCCTTACCAGCCATTCCTGCGGGTCTGACACATGCACGCATGCATGAGGGGGGGAAACGCCGGACTGCCACCACCTCTACCAGCCGTTCCCGCAGGTCTCTCTCTCTCTCTCTCTCTCTCTCTCTCTCTCTCTCTCTCACACACACACACACACACACACACACACACACAAAGAATTAAGGGAGACATACCCTTTAGTCTTCATCAGTCAGTCATACCCTTCTGAGATTCGAACCTGGGCTGATTGCATATTAGGCAGTATTTTTACCTCTTGAGCCACAGGATCTCTCTCACTCTCTGTTAGCTTTGTGCAAGGGGAGATATGGGTATGACTGACTGATGAAGACTAAAGAGTCAGAAATGCATCTTAGTCTCCCTTAATTCTTTGTTAGTAATTTACACAAATATATGAACTGTCCGGTGTGACTACAGCCTGTTTGATGGCCTTTGAGATAAGGCTGAAAACAGGAAATAAAGATTTGCCCCATGTTTGGGGCCTAGCAAGGTAATCTAAATAGTTAACATTTGACATATATATATATATATGGGACGTGGTGGCTCAGTGGGTTAGGACGCTGAGCTTGTCGATCAGAAGGTCGGCAGTTTGGCGGGTCGAATCCCGAGTGCCGCGTAACAGAGTGAGTGCCTGTTACTCATCCCAGCTTCTGCCAACCTAGCAGTTTGAAAGCACGTAAAAATGCAAGTAGAAAAATAAGGACCACTATGGTGGGAAGGTAACAGCGTTCCGTGCGCCTTTGGCGTCCAGTCATGCCGGCCACATGACCATGGAGATGTCCTCGGACAAGCGCTGGCTCTTCGGCTTTGAAATGGAGATGAGCACTGGCCCCTAGAGTCGGAAACGACTAGCACACATGTGCGGGGGAACCTTTACCTTTATATATATATATATGTTGTTATTTCTGGTAATTCTTAATGGACTTTTGCTTATTAAGCTTGAATGGTGAGTCTTTATACTTTATTTATAGATAAGAGATGAGGTATAGGAAGAAATATTAGAGAAGGTGATAAGTTACTAAAATGTTGGCGCTTGTCTTGATGAGGGGGAAAGTAATTTCTTTATGTATCTTTTTTCTTATATCTTTTTTCTTTCCTTCCTCTTTTTTTCTTTAAACTTTTCGATTTTTCTCTTATTTAGTCACCCCTAAGATTCAGTAATGTCATCTATTAAATATTCTACATACCGTATTTTCCGGCGTATAAGACGACTGGGCGTATAAGACGACCCCCTACATTTCCTGTTAAATTATAGGGTTTGGGCTATACTCGCCGTATAAGACTACCCCTCTTCCAACACACACCAAATAAAAATTAAAAAACATCAGATTTGATTTTAATATGGTAATTTTAATTCAAATGCTTATGACATGCAGGTGCTTAGTAGGAAAACTGTCACTTATAAACATAAGGCTGTTTGTCATCAAACATTTAAACATAAAACAGTGCAAGTGGATTAAATAATAATAATAATAATAATAATAATAATAATAATAATAATAATAATAATAATAATAATAAGAAGAAGAAGAAGAAGAAGAAGAAGTTGGAGGGGACCTTGGAGGTCATCTAGTCCAACCCCCTGCTAAAGCAGGAAACCCTATACCATTTCAGACAAATGGCTGTCTAGTCTCTTCTTAAAAACTTCCAGTGTTGGAGCATTCACCACTTCTGGAGGCAGGTTGTTCCACTGGTTAATTGTTCTAACTGTCAGGAAGTTTCTCCTTAGTTCTAGGTTGCTTCTCTCCTTGACTAGTTTCCATCCATTGCTTCTTGTCCTTCTTTCAGGTGCTTTGGAGAATAGCTTGGCTCCCTCTTCTTTGTGGCAGCCCCTGAGATATTGGATCACTGCTATCATGTCACCCCTCACCCTTCTCTTCATTAAACTACACATACCCAATTCCAGCAACCATTCCCTATTTTCCTAATTCACTTTTTCACTTTTCCTAATTCACTCTAATGCTTTCCCTGCGCGGAGCCTTAAGTAAAACCAGCTGCCTGCAATTAGTGCAGGTTCGCATCCCACCAGGCTCAAGGTTGACTCAGCTTTCCATCCTTCCAAGGTAGGTAAAATGAGGACCCAGATTGTTGGGGGCAATTAGCTGACTTTGTAATAATGCTGCTTGGGGGGGGTGAAAGCCCTAATAAACAGGCATATACACAGAATGAAGGCTATTGCTAAGCACATTGATTTGTGCTTTAAATTGTAAGCCACCCTGAGTCTTCGGAGAAGGGCCGGATATAAATGGGATTTTTTTAAAAAAAGACCAAATGGGAGATCCGCTCCAGGTTTTCCAGCCAGCCCGCCCAGTTCCTGAGTCAAATGTGTCCTTAGAGCTAAGCTGCTGCTCTGGCTGCTGCCTTCCCCACCTGCCTTTCAAGTTGGGATATACTACAGCTGCTCTTCAACTTTAGAAGGAAAGACACCCAGATCCCAGCCTGTAAAAAATCACAGACTGCAGCTTCTTCTCCAATTGGTCCCGCTTTCCCTGCGCAGACTAAATGGGAGATCCACTCCAGGTTTTCCAGCCAGCCCTGTCCCTAAATTTTCAGCACCCGGCGTATAAGACGACCCTTGACTTTCGAGAAGATTTTCATGGGTTAAAAAGTAGTCTTATACGCCGGAAACTACGGTATTTGTAGGGGAAGAACAGACAGAGCGGGTGGTGGTGGAGCTGGAATTAAGCAAGTCATCGGCCTAGAATCGTTATATTCCCACAAACGATTCAAGTCCAACCCCTCTTGGATTCTTTTTTCCTTAGCAGGTACAAATTTAGTATTGTACATTAGTTGATAAGATTCTTGTGTATAGGCTTGAGCAATAGCTCTTCTGAACTAGAACTTATGTGTGATCCTGATATTCACATCTGACGTTCTTGTCAATAGTATCTACATTCTGAAAATATTCCTAGCATATTGTTAGCAAGTACTTATGCTATTTGGGAAAGACATTGTCTAGCCACACTTCAGACAGTGTTGCACTAGCCACACTTCAGGCAGTATGGTATAGTGTTAGACCGGAAAAACCCAGATTAAAATATCCACTTGACCATGAATCTCACTCTGTATCTTCAAGGTAGGTACTTTCTTTTAGTCTAGATGGTCACTAGGATTAAATGTGGGTAATCTCATTTTTAGAAGCCTTGAATGAACTTGTAAAAGTCCAGAACAAAGTTCAACAAATATCACATAGATCTTAGCTATCTCTGCTTCTGTTTTTATAGCTCAGTTCTTGTGTTGTTAAGATACAGACCCTTGACTGACTAGGAGAGAATGCCTATTCTGAATCAAGCCCATTGGAAAGTGATGGCATCAGATACCAATGGGTCTGCTCAATAGCTTCTTATCTACTTTAACATTATATATTAAAAATGGAGCCATTGTGATTTAGCCATGAATTTGATTTCTCAGGATATGATTTGGCAGGGTTTTTTTCCTTACCAAAAGTACTTTTCCTACTGTCTGACACAGAGAGAAATGAGAGAAAAGCAGAAAGTTCTCATTTTATAGTTTTGTACAACCTCAGCAAGTGAAAGAGTATTAACTGCCTTTTTTTTTAAAAAAAACCCTAATTTGTAAATATTAGAAGTGTAGAATAATTTAAAATCAATCACTTATTTGAAAATTATGGGTGTGAAAATTAGGCTGACATTGGAAAGAAAGAATAATCTCAAAGCAGTAAAGTTTTATGGCAATAATAGAACTGTGAAATGCTTTGGTTTTGAAAGTAAAATGATGCTTCATATCACAGCTTCTGTGCAGTCCTTGGAAAAGATGCACTTGGTTTAAAGAGTTCGATATAAGTGGTATGCTTACACTTCCTGTAGTTTGAAGCATCTTTTTGCCATCCATCTGAAGTATTGCACAACCTGAAACAATAGAAAGTTGCTAGGGCTGTTAATAGTGTTTTTGAAATGAATACCAATGGCTCAAGGCTAGTGTAAAGGTCCTTTAAAAGGTTTTCTATTGGCAGATACCACTACTTGCAAACGAAGGAGGTTACTAGATACATCACCTTCAAAATATAATGTTGCCATTAAATATAGGAAGCTAGAAAACTAGAGGATTAAACAATGAAGTTGTGATGGGAAAATATGAAGTCTGTTTTTCCAGACCTATGTAAATTTAAGGCAATGAAGATTGTAGTTTATAACTTAAAGTTTACATATAATCATAGCAGTGACTAAAAACATTTTTGTTGAAAAAATATTTCCATAACTATCTCCTAAATCAAACACTTTCTTGGAGAGAAGTATTGTAAACTTGCTTCTTAAAAGTTTATATTTTAGCATTTTTCTGTTTTCCTTTGAAAATAGTGAAATTGTAGTTTGGAAATAAGTAAATATCATCTAATAAATAAGAAAAATATTAATTAAATATTAGAAGTCTTTAATATTTCCAATTTCAGCACTTTGCTGAGTTGGTAGCTAAGGCGATCTGTAAAATTATGTTTTGTTGTATTTATTATGTATTAAAACCATCACTGCTCCTGTATGATGCCTGCTTTAACATTTAAGATAAATAAATTTTGTCTACTGTATGCATAAATAAGAACAACAGGAACCTCTAGTATTCTTCTGAAATTTTGCTGACTTTTTGCTTAGATTTATTAAATATGTCATTTTAATATAATCTACCCCCCACCTAGAGAACAGGAAGTGAATCACTTCCCTTTTGCAAAATTGACTCCATTATACAGGCATTAGTTTTACTATCCTTCTGAAATTTAAAGGTTTTCCCAGATACCGACAACTCTGTATTAAACATAATCTTCAGAACAAAAATATGCTAATCATTTCCTTGAAACTCTGAAGATACAAATATTGTTCTTGCATGCAGGTCCTGAATCTGTCATTTTCAAAATTGATGGCATTAATTTCACTTTCCCAAAATTATTTTAGTTGCAAAAAGAAAAGAAAAAAAACCCTTACACATAATTGCTATAAGAGCAAACAATAGAATATACCATGTATGACAACATCCTGCAATGTTAGTCTAGATATAACAAAGTAATTTTGGGGATGGGGACATATACTGATTTCCAATAAAACAGTGAGAGGCTCTTATTTCCAAATACCAAATCAGATCTACATCATAGATAAAACAGGTTATTTTGATGAACTGCTGAATTGGGTCTGAAACAAATCCTTAAGTGGAGTGTATTATTACTATTTATTTTGTTTCTGCTCCATAAATTTATATTTTTTCTATCTTCCCATACATGCAGAATGGCATATGGATAAGGAATTTATTCAGTGCTCTTCTCAGAACAACTTTAACATTGTTAGAAATAGTGATATTTTTTGGCCATTCTCAGAGTGAACTGGAATGTGATTTTAAAATATATATGTACATATGTACGTATATATGTACTTATTTATTCATTTATAACATATATACAGCAGTCATCTCACATCACTCATTTCACATGGTAGAGGACAGGAAGGCCTGGAGGAACGTTGTCCATGGGGTCACGATGGGTCGGACACGACTTCGCAACTAACAACAACAACAACATCTCATATAAGTGACTCTAGGTAGTTTACAATAAAAATATAAAAAATGGTATAAAAGCATAACCCCCCCCAAGTTAAAAAAGAGCTAAGAACAAAGTTAAAATGAAAACATTATAGATTAAAAAAGGTAGAAGATGCAAAACAGATTTTGGCAAAACTTTTTTAAACACTTTATATAACTCTAGTTATTATGGAATGCACAGTTTTTTATCCTTACTGTTATTGTTATCCTGTACGATTTGTTCCAATACCCCATTTATCATTAAATTGTCCTGATTCCCCCAAATCTGGGACAGACCTTGTTACTCTGACAACACTGAAGCTGACATGACTCTCTTAGTATGTCTCTCTCTCTCATGTCTGACATAAGAAGGTGAGGTGTTAGACGGCCTTTGCCTAAGGTAGGTACCATCCAGGCCTTGAATCCAGGTCTCATGTGTCAGAGTGGCACTCTAACCATTATGCTATGCAGCTGCTCATGGAAAATAAGCCCAAAGTGGTCCAGTGATGGTAGGAGCATTTTGGGCTATGGCTCCTAACCTGGGAAAGTGGCTCCAACAGATTCCAGAAACAATGTCAGTTCTTTCTGTCTAGAACAGTGTTGTGTTAGGAACAGCTAAGATACTGCACAGATAAGGGAGAATATTTGTAGCTCAGGGTTGAAATAAATATTTATATATCCCTTCTCACTTTCTCAATTATTTTTCCTTTCTTGGATCCTTCACCACATACATATACATATTTAATATATATATATATATCCTTGCAATAAACATACTTAATAATCCTTCCTCCAAATTTTTCCCACAACAACAACTCTATGAAGTATGTTGATCTGGGAAAGAGAATGATTGGCCTAAAGTCATCCAGCTGGCTTTCACGCCATATATCATCTTTGTTGCAGTGCATTCCTTTATATTTGAATGAGTAATACCAACAGCAACAAAAATGACTTGAAAAGAATATTACAAAATTGTTGTTTTGAATTCTAATTTTTGAACAAAGGAAGAATCCATTTAATGATATTAGTATCTGAAGCATGCAATACAATGCAAACAAATATCTGAGTGCCTTAAAAAGCTATTATAGAAATGCAATTCCTTATTGATGGAATCTTGTATTGGTGAGAGGTAAGGAACAATTCTGCTATCATTCACTCTTCCTGAATAGCGAATATTGTGAGGAATGTATAATGGCTATGATCACAGCATTCTGAATATGGGTAGTTCTCAATTTATGACTGTAATTGAGCCTGGCCTTATAGTCGTAAGTCATTGCTGTTGCAAGCTGAGGCACTGTAGGAGAGAGACTGGCAGAGAGAGAGGGAGGGGGTTAAACAAGGCATCAGTTTAGAATTGTTATGTAACCACAAAAGAATGAAGTCCAACCCTCTTTGAATGCCTTTACTGCTTTTCCAATTCTGTCTGGGTGCTGACCATTAATCTGACTAAATTTCTGTGCATAGGCTTTTAGCAATAAATCGGTTAATTTAAATCTTCATGTATGAATCTAGTATTTTGTGCCTGATAGACATCCATGACCAGAAGTAATTTTCCAGCCTTTTTTTTGCAGTGGTTGTTAAGCAAACCCATTCAATTGAACTGCAGTCATGTGATCACAAAATACCATGATGGGTCATAAAGCTGTCCCACTGACATGCAGTCATGTGACCATGGGGGCAGCAAGACTATTTATGGGCTACAAAACATCCATTTTGTGGCTGTTATAATTTTATATAGTTATAAAACAAATAGCCATTAAGTGAGGATCCTTGTACTAACTTCTAGTATCCAGATGCTGCTGTAATGTGAGGTGAAAAATGTGTGAACTTGTGACACAAATACACACCTGCATACATGTATAATCTCTTACAGTATATATAAACTGAGTCTGTGAATTGAGGAATTCCTCATTCAAATCTTATTATTGTTCTTTAGCAGGGTAGTTTTAAGATTATATAGTATATCCTATGAGAGTAAACGAACTCATCATTTTTACTGTATATGGTTGCTGCAAAATATCTAACACATAAGAAATCCTTCCAATAGTTTGGAAACACAGTGATGACGGTAATGAACATTATTCACACTGCTAATGTAAAAAAAATGTTTATCTCCCATATACTCTCACTGAGAAGCAGTAGTTAAGGCGTTATTATAGTTGTCATTGCGGTCCCCAGCAGAACTAATTAACACTTTTATATGCAGAGTGTTTTTTGTTTGTAAAAACATGTAACTTACTCCCTCTAGGCAATTTGATGTACTTGTTTCCGATACGTCTTTGAAAAATATTTGTATCATGCTAGTTACAAAGGTAGGAATATTTTTCTGGTGAACTAATTTTTTAAAAAATATTGTATATCAAAGCTCATAAAGTTTTAAGAGAAATGCAAGCTGCTGCTTTGTAGTGTTTTGATAATACTACTTGATTTAAACTTAGTGATTGTGATCCTGTATTATTATGAACAACGAAGTACACGGACATCAGTTGGATATAAGTAAGGGTGAGAAAGATGCTCATCAAAAATGAAATTCTTTTGCCTATATTAAACATTTTCTGCTTAAATCTCATATCTCTCAGGGTATAATTATTGCTTTTATTTATCTATTTGATCAAATTGGTACTGGCATGGCTGCCTTTGTTTATGGTTTCTTTACTGTTTTAAAGAGATAGTTTAAATTTTATGATATACGAAATGCAGGCATATTCTAGCAAATTTTAGTCATTGGTAGACACATTTCCTGATAAAAAGTATAAATTAGTTTGTGAAATGGGATAATTAAAGGAACATATCACTGAAAATCAGTTTGTAAAGAATGTGCTTTACTGAATTTTCTCAGGCTTTGCATTTTGGCATAGGAATTGCAGTATTGGGAGGGAAGCCAGCACCTTACTGAAAGAAAAAATATTCTTTATAACAAGTCATATTTATCCTGCAGAATGCCAATGTATTGTCTCCTTTTTTTTACCAAGAGGAAAACAAAAATGTCAGTGCTATTCCTGTTTTAAAGAGGAGTTCAATTATGTGCTCAATGTTCTACCATGTTACTTAACAAAACTGATTTGTTTCCTAGCTATCCACTCTGATTTTTGCAGTAAAAATCTTCCCATGTAATTTCTTCCTTTTTTTTCCTTGTACATTCAGGCTACAACCTCATAAGTATGGTTGTCTCTAAAGTATGGGCATTACCATGGTTCCATTTTCTTCTTCCTTGTGTCTTTTCCTTACAGTTAACTGTATTTTTAAAGTTATAAATGGAATTTTTGCTGAAGATGGAATTCATTTCATGTATGAATGAGCAAGGATCAATCTTGGCATGTAGAGAAAAAGTAGATAAGCTTTGGGACGTTTTTCAAATTACGTGTGAGACTCTTTTCTAATGTTCTGAAATCTGTTAGGAGCTATTTTTGATCCTGTTTTCTATGGAAGATGTCACGCCAGGTGGCAGTACATAGCTGTCTGGGCTGATATTAGTGAGGGTCAGCGGGATCAAACCCAGTTAATATACAGGAGACCACCAGGAAATCTGAGGATTACATGGGGAAGTCAAAAAAGGCAGCAGTGGATAGTTTTTTCATTGTTGACAAAAGAAGCTCCTATATGGACATAATTCATGTCCTAATCACAGGAGTAAAGCTTGACTTAAGGGGTTTATTTATTTATTTATTTATTCATGTATTCATTCATTCATAGAAAAATGTGGGTTAGATAGCATTACCACCAGATGGATTCGTAGCTGGCTGACAGGCCGTACTCAGCGTGTGGTCCTCAATGGAACCGCATCTACATGGAAGGAAGTGTGTAGTGGGGTGCCCCAGGGCTCTGTTCTGGGCCCAGTGCTCTTCAATATCTTCATTAATGATTTGGATGACACCAAACTGGCAGGAATAGCCAATACTCCAGAAGATAGGCTTAAGATACAGAAGGATCTGGACAGACTCGAACACTGGGCACTATCTAACAAAATGAAATTCAATGGTGAAAAAAGTAAGGTTCTACATTTAGGCAGGAAAAATCAAATGCATAGGTATAGTATAGGTGGTACCTTGCTCAATAGTAGTAACTGTGAAAGGGATCTTGGAGTCTTAGTAGACAATCACTTCAATATGAGCCAGCAGTGTGCTGCAGCTGCCAAAAAAGCCAACACAGTGCTAGGCTGCATTAACAGAGGGATAGAATCAAGATCAAGTGAAGTACTAATACCACTTTACAATGCTTTGGTAAGGCCAAACCTGGAATACTGCATCCAGTTTTGGTCACCACGATGTAAAAAAGATGTCGAGACTCTAGAAAGGGTACAGAGAAGAGCAACAAAGATGATTGGGGGACTGGAGGCTAAAACATATAGGGAACAGTTGCTGGAATTGGGTATGTGTAGTTTAACGAAGAGAAGGGTGAGGGGTGACATGATAGCAGTGTTCCAATATCTCAGGGGCTGCCACAAAGAAGAGGGAGTCAAGCTATTCTCCAAAGCACCTGAAAGCAGGACAAGAAGCAATAGATGGAAACTAGTCAAGGAGAGAAGCAACCTAGAACTAAGGAGAAACTTCCTGACAGTTAGAACAATTAACCTGTGGAACAACCTGCCTCCAGAAGTGGGGAATGCTCCAACACTGGAAGTTTTTAAGAAGAGACTGGGCAGCCATTTGTCTGAAATGGTATAGGGTTTCCTGCCTTAGCAGGGGGTTGGACTAGATGACCTCCAAGGTCCCTTCCAACATTATTATTATTATTATTATTATTATTATTATTATTATTATTATTATTATTATTATTATTATTATTATTATTATTATTATTATAATATTCATTCATTCATTCATTTAGTCCGGAGAAGCAAAGAAGCAGAAGGAGCCATGCTGCACTAACATATAGCAAACATTTATGCTTGCAGCATACAGTACTATTGTATGTTTCATTTTTGAACTGCAAAACTACATTTAAACCATTTAGGATCAACAAACGTTCAGAGTCTTTGGAAGTCATGTGACATATAAATTTAATAAACTATTATTCTTTTTAACAAAAGCAGCAATTTGACCACTTGATTATCACTTTCCAGCTTTGTATGTTATCACTAATCATGACATTGTCTTTCTGACTGAATCTGGAAATACCTCAGTGGAACTTGGCATTTTTTAACTTACAATTTTGTTATGTGCTGCAAAAAATGGAGTTTTTCTTTATGTTATCACTCTTATAATAAATAGATAGATAGATAGATAGATGGATAGATAGATAGATAGATAACCTTTATTGTCATTTTTTACTGTGGGGACAATGGTACACATTAAAAATGAAATTTAGTTGCTTGCTCTAAAAGTGTACACATACATAACACACATTTAAACATCCTATATACAACATATGTACAGTCCTACACCCTTACATATAACATATAAATATTAATCACTGTCCATCTTGAATACATAATGGAAGGAGGAAGCTTTAGAGTTCACAAGGTTTACTGCTTTCCTTATCCTTAATCATCAAAGCCATTAGCTTTACAATTCTTTCTTTTCAATAAATAATTGCAGCTTTGTGATGTAATACAAACCATGCCTAATTTTTTCTTTTAAAACTTACTCTTCTAGTTAACATCTACTACAGATAGTCCCTGACTTGCAAATGACTTACATTCATTTAGTGATTGTTTGAAGTTATAGTGCACTGACAAAAGTGATTTATGATCATTTTTCACACTTAACAACAGATGCAGCATTCACACGGTCAAGTGATCAGAATTTGGATGCTTGGCAACTGGCTCATATTTATGATGACTGCAGTGTCCTGGGCTCATGTACCAGACCTGACAAGCAAAATCAATAGGGAAGCCAGTCACTTAACAACCATGTTACTAATTTAATAACTGCAGTGATTCACTTAACAGTTGGGGCAAGAAAGGTTGTAAAATGGGACAAAACTCACTTAACAACTGCCTCTCTTAGCAACATAAGTTTGGGGCTCTTTTGTGGTCATAAGGTGCGGACTGTTGGTGTGTTTATCTCAGTGTCTTGGATTTTACTTGTAGTGGGGACATTTTTGTTTTTTTTAAATCCCATTTATATCCCGCCCTTCTCCGAAGACTCAGGGCGGCTTACAATCTAAGCACAAATCAATGTGCTTAGCAATAGCCTTCATTCTATGTATATGCCCGCTTATTAGGGCTTTCGCCCCCCCCCAGCGGCATTATTACAAAGTCAGCTTATTGCCCCCAACAATCTGGGTCCTCATTTTACCTACCTCGGAAGGATGGAAGGCTGAGTCAACCTTGAGCCTGGTGGGATGCGAACCTGCACTCATTGCAGGCAGCTGGTGTTACTTAAGGAGGCATTAGCCCACTGCTCCACCAAGGTAGAATGGTCCCTGCGACCACATATTGCCTCACTTTATGCCTCCATGTGCTGCCACTGGACACTATTCTGTTGTGACTGCAGACTCTATTTTCTCAGCTTTAGTTGCCTCTCAGAATCAGAAGTGCTTTTAACCTACTTGTGTGTATTTTCAGATCTTCAGTCTGTGTGAACAGGCAACAATGTGTATAAGTTGTAAAATGGGTGGGGATGAAATTATGGCACTCTTAATACTTAGTTTTCTTTGATTTTTCTGTTATTTTCATATATGTATTTAAAATTTATTTGGATTCATATATGTCAGAAATCAATAACAGATGACTTTACTGTACAATGTTTCACTGTGCCTGTTTCCAATTTAACATACCGTATTTTCTAATATTGAGTTTGTTGATGTTTCAACTTAGATTTCCTCTTCTTTTTTGCTATATGAAAATCTTTTGCTTGTGTGGTTAACATAAATGCAGTTTCAAATCCTTCAAATCCTTGGCTCTCTACATGCCATCATATTGCTTTTTGTATGAAACGCTTCAGGTTGCTTAAACTAGGTTTATCATTCATATCCCAAAGGTGCTTTTTCCAAAAGGCAACTGGATTTTCTTTCTTTTTCTTTTTTGTTCTTTCTGAAGAACTGAACTGAAGAAGCTTTTTGAATGAGAAGTAAAATGTTTTCGAAGAAAAAAAAAAGCCAGAACGTCTAGTTGCCTTTTGGAAAAAGCACCTTTGGGACAACCATGACCTGGATGATTGAGAATCTCCATAGACATTTCTCATTCATAATTATCCCTTAATAATCTTCCGTGTAGCATTCTGTTTGCTGAGTGTGTCTTATTTTATCTCTTTATGGCCTTTGAATTAAGCATTGTAAAGCCTTTCCTGAGATGTTCCTAGCACAATAGAGCTAATTTCTAATTTTGATATTTTTCTTGTTACGTTTTCCCTTGAAATAGTAATGGTATAAACAATAATGTTCTCTTTTGCAGGTTTGACAGATGAAAAAGTGAAGGCCTATCTTTCTCTTCACCCTCAGGTACTGGATGAATTTGTGTTAGAGAGTGTTGGTGCTGAAACGGTGGAAAAATGGCTACAACGGAAACAAAATAAAGAGAAAGGTACATTCTTATTAACTTTGAAAACCTCTGGACAAATGTTTATTGTTGTCTGCACTTGGAATGTATTTATATTTTTACTTTTGTAACTGCACATCATTAACTTAAAAAAATGGTATGCTTATAAACCCCCTTCTACATACATACACACACAAACACACACACACACACACACACACTATTACTATTTGAGATAACTGTTCAAAATCCCAGCTACAGCTCCTGGAGCTTTCCTTAGAGCTGTAGCAGAATAGGAGCAATGCTGACCACTTGTTGCCTTTATTATGGAACCACACAAGTTCTCCATATTTTTGCCAGACCTTCTTGTAATACAAGAACTAGCATTTTAAATGTTGTTGTCGTTGTTAGCTGCAAAGTTGTGTCCGACCCATCGCGACCCCATGGACAACGTTCCTCCAGGCCTTCCTGTCCTCTACCATCTTCTGGAGTCCATTTAAGCTCACGCCTACTGCTTCAGTGACTCCATCCAGCCACCTCATTCTCCGTCATCCCTTTCTTCTATTGCCCTCAATCTTTCCCCGCATTAGGCTCTTCTCCAGTGAGTCCTTCCTTCTCATCAGGTGGCCAAAGTATTTGAGTTTCAACATCAGGATCAGGCCTTCTAAAGAGCAGTCAAGGTTGATCTCCTCTAGGACTGACTGGTTTGATCGCCTTGCAGTCCAAGGAACTAGCAGGAGTCTTCTCCAGCACCATAGTTCAAAAGCCTCAATTCTTTGATGCTCAGCCTTTCTTATGGTCCAACTTTCACTGCCATACATTGCAACTGGGAAGACCATAGCCTTGATTATATGCACTTTTGTTGACAGGGTGATGTCTCTGCTTTTTAGTGTGCTGTCTAGGTTTGCCATTGCTTTCCTCCCCAGGAGCAAGTGTCTCTTAATTTCTTGGCTACAGTCCCCATCTGCAGTGATCTTGGAGCCCAGGAAAATAAAATCTGTCACTACCTCCATTTCTTCCCCATCTATTTGCCAGGAATTGAGAGGGGCAGATGCCATGATCTTGGTTTTCTTAATGTTAAGTTTCAACCCAACTTTTGCACTCTTCTTCTTCACCCGCAACAAGAGGCTCTTTAGTTCTTCTTCACTTTCTGCCATTAGAGTGGTATCATCTGCATATCTTAGGTTGTTGATATTTCTTCCGGCAATCTTAATTCCAACTTTTGATTCATCTAGCCCTGCCTTTCTCATGATGTGCTCTGCATATAAGTTAAATAGGCAGGGTGACAATATACAGCCTTGCCAGACTCCTTTCCCAATTTTGAACCAATTGGTGGTTCTGTGTCCAGTTCTCACTGTTGCTTCTTGACCTGCATATAGGTTTCTCAAGAGACATATAAGATGGTCTGGTATGCCCATCTCTTTAAGAACTTGCCACAATTTGTTGTGATCCACACAATCAAAGGCTTTAGCATAGTCAATGAAGCAGAAGTAGATGTTCTTCTGGAACTCTCTGCCTTTCTCATGATGTACTCTGCATATAAGTTAAATAGGCAAGGCTAGGTAAGCGATCTCATCGCTCATCTCCTAAATTGAACCTTCTTTTAAGCCATACAAAACGGCTCCTGCAAGGTTGGGGAATTTTTTTTTAGGAAATTAGACCAAATTTTGGGTAAATTTATTTGGCAAAGGAAAAAACCCCGTATAAAAAGGAAAAGGTTGCAGGAGCATAAAACAAAGGGCGGCTTGGGGCTCCCTGTGTGGGAGCTTTGTTACCAAGCCTCTTCCCTGGTTTGGATAAAAGACTGGGTGACTCTTTCAAGGAAACGTATTTTGACACTTGAACGGTATGACTTGCAGCGAGGTTGGCATTCTTTTCTGTGGCCACAGAAGGATAAGCAATCTAAATATTTTACTACTCATTACAATAGAGGAAATTTACAAAGGGTTTGGGAGGCGGTTAAAAACACATATATATCCAGATCCCCAAATGGGTATCTTCGTTGGAAGCGGTGACCCTCCTGACTGTACATAGTATAAAGAGAAATTGGACCTATGGCGATTTGTTGGATGAGGATGGGAGACTTAGATCCAGAGCTGGCCTCCAAATTAGAGGATTCAACATAGATTGGTGGTCTTATGCCCAAATACAAATTAGAACTGCCAGAGACAAACAGGAGTATGGTATTGCTCTTCAATTACAAACAGTTGATAAACTACTTTTGGGTAGTCAAAGAAAATTTATTTCTAATGCATACAATCTTCTTCTGTCCAGTTATATGGCAGAAGAGAATGTAGAAGACACGATGGTTGCCTGGGGAAGAAATATTGGGAGGACAATACAACTTGATACATGGCAGAACTTATGGAATAAGACCATGAAACTGACTCTATCCTCCTCTTTTAAGGAAAAGTTTTATAAAATGATCTATCGTTGGTATCTCCCCCCTGTTAGAATCGCTAAAATGTTTCCAGTATCCTCTAACAGATGCTGGAAATGTTGTTCAGCCAAGGGTACCTTCTTCCACCAGTGGTGGACCTGTTCATATGCCAGATGGTATTGGAAAAAAAATCAACAGTGGTTGTTGGAAATAACAGGCGTGAGCTTCCCTATGCAGCCAGACCTCTATTTATTGGGTATGAGACCGGTTAATATTGATAAAAGAGATTGGTATATATTTGTTCATGTTTCAACAGCAGCGAGGATGGCTTTTGCACAACTGTGGAAGGACCCAGATATTCCTCCTGATCATTTGATAATAAATAAGATTCTCTGTTGTGCCGAGATGGACAGGTTAATGTACATCCTAAAAGATAAACGTGAATCACTATATAATATAATTTGAATGGTGTGATAGTTTGAACATTCTTTGGCACTGCCTTTCTTTGGAATTGGAAAGTAAACTGATCTTTCCAATCCTGTGGCCACTGTTGAGTTTTCCAAATTTGCTGGCAAATTGAGTGTAGCACTTTTACTGCATCGTCTTTTAAGATTTTGAATAGCTCATACTGTCACCTCCACTAGCTTTGTTGTTGCTCAGCTTTTCTAAGGCCCACTTCACTTCACATTCTAGGATGTCCGGCTCGAGGTCAGTGACTACCTCATCGTGGTTATCAGGGACGTTAAGCTCATTCTTGTATAGTTCTTCTTTGTAATTTTGCCATCTTTTCTTAATCTCTTCTGCCTCTGTTAGGTCCCTGCCATTTTGGTCCTTTATCATGCCCATTTTTGCATGAAACGTTCCCTTCATCTCTCAAATTTTCTTGAAGAGATCTCTAGTCCTCCCTATTCTATTGTTTTCTTCCATTTCTTTGCACTGTTCATTTAAGAAGGCATTCTTATCTCTTCTAGCTATTCTCTGGAATTCTGCATTCAATTGGGTGTATCTTTCTTTTTCTCCCTTGCCTTTCGCTTCCCTCCTTTCCTCAGCTATTTGCAAAGCTTCCTCAAATAGCCATTTTGCTTTCTTGCATTTCTTTTTCTTTGGGATGGTTTTAGTTGGTTTTAAATATAGCATGTTAAATATAGCAGTATCAATCATTTTATGACCTCATCTTTCATTATGAAAATAAATTCATTATACATTTAGTTTTTAGTTGCAAAAGTGTTTTTTTTCCCATTTTAATAGTGCAATTTTTCCATTATATCAGTAATACAAGGTAATATATAAGATGAGAGGACAAATTAGCCTAAATTAATTTCACCAGTTAATCAATTTTTCATGAGTTTCAAAGTTAGCTTTATTCCATTTTGATATGAAATTGTAATTTGAAAAAGGTTCATAAAATTGTATTGAGTTTGTATGCACATTATCAGTTCTCTCTAATGTGCCCTTTTCTAAATATTAGCAATTATATGAATTTTCATGCACATTTCAATCAGAAAAGCAAAGTTTGGAAAAGTGTACACAATTGCATTTTAGTGCATATACATTCTAAATGTAGAAATCCATCTGGTTGAATTAAAAGTCGAATCAAAGGGTTTCTTTATCTCTCAAGGTACACATTGATATTCTACACTGCAGTGTCAGTTTTGCATTGAAAGAATGAATCAAAATTAGCATTTTAAAAAAAAAGTTGAATGAGACCTATAGGCTGGCTCAGTGGTACCTATCTGAGCTGTGGATTGCTTATCTAGATGAAATGAGCATGACATAAAAGTTAATTAGAAATCTGTCTTTCCTTCCTTCATGTTTCCTAACTGCATTGTGGTTCTTTCAGTGTCTTGATTGATCAGCATCACATTTCAATTAACTAAAGGCTTAAAGTTCATCCTATTATACATGCAATAGTTTGCTTGCCTGTGATATTTAATGAATTAGAAGGGTTCCATTTCTCCAGTGATTCTTGGGTGAGGAGATAGTTATGGGAAGTACTGACTTTTGATAAACTTTCAGCAATAATAACACCGAGAGGAAAAACTTAGGCTGAGGCAGATCTTCTTTCTTAATAGAAAGTGTTAGCCATTTTTTTTGGCAAGGCTTGTTATCTGCTGCTGTGATTCCATGTGAAGTCTATTCACTGGCTTATTTCATTCATAAGAGAGAGAGAGCCACCCTTTCAAGTAAGTTCCTCAGTCCCTGAGGAAACACCGAAAAACATCTTTCTCTCCCTTCTGTATAACCAGTGGTACGGGTACCACCTGTGGTACACGGGCACCTGGCAGGTGGTACGCGACCATCCTAGAAAAGTGGTAGCGTGGGAGGGGAATGAACTGAACTGGTGGCAGTGGCGCACAAGCCTGAGCGAGAGATGCTGGAGCTGCAGGGCTGCCAGGGCTGAGTGGAAGCGCCAGGATCAGCGCCAGGCTCCAGCTGGAGCTCGGCGCTAATCCTGGTGCTTCTGCTGAGCCCAGAAGAAGCACCAATCAGCTGGAATGTTACAGCATCTCCAGGGTCTTGTGATTTATATTCAAATGCTTGGCAACTGATTCTTATTTATGATGGTCACAGTGTCCCAGGGTCATGTGAAGTGACCAAAACCTGCAGCAACCACCCAGCAGAGGGGGGGGAATAAAAACCAAACACCCCCCCTTCCCCAGTTCTCCTGCCAATCCTCAACAGAAATGCTCACAACAATGAAAACCTTGGACAGGAGGAAGAGCGCCGCCGGGTGGGCAGGCAGGTGTCTTGCTCAGCTGTGGCTTGGGGGGCACTTTTTTCAGTGCCATTGTAACTTCGAACAGTCACTAAGTGTACTCTTGTAAGTTGAGGACTACCTGTACTTCATCACTTTTTTCCTCTTTTTTTTTGGTTATCCAAGTTTTTGACAACTTGCTAGGCAACTGGTGGTACTCGGATGTTGCCATATCCTCAAAGTGGTACAATGGGTGAAAAGGTTGAAAAGCCCTGGTATAATGCACACAAATAGTTAGATCAACTCAAAAGAGGTCAGGGAGCACTGCCACTCTTGACTCTCTTCCCCCCTCCCCATTTATTCAGAAGCTGAAGGCAACATATATAGCCCTACTCATTTTTCACCAATGCAAATTTTTATGGCTGTGAGTAGACTTGAACCTGGGATTTCGTTGTCCAGCCCAACACATTAATCAGTATACATCACCTCCTCTCTTCTTGTGGCATGCAAGATAATGTGATCTTGCTGGTTGCTTATACATACCTCCTACTTTTCAGCAGTTCCTCACAGACCTGTCTGGGAAGCGAGACATAGCAATCCGTCTCCTTGTTTATGGCTTGCATGCCAGCACTCTTCCTCTGATTTCTTGGCTTGTTTCTTTCCACTGGCCATTGACACGAGGAAGATGTAAAAATACTGTTAAATAAACAAATAATGGCACCAGTATTCTGTGATACTTTTTTCCCAGTTTTCTATTCATTCTAATTTCAAAAATATCATTTATATTATTCCAGCCGGGATCCCACCCCCAATATATTGGCTAAACAGAGAGCATGTATAAAAAAACACTACTCTGTATTTTTTTTCTGACTAAGCAGTTCCCTTTCCTTTTGTAAGGCATGTGACTAGAACAAAACAGTGATAGTAAGGCTATTAAGAGTATACTCACAGTACTATGGGTGAATTCAATAGTAAAAAGTGGAGAAAGGAGCTGTCTTCTTTTGACTGGAATGTGAACAGAATTAACTTCTTTATTCTGATGTTTTAAGATACCTGTTAGAATTCACTGACATAAAAATGCACTGGCCCCCAGTGGTTCCCACCCTAAATAAAAGATTATAATTCTTTCCATAAACCCCTATTTCTTTTTTTAAAAAAAATATTACTTTTAATAGGAGGATGTTTTATGGGAATATAATGTCAACCAGAATGTACAATATTTTTCTCTTCCTTTTTTCCCTGTGGTCTTTTCTATATGAACTAAAGTTTTTTGTTCACCGAGGTCTTTTATATAACTTCTGAAACTTTCAAACACCTTCAGTTTTTAAAACCTGTGTGAGTAGATGCTTTTATTTTGAGAGCTTTCTTAGTTTAATTTTTAAAACATTATTTTGTATTTCACTTGGTTTTTATTTACTTATATAGTCATCTGCTCTCAAAACTTTATCCATCACAGGATGATAAGTATTTCTATTCATTAGTCTATTCAGAAACAGACACAACCCAAAGACTTCCTATACTAGACCAGACACATATCTAACAGAAGAGGTGAATTTTTATAAAGGCATCAAAACAAAACCATTTAAAATAAATTATATCTTCTCCTTAGAATGGCTTGGTTTCAGATCAGGAAGTTATTCATAAAGGAAGTGGTAGGACATCATTGCAAATAAAAATCTAAACCCTTAGGATTGAAATTAGGGAACATTTCCTACTGTTAATAGCCCCCCTTCCCTTTAGCATGAGAACTGATCATTTTGGCAGACAATAAGTAATCTGAGTAACTGATTTTTAGCTGACTCATATGTAGTTTCCTACTATATTTCACAGTGGCAAGTCTAGTTGTATGCTGCAGGAGAGGATTTGCTGCAAACACCTACTTGGCATTTGCATTTTGATCTTCATAATGAATATTTCAGAGAGTATCTTTGCTAGAGGTAGGATTGTCCCCATGTGTGTGTATGTGGGAGGTGCGTGTTTAAAAAAAATAGTATAAAGCTGAAAGTTTAAGAGTTTTAGAGTTTCATACTATAGCAAGCAACATTTTGTACAATTTATTATGGTACTCTTTTTTTGCTAAATTTAAGTTAAAATCTTTAAAAATTAGACCCAAAAGATATTTCAAGTGAATAAAAACTGACCATATGTATTTATTCCATCTATATATCACTATATTTCTCTCCATTCTCCATTAAGAAAAGACCCAAGAAGAAAAATTCAAATATTCTTTATTTCTTTTAAAATGCAAAATTGGACATTTTAAGTAATATTTGGTCAATGGATATAAAACAAATCATTTCAAGGACAGCGCCTTGCATAGTTGCTAAATTTCTGAAAGGTAATTTTGCTGTAGGTCCAAGAATACCTTTCTGTCCATTCTATAATCTGAGAGATTCCAAATTTATAGTGAGCTGGCCTATAATGACCTAATAGTCATTTAATGAGAGTTCTTTTGTACCTCTAACAGCTCATCTATTGCATGAGAAATTAATGGTTCTATAGTTTTTCACCATAGAGTGGTAATAGGTTGCTGTTATTATTTGAATTAATTTTTATATTATGTGTTCAACCTTCAATAATAGTTTCCACAAATGCTCTGAGTGCAGAAAATTTCCCCCAATTCCAAGTAAGACATTTGTGAAAATTCCTAGTCCATATGATAACTACTTTAGGTGTAGAAGCATTCAGAGTTATCCTGAGTGCATCAGAGATCACTGGTTCACTTTTTATCTGAAAGTTCCTTTCTATTAATAAAGAAAGAAAAATCCATGACAATGTTTTTGCTGAGTATGATGGTCAAGAATAATTTGAAGTCCATATTCTTCTTTCAGACACTTTCTGTTCTCAGGATTGAAACTGCAAAGAATTCTTGCTTAATTTATAGAGTCACATCATAGCTATTTGAGTACCATTACACTGCATGTTCTAACCAGTCATTATAGTGATACCTATAAGATAGTCATAGAATTCTCTTGTCTGCTGTCATCATTGTCCTCATCTTCCTCTTCCATTATATTGTCTTACTTCTAAAAAGCATTTTGGGTTCAGAAGAGGCAGCCATAGCCAAGAAGGGAACAAATTAAGGTTCTAGGATGCAGGTGACTTTTTTTTGTTGGTTAAGGCTGCTCTTAATAGATTGGGGAAGAGTGAATTAAGGCTGCAATGGGTAAAGTTGTCTCATTCTGAGGTACAGAGATTTGTGGAAAGAAATTATTTTTAACTAGTTAATCCTAATTTAAAACTGGTTTATGTGCTGTCCCATTTGAGAATGCTAGGAAGTCATGCCACCAATTTTCAGAATAGCCTACTTCTACTCTAAGCTTTTTCAATTCATCTCTGGTCCCAGTCCATTAGGGCAGAATTGTTTCCATGTGTCTATTATTTCTTGTAAAAGAAAAGAAATGAAGCTCAGAAATTGGTATGGTATTTTGCCCCCCCTTTTCAAATAATATGCACAGCTACATAGAAAAATAGGCTGCCCTGTACAGTTTATTCCTACATAGGATCTGCAAGTGGTTATCAATGTGGGATATTATTGTGACTGATTAAATATAATTTGAAAAGGTGAACTGCTTATTAAATTTTAAAAATGAATAAAAATCCATCAAAAGAAATGCCTCAAAATGTAAATATCCATCGCATTTAAGGTCATTTACTTATCTGATTTTTATTATCCTGCCTTTATCAATTTTATAAATAACTCAAGGCAGCAAATATACCTCATACTCCTTCCTCCTCCTATTTTACCACCACCAACAACAACCCTCTGAGGTGACTTGTGTTGAGAGATAGTGACTGTTGGAAAGTCACTTAGTTGGCCTTCATGCCTGAGGAGTAACTCAGTTTCCTGGTTTCTAGCCTGGAGCTTTAAACACTAATATTTTGTGGATCTCCTATATTTATTTCCAACCTTTACGTCTCCTAATGTCTAATCTTTCCTCTTTGCTTCATTATTTATTTATTTATATTTATTCAAATATATTACTGTCCAACTCCAGTGGCCACTTGATTCTCCTTTATCCAAAGTAGAAAAGATTAGCAATACATAAATATCAGAGCTATACATTCCATTTTTTAATATTCAGAAATAGTAAAAAAAATGAAGATCTCACTAGAAAGCCTTCTACCTAATTGGAAAAGAAAATGTATGTATCTGGCTTATCAATCCCATTTTATTTCATACTGAAGACTGGTATTACTATTTACCTGGAGATGTTTTCTGCTCTTGTAATTTAAAGAGCTTGCTTTGGGATTGAAGTGGTACACTGCAACTGTGCTTATTCATTTACAATGTTTATCGTGAAAGAGTCTTGAAAAAAATACAAAAAGAATACCCAATTACGATATTATTGCAACAATACTTTGGCTTTTGGTGAAATGGTACTTGATCAATATTTCTGAAACATATGCAATGCATAAGAACATCATTTTATCTCAAAACTGAAATATTGTCTTATATCCCCAAATAAAAGTTGTGTTATTCAGAATCAGGTGAGAATGTCAAAGACGAACATAAGTGTATTCTCAAGGGTTCTGGCACAGAACAATCTTTTTTACTCCTATTTTAAAACAATGAGAAAAGAGCAACCAGCAATTAGACTAGCAATCAAATGTAGGAATAGAAAACAATAGTCTTTAGTGTATGCATTAATTAGAATCTGGAGAAATCAGCATTTAGCTTTGGTATTTTGCGTACTTATAACACTGAAGTTTTTCTTGACTACTTTAATTTTAATTGTTAGAATTAAGCTGTTTTATTCTGAATTCTGAACTCAACTAGGAATTGAGAACTTCCTCCCCTTCTGGTGTTAAAGGTTTGAAGTTTTGTCTGTTAATTAAGAAGTACTTAAAGACTAGTCAACTTGAAAACTGGTGGAAGAAAAATGGGCACAAAAGTCAGATTTTCCTTTATGGTCAAGGCAATGATGAAAGTTATTTGTTTTATCAGTCTTAAAAATATTGGGTGAGTAGAAGAAGATCACAAGTCTTAATAGATTCATCCTTATCTTTCCTCCCCCTCAACAAGCATTTTTTTATAGGTGTGCATTGAGGTACCGTGTGACTATATGCAGAGAATAGCTGTAGCCTATAAACACCCTCTATGTATCCATCCAGCTCTCTAACCAGTTTCACATGCAATTTATTTAAGACTATTGAATCCTGAGAAATTTCGTCTTGTAGTGATGCTCATCAGTTAAATATTTTGAACTAGAGATTCTCAGAGCATGCATGATTGTGATGCACCAGTTGGTGAAAGAAACTGCAACTACAGAACTTTTAGGCCAAATATAAGCAATAAATGTCCCTCTAAAAGTAGTTAAATTGTAGCTCACATTGGTCCTATCTAACATGGCTTATGATGTTGGAAGTTGGAGATGCATTATCTGACTTACATTTGGATGACAGTATTGCTGGACTTGCTTAAACAAGCGATCAATTATTGTAGCTCACACTGTGGAAACACTACTGTTTTCATCATAAACTCATCATAAACTGTTCATATATCAAAGACAGTGCATACAATCTTGCAGGCAGTGCGAGATGGGGTGAATATGTGGCAAGCAAAATGAAATCCTCTTCCATACATTTATTTTTTAAGACTGCATGAAAACTGGTTTATGTTGTGCGGCTTGAGTAGCAGGAGATTTAAGATACTTCCAGACAAGGCATTTATCACGTAGACAGTCTGCCTCATTATGAATTTTCATAGGGTCCTGGATGACTTGCAGTCTTCTGAATTTTCCACTGTTTTATATATATAGTATAAACCTTTGTTAGAAGAAAGAATATGACTACCAGCAATTCCTAGAAAAGAGAAAGAAATACATTTTTGTAAGTTTTCTCATCTTCATATTTGTCTTGAGGACACTTGAAGGTTTTTTTTTAGTGCAATGCTTTTAGTCCCTAGAGTACAATAAATAAAATGTGACTTTAGTACAAATGTATGCATGTTGTAGTTACAGCAGGGTTCCTTCAGAGAGAATGAAAAGTTCCCTTGACGTAAATCTGCTCCATGTTGGATCACTGCTGTCTCCCATGTGGTAACATATCATTTCTATTGCTAATGATCCCCTTACCCTTATTGACGTTAGCAGACAATTCTCAAGGGGTGTTTTCTTTTGTTTCTCTTCTCAGCTGGTCTGAAATGAGAGGGAACTATTCAGTCTTGACTTCACTGCAGATGTTAAGGATTGCACCATAGAGTTCAGCAAAAGTCTGTTTGTTTTGCAGGATACTTAAAGAGCATGGAAACAAGAAAAAGATCCCGTAAAACAATATGTGTTCTATTCCATGATAGATTAATGGTGCAAATAGAAAATTCACAGGGGACTACTTTAATTGTTCTTCAATTGTTGGATTATAATTCAGGTTTGTGCTTTTCATTCAGGTAGTTTGCAAAAATAACAGCAATAAAAAGAAAATTTGAATATTTACACGTAAAAAGTGTGTGCGCGTGCACATACACACAGATATACAACTCACAGGGATGTTTGCTTGCAAAGGGCAAACAAAAAAGAAGCAATAGTTTGCATTGGGTTTGAAACTATTCCAATTTTTTTTTACAGTATAGTGAAAACAGACACAGAGATTGTTACAATTTGTTCTTATGTTACTGAGCCAAATCCTTAGACCTCAGCTGGCCTGTGAAGCACCAGTTCTCAGTAACTTGAAACTCCCATCACTATTATTCTAGCCCCTGAAGTCTAATTTCATTCTACAATACATAATTGTGTTATGTGTAATACATATACAAAATTATATATCTGTCTGTTTGTACATAAAATTCTCTCTCTATATGCTAAATATACATTCATATAAACATAGGTGTACAGTACGTATACAGTAATCCTCTACTTTATGACCATTCATTCATCCCCCAGTCACATGATCATAGTTTGCAGATATGTATTTATGACAGTTGCAACATCCTGGGGTCATGTGATCACTATTTGCTACCTTCCCAGCTGGCTTCCAACAAGCAAAGTCAATGAAGTAAGCTGGATTCATTTAATGACCATGTGATTCACTAAACAGCTTCACTTTAACAACCGTGGCGAAAGAGTGGTAAAACTGGATGTGACTCACTTAACAACCATCTTGGTTAGCAATGGAAATTCCAGTCCCTGTTGTGCTGTAAGTCAAGGTCTATCTGTCCATACAGGAGCCAATGTGATGTAGAGATTAAAGATCCTGCTCTAAAAGCTGGAATGCTGTAAGTTCTGTTCCTTCCTTAGGTATAGAAGCTGGCTGGGGGTCAAAAAGCAAGCCCCAAACCGTCTATTTACCAATGCACACTGCACCAGGGTAGCAGATTGCAGACTGTAACCTGTGTGAACTATCAGTGAAAAAAGTGATTTTAATCCTGTAGTGGACTGATTCAGGCTGATAACAACGTCTGTGTACACAATCTGCCAAATAAGACTCAGAACTAACTTATCGGAGCTGTACAATGCTGCTAAATGTGGCATTAAGAAACTTTTCAGCTATGTTCTGTCTGAAAATATTTGTCTTGATTAAAATATAGCTAGGTAATCCTTAGCATTATAATAGCCCGGTAAGGCTACGGACAAATTCATTTTTGTTTTTTGCTCAGAGTTCTGTGCAACCATTCTAACATTCTAACCTTGTTATAATCTCTTCTCCCACATTTGAATAATTCAATAATTTTCTTTGAAAGACTAAGTTGAAGAGAATTGTGAAACTATTTTTAATCGCTTTAACTCTTAGCCTTTTATATGGTGGTGATGGCCACTAAAGAGACTGAATAAAGCATGGAGAACAAGCTTTGGGGGAATATTCAATCTTGAAAAGCCAATGCTATCTTCAGGCTTGGAACAGCATATTTATAAAGAAGTTGCAAAGGGATAACTATGGGAAAGGGGTATTACCTCACCCTGTTGGTGAACAACTCACAGGCTTCTGTGGGTTATTCGTGAGAAATAAAATGCTGGGCTGATATGGAGTTTAATGTGAGCCAGCAGGACAGTTATTAAAATCTTCTATCTCTATTCCAGAGATGGTTATTAACCAGCTATCTTTGATCTTCCAGTTTTTGCCAATATTCCTTTGTCTTTTCCCACCACCAATTTCTGAATTTTGTTAATTAGAGAAAAATTTGATTGAGTACAAGATATGGGTTACCTGCTGTGCTCTTAGGAGATGTGTGAATAGCATAGTATTACATTTTGAGGAAGGAATTTTAGCAATAGTTAGTGCAATTTAACATTCCTAATATTATCATATACTGTTTACTTAAAGAGGATGGAAGATAAGATATATATCAGTAGCAGCTAAAATATTCATTCTCAGGCAGAGAGCTGAAAAAGAGTTTAAGAAACTCTTAAAAGTTTTTGGAATTGATATTGTCCTATGTATTTCAGATCAAAGGTATTATCAAACAAAATTTGACTGATTATATATCATCAAATTGGTATCAACATAGATAGTTTTTTTTTCAGGATGATCCATCTGCTTCCATGGAATGTCACGATAATTGTACACAGAATTGTACAATTCTGATTTTGTAGGTATAGACAAGTCACAGCATCCAAATATCTTTTCAAGGTTTTCATAAATACTCTATCAAGTGCTAATTGGTGGCATATATCTTGATTGCTGGAATCCTAAGAAGCCGAAGTATTTTACCACTCTACTATCTTTGTACAATTGGTCTCGTGTTTTTACTGTGCTCCTTGGCTACAATCACTTTCATTTGCATGTTTAATGATAAGAATACTGTCATGTCATCAACCTAGTACAGATTATTGATGTTCCTCCAGTTTTAAAATCTTGCTTATCTTCTTTTAGTCCAGCTTCCCACAATATATACTATGCCTTGACTTTTGCATATATTATATGCTTTGTGTCACTTCTTTACTGAGGTGGAACCAATTTATTTTACTGTACTGTATCTGCAGCATTTTGATCTGTATGTAGATTTTGCATGAGGACAATGAAATGGAGCAATGGAGATGTGAGAGTAAGAGAGAAAATGGTACAGAAAAATTGAGGGACTTTGTTTTTGGTTTGGTGTACTGCATTTCAATTAACCACGGTGTGAGCAAACCTCTGAGTCACAATGTATTTGTTGGGTTTGTAGGCAAAAAATACACATTTCATCTTATGTATACTACAAACTTCCTTGTAATGCACATGAACGGTGCACCTATTTTCATTTGGCAGTTTTCTATAAAATTCAAAAGACAAAGAAAGCAACCTAACCTACAGACTTGGCAACCAGTCTAAACAGCATGACAACATTATCTGTAATGCACACACAGTGCAGAGTTTTGCATTTGCAGTCTGTGTGAAAAAGAAAACACAACATTCAGTATAACATTACATTACAACCCATGAAATCATCAGTTTTTCACATTCTTAATACTTTTTTTATTCTAGATATACTAGACATTATGAAATATTATAAGAATTCACAGTACACATGCAAAAAGCTGTGTTATTTCCTGGAATATATAATCCAGTTTTTAATCCTTTGTTACAGATATATGCATGAAATGCAAAACAAAAAATATTTTTGTTTATCTTTGGCAGTCATAGTGCTGATCATATTAACAACTGGAACTCCAAAAACTCCTTACTTCCAAACTAAGTAACTGTAGTGAGCTTATGGTATGAATGTGACTTTTCCTACCAATATTCAGAAAAATATTATCTTTTATAACTCACTCAAATGTCTGTACATTTACAGAAGTGCCAAATATGTCCACTCTGGGCTTCTTGCTTAAAAAGAAATATGAGCTGATAGGTTGATTATTTTATACTATATATTATTAGAATGTTGGTAGAAATTATTACTGTTCAAATAAAAATCTAAGTGGATCTTATTGAATCTATTGTCATGGTCTGGATTAAGTGCTATGGTGATCCATCCATTCCAATATGGTAAAAAGAGAGACCAAAAGAGAGAAACATGAATTTATGAGAAAATACATCTTTAGTGCATCCTACAATACAAATGTGACTTCCATTCATTGCTTTCACATGGTTTTGTCTGTAGTCTAATGAACATTGAATCAGATAGCACCAAAATCTGAGAGAAACAGGAATGCAAATTTTATATCTGTATGATTACATAGAAGTTGTGAATGCTCCAACACTGGAAGTTTTAAAGAAGAGATTGGACAACCATTTGTCTGAAATGGTATAGGGCAGTGACGGTGAACCCTTTAGAGACTGAGTGCCCAAACTTCAACTCAAAACCCACTTATGTATCGTCGGGTGCTGGGTGGACGTGGCCCATTGGGTGGGCGTGGTGCATTGGGTGAGCATGGCTGTGGTGGTAACAGCAAACTGAGTGGGACTAAAAAGTTCAATCAGTCAATTCCAACTTTGTGAGATCTTTTTTTTTCCTGCGAGAAGTTGAAATTGATTGATTGATTGAACCTTTTTTTTTGCAAACGGCAGTGGAGGCCTAAAGTGAAAAGGTTTTATAAAACCCAGCTGAAGGCCTAGGACTGGGGCAATGATGTGTGTGCCTACAGAGAGGGCTGGGTGTGCCACCTGTGGCAAGCATGTCATAGGTTCGGTACCACGGATATAGGGTTTACTGCCTAAGCAGGGAATTGGACTAGAAGACCTCCAAGGTCTATTCTATTCTATTCTATTCTATTCTATTCTATTCTATTCTATTCTATTCTATTCTATTCTATTCTATTCTATTCTATTCTATTCTATTCTATTCTATTCTATTCTATTCTATCCCATCCCATCCCATCCCATCCCATCCCATCCCATCCCATCCCATCCCATCCCATCCCATTCCCTATCCAGTAGAGTGGGATGATGAAGCACTGCAATTGTTGAGTTGTGTCATATGTTCTGCCTCTATTTCTTATAGTTAGCATATCACATCTGAAGTAATTATGACCAACATTTAAATGATAATCTTACGAAAACTAACTTTCAAACACAATTGGTAAACTACTGTTTCTTCTCACCAAAAGAAATGCTAGTATTTTTTATCAAAATTCTAAGGGCACTTAAGAACAACTTGGTAGAATATGTAGTTATAGTAGTTTCTAAGTATCTTTAGTCATGTTAAACTGGTTCAGAGTAGGGTTTTTTTTAAAAGATCTGACAGCTACTTGACACATGTGAAGGAGTACTCTGCATAATAAATTAGTTTTACCAATTAACTGAATAGACTTATTCTTCAGTTAATGTTATAATGTAAAGTAACATGTGCAATTAAACTAGGAGCTGAAAATCTTCTGTTTCAATTTCTGTTAAATATGGAAGAAAGTGTCAGAATAATTGTGCAACTTTGATTTTTTTTAAAATAGAAACTGGTTCTTTTCCTATTCTCTGAAATGATTTGAAGTGTATTAAGAGCATCCATTTCTTTTCTTTCTTTTCCAACAGAGGATTCAGCTCCTAAGCATGTCAGCAGGGTAAGTACTATAACATTATGCCTCAGTTCTCATTAAGTGACTGATTGTTAGTTGAGGACTGCCTGTACATGTGGAAACCTTTAAGTCAATTTAAATGCCCCTGTTGTGCTTGATAATGGTTTGTATATCATTCCCAAACAAAAAACACTTTTACCCAATTTTGGGTAATTTATCAAGTTTCTAAATGACTGATCTACACGATCTCTTTCAATATCCAAAGGCACAAAACTTCCCAAAGCTCCTGGAAGCAATTGTGGTCCCAAAAGGAGTGAGCCTGGGTTATTCCTCTCTTAACTTTTAATGTGCAGAGCAGTAGCAGAACAGAAATGGAAAGTAGACAACCAGGTGGTCCTTTATCTGTATTCTGTACTAGGAAGAAAATAATTGGTTGGAAAGAGATGATGTATCCAACATTATCAGTTTCTTTTTATTTTCTATGGAATATAGGAGTCACTACTTTAGCCTATCAACATTTCCAAAATATACTAATTATATATTTTTAGAAATATAGGAAGCTGCCTTAAATCAGATATACATTTCAGTGAGTTCAATACAGAATTATTTACTCCAACTGGTATAATTAGAAAATTGTATTGCCTTGCTTTGCCCTCTGATGTTGAGAATTGACTCTGGAACAATTTGTATGCAGAGCATTCAGCTATGACTAACGTACAGTTGATTTCAGTACGGGAAAAAAATGATTTAACCTGGATCTAGTCCATAGGAAATTGATACTGATAAACTGTCTAGAAAAATAGGTTCTTGTGATTCAGCTTTCTCTTTTGTCTAAACATTCAATGTTTTTTTCAGCCGAATTTTTCATTTATAAAATAACTTATTGTTCCTCATAAGTGCCATGTAATTATTTATTCATAGGATGTTTTGAAATGTATCCTTATTTCCCATAGTACCAGAATTCTGATATGGAAGGAATGGTGTATGACCTGAACAGCCATTTAGAGAAACGAATAGATACAGCAGGGAACAATCAACTGCTCTTGTATGAACTGAGCACCATCATTCAGATAGGTAAGAAAATACCTTTTATATTTGGAACTAGAATCTATGCATTGGTTTGAGGATGTGTCAATTCATAGAATATCTTCATAAAGCTTCACCTATGGGGAAAAAAAAAGGCCTGGAACCTGTTCAGGGTACCAGGGTCAGTGGTACTGAAAACTACTAAGAAATCAATGAGACCAAGGACTATTGCAGCATCCCCATTCTGAGGAGCTTTCCCATGACGAGAGCAGCTGCAGAGAACTCTAGGGCCAACAGGGAATAATCTTTCCATGGCAGGGGACTGATGTTAATATCCCCCAAATCCAGATGTCATTGCCTCAAGGCAAACACTGGATCTAATGTGTTGAGTTGGGCCATGAATAAGTTAGACCAGCTTCATGGCTGCCGTGATGGTCCTGAATGCCTGTCTGACTCGGAACCCAGGCCCAGAGATAGGTTGAGCCTGGGGATCTCAGATACAGCGTCCAGGAGCCCAGGCAGGGATGCAGCTACACTGCAGGGAGGAGGTAAGTCCGCAGCAATCCCCACTGATCCCTAAGACCCAGCCTCACAAAGAGGTCTCATGACTGGTGATATTGGGGACAGGCCCCCTGGAGGCCCGTCAGAAACTCATGAATGAAAAGCAGCCACACATCCATCCCTGCCCTGGAGTTGTAGTTAACACCACATTTAGGATATAAGCCAGGTCAACGGTCTCGCCCACTATCAAATAGTGGATGAGGTGAGCTTAATTGTAGGTCAGCCTGGCATTAAGCAGCAGCAGCTGGAAGTCAGAGCCAACAAGACTTTGGAAACCAGTTCCTGGGGTTGATCACATGTGGCCCAAATGTGGTACTGGTATAAAGCTGGAGCTCCCTTCCCCAAGCTATCTCCAGCTATACCTACCCATGCCCATCACCATTGCAATGTCTTCCTGTACCATTTCTCCTCTCTCCCTGTTTGGCTTCTTTCCCACCTAGTTTCCCATCCCCAAGGGACTGAGGACAACCCATATCTATCCTAACCAATTTAGACAGACAGACTCTGCCTAGATTCTGGTGCTTCTGTAGCACATTCACTGCCTCCATCTGAGCAATTTCTCCATCCCAGCACTGCACCCAGGTCCTCCTTCACACTATACTCCGGCACTCAGAGCCAAACTTTACTGCTTACTGTGGATGTTTTAATCTGTAATCATTTCCTGAGAATGATACGGGCAGTCCTCGACTTACAATGGTTCATTTAGTGACTGTTTGAAGTTATAATGGCATTGGAAAAAGTGAGTTAGGACTGTTTCCAGACCTTATAACCATTGGAACATCACTATGGTTAAATTCAGACACTTGGCTATTGACTCATATTTATGACGTTTGGAGTCTCCTGAGGTCATGTGACCATCTTTTGCCTTTTCTGACAAGCAAAGTCATTGGGGAAGCCAGATTCACTTAAAACCATGTTACTAACTTAACTGCCATGGTTCACTTAATAACTGTGGCAAGAAAGGTAATAAAATAGGGGAAAATTCACTTAACAAATGTCTCATGTAGCAACATAAATTTTGGGCTCAGTTATGGTCATAAATCAAGGATTACCCGTATCATGTTTTATATTCATTGTGGATATTTTATTATTTATAGGGTTATATGAATCATGAATGATCTTAATACTTTAAGCCATCATGGGTTGAATGGAATTGATGACATAGAAGTTCATGAATCAGTCAATGAATTAAAAAATTAAAGTGAATTAAAGATACTGTATTTTCTTATATTGTATAATCATAAAATCTTAATTTGGTACAAGCTGTTGTACAATCTAATAGACTAATTGGAGGAATAGGATTTTGTTACATACAGAATCATATAATAATGATGATTTGCTTGATTTGTGTAATGATGGCATTTCCTAAATGCCACAAATTGTGTTATGTTAAATTATTTCCATCAATTTATATCATTTATGTAATGATGTAATTATATAAATGAATTGCAAGAATTGCATACAAAGTTCCATGCATCCAATTTTACTAAATTAAGGTTTCACTGTAATGATAAAAAGGGCATGTGTAAAAACATAAGCTTAATTTTTGACACAATCAATAGGTAGTTTGCATTTATCCTTTATATGTAGGAATCAGATGGTTTTAGATGAATATTTCCTGTTTTTCCTTATCTTCCCATTTTATAATATACACCTTTCAGTGCAGTGCTGGTATTAGATACTGTTGTTAAGCAATGGATGTTGTGCCTTTATTCACTCAGTCTGTTTCCTGAGTGATTACATCAGAGTTAAGATTTCATTATTGATTATACTAATGAGGTAGCAATGACTTCTGGATCCAAAGAAGTTGGAATTCAAAGCAGGAAATGAGCTGCAAGCTATTAACATGAAGTAATGGGGTAAACATGCCGGGAGCAACAAATTTGATTGGAAAATATTTTTCTTAAGTTGCTCTAGCACTTCAAATCCGTTCTTTTGGGTAGTACAATATATATGACTTGTATTTTTCAGTTTCTACTGAATAAATCATTTAATTAGTAAAATATGTCAGTATTTAGCTTACATAGATTTGAACTCTTGTTTATAACAGTAGCTGTTTACTCTTTAACATATTTTTTGTGTAAGGTAATTCCATTGACTACGGTACTTACTGATATTTAAACATTGACATTGATGTTCCAGTTTCATGGAATATATGAATGCAGGATTAATTTTTTTGTTATGTTATGCAGTTCTTCATGTTTAATGCTTTATATAGTGGGTTAATGTTTAAAATATATACTTATGCTCATAGGAAAGCACTGTATTCAGAAATAGAACATAAATCATTTTTAACTTTTTTAAAATCATTGTTTTGGCAGCTACAAAGGCTGATGGGTTTGCACTGTATTTCCTGGGAGAATGCAATAATGTAAGTATAAATTTGGAAAACTAATTTATAGAAATAATCTCCTTTCCAGGGTGTTTTGTGTAATATATTGCACAAAGTTTCACAGAGGATAACTTTTTAGGCCATCTAGTTTCTTAAATGTAGTTGATGAATTAAACTATTGAAATAGTTTTCTTCTTTGTATACTTTTCAAACATCCTCTGCAATGATTCCTTTTTAAAATTCACCAAATTACTAGATTAAATCAATCAGCACTGTGGGTGCATCTTGTTGGAAACTTACTTTTTGCCCTGGATCTAAAAGCAGTATATACGAGAGCAATTCAGAAATAAACCTCTGTTTGGTAATGACAGACACTTGCAGATGCAGAATTTTTATTATACACGTTAGAAAACTACCGGTACATCATTACATTACTTTTCAACATAATTGCCATTCAAATTGAGGCACTTGACATAACATCTTACAAGGTTTGAAATTCCTTAGTAGTAGTTGATTGGCATCAAATCTGGGCTATGGGGAGGTGATCAAAAACATCCGAACGGAACTGCTTCAAAAGTTCTTGGGTGCATCTAGCAGTGTCCGGGCGAGCATTATCATGAACCAACACCACACCAGAATTTAATTTAATTTAATTTAATTTAATAATATTTATATACCGCCCTTCTCCCTGAGGACTCAGGGCGGTTCACAGGGCAGAATAAAATACTAAATACAAACGTTAAAACAAGATTAAATAATTGCCCATATTAAAACAGTTGGAATCAAGTTCTAATACACCAAATTAAAATTAAAACACAAGAATAAAAACCCCACCAATCCCCATCAGGCTAGGCCGGCTTGAGCAAACAGAAACGTCTTGAGATCGCGACGAAAGGAGCGAAGATCGGGCGCCATCCGGAGCTCTACCGGTAGCTGATTCCACAGCTCCGGAGCACCCACAGAGAAGGATCTCCCCCTGGGGACCACCAATCGACATTCTCTGATCGGTGGCACCCTGAGGAGGCCCTCTCTGTGGGAACGCACAGGGCGCAGGGAAGTGGTGCCATAGAAAATCCTGCCAAATGTGAAGATACCACGGAGTACTGCTACTGAAGTTCATGGAGCGTGGTTCAACCATCAATTCAGAAGTCTACTGGAAACATTACAAAAATTCAGATGAGCCATCCATAACAAGGTTGGGAGCATGCTGACTTTTGGTGTGGTGTTAGTTTTTATTTATTTTTATTTATTTTTATTACATTTATATCCCGCCCTTCTCCGAAGACTCAGGGCGGCGTACAAGCTTAGCAGTAGCCTTCATTCTATGTATATGCCTGCTTATTAGGGCTTTCACACACACCCCAAGCGGCATTACTACAAAGTCAGCTTAATTGCCCCAACAATCTGGGTCCTCATTTTACCTACCTTGGAAGGATGGAAGGCTGAGTCAACCTTGAGCCTGGTGGGATGCGAACCTGCACTAATTGTAGGCAGCTGGTGTTACTTAAGGAGGCATTAGCCCACTGCTCCACCAAGGCTCACATTAATGCTCACCTGCACACTGCTAGATACACCCAAGAACTTTTGGAGCAGTTCTGTTGGGATATTTTTGACCCCCCCAATAGCCCAGATTTGGCACCGAGCGACTACTACTAAGGAATTTCAAATCTCAGTTTGAGTGGTGATTATGTCAAAAAGTAATGTCATGTTGTAGTTTTCTGATATGTATAATAAAAGTTCTGCATCTGCAAGTGTCTATCATTGATAACCAAACAGAGGTTTATTTCCGAATTGCCCTTGTACATTGTAAGCACTGAGATACAGTACTGATAGGTTATAATTTGTAGACAAGCAAATACTGCAGCCTCTTTTAGTTCTTCCATTATGCAAGATTTGGGCTAAATCACTCCCTGCTCAGCGAAGAATCCAACTAAAGTATCTCCATCTCATGGGGTTTTTTTAGCTTCTGCAGGAAGATATCTTGAGAAAGAGATTCTCTGTTTGACTGAGTAATTGGCTTCATTGTCAAACAGTTGTTGCTATTCTGAAATTGCATTTAATATTTACTTGGAATCTGCTTTCCTGTAAATTTAACACTCTGTCTTCTACACTGGGTCAGTAGAGAAGGGATCTGTCCTTCTTTGAATGGCAATCTTTTAGTTTTTTATTTTATTGATATAAAAATGGGTATATTGCCTATTACATTGTCAAACCAGAAACATATAGTCAACAAAAATGGAAATATTTACCATATGGAAGCCCTGTACCATTAGGACCACCATAGCACTCAGATACCCCAGACATCTTAAAACCTTAAAAGTGATGTGATATCCCGAGAAATAAGACAAAGTACAGGGGCTGCCCCCAAGAAGGATTACTGTGAGGCCCCTATTCCTTTAATTCACATAAGATGGGGAAACTTAGGAGGAATAGATAATTGCACCATGCAGCACAACTCCTAGAATGCAGCATTATAGGCTAATTTTGCAGACTGCCAACTGCCAGGAGTTCAGCAGTTCGAGTCTTATTGGCTCAAGGTTGACTCAGCCTTCCATCCTTCTGAGGTCAGTAAAAAGAGACCCAGATTATTGGGGGGCAATATGCTGACTCTGTAACCCAATTAGAGAGGTCTGTAAAGCACTGTGAAGCGGTATATAAGTTTAAGTGTGATTGTTATTGCTACAGTATATTACCAGTTAATAAGCTTAAACCAACAGGTTGCATTATATATTTCTCCCCAATTTTTGTGGAGAATCTAGCTTTGACTTTGAGAAGTAAGTAGGAGAGTATCTGTCCCATACATCAGACTCAAGGAGAGGATGTGAGGTAAGACAAAGACAGGTGGAGGAACTGTCAGACAGTTTTCCTAAAGCAAAAACCAGATCCATATTCTGTAGACACAGAGGACTTTGGGTAGAGGAGCTGGAGATTTCTGCTTTTCACCTCAGAAGCTCAGCTTTCCCTACATTATCTCATTGTTCTGTACCAGCCTGCTACTGGCCCTGCAGATAAGGCAGGGACAACCCCTTTTACAAGAAGGCAAGAGGCTGGAACTAAGCCTGCCAAATTTATTAACATAAAAACATAAACAGAGCAAAGAGAGCAAACACGAACCATGAAACAGGAACTATTCAAACGGTTGCCTTCAGCAAACCAGCCCTCCCACGCATTCCCCTTTTATACAGTTCAGGGCGTGGCTTCTCTCTGCCTCCTTCCGAGGTGCCCCATTGCCTTCCTCTTTTTACTCCTGATTGACTGCCTCCTGCGTCGGGCGTCCTTGAACAGGGCCAGCTGTGGGTCATCTTCATCCACACTGTCAGGCTCACACAGCTGGGTCTGTGTTGTGACCAGGTGGGAGGGGCCTGGCTGAGGGCTCTCATCAGCAAGCTCTCCAACCCCCTCAGCAACCTCTCCAACACCCCCCTCCTCCTCCTCTGAGTCGTCCGACCCAAATGCCGAACCCACAGGCTGACCCTGAATCACAACACTCATAATAATAATATTGCAGGATCTAATCCGAGTTGGTCACCAGGAGCAGAGGTTTCGTCTTCCAAGCTTTCGGGCTAGTGCCAAAGTCCATCCTCAGGGAACTTCTCTCTCACCAGAATGTGTGATGAGTTCCAGCACAAGTCCGAAAGCTTGGAAGACTAAACCTCTGGTCTTGGTGACATTATCCTGGGACACATATATTTGCCTTCATAATCAACATTGCATTAAATTATCACTTTCCCAACATGATTTCTTGGCATTTCACTAGGACTACTTTATTTATATTAAACTATTTGGAACTCTCAGCATATTTCTGATCAATACTTTTAGTGACCTTTTTTGGCAGTGAAACCTCTTTTCAATTATTCTTATAGACAAGCCTAGTAAATATAGAATTACATAATTGAAAAGACACTGTAAATTAATTGAGCATTACATGTGTTTAACCTATCCCCATAGACTAGAATCTTTGTGATCATTTGTTGCTTAAACTAAGAGAGCATTAGTGACAGTGGCAGTGAGGCAGCATGCTTTTCTGAGAGAATACTTCATATTGGGTGTTGCCACCAAGAAGACTAGTCTTGACCATTAGGCTGTGACCCAAACTCATCATTAGGATTTCCAAGCAAGATCTCTCTTTTTCCTATTTCAAATATCAGGTCAGTACTTTACAACTGCCTTCAGTTGTACAACATAAAATTGATTTATAAATTGAATAAATAGGTATAATCTAAATTGCTACAAGTGCTTGTAGAGTGGAATTCGGTAGGTTCATAAGTAGGAATTCATAGGTTGGTAAGTAATTGCATATAGACGTTCAGGTAATAGAGAAATCAGAAATGAGTTTTGGGGAAAATGTACATTCTGAAGAAATGTATAAATAAATATAAATGTAAATACAATTCAGGAAAAACATTATTCAGCTAGATGACAATAATGAATGTAGGAAATGAGACTGGAATGGTAGGAAATGAGAAGGAAAAGTACAAAAAAACTGAGTTAAGACTGAATTAGAATAGTAACTGTTGAGTATCTGCTTAGAAAAAAAGTCTGTTTTTTAACACTAGGTTTGTGAGTCTACTCATGCAGATAGATGACAAGGTAATAATATAAATCTGAAATGCATGCTTGATTTGTTTGCTCCAGATGAAATGCTGAGAGAATTAGTGAAGGATATAAAGGGGATGAGAGATGATGAATACCAATGTTCCTACAGGTCTTAACTGAATACTCAACAGTGGGGTTTTGAAATTGACTGACACAAGTATTCATCACCCAAAGCATATTTGCTAGTGTTCAGGTGTTGATCCTCAATATTGTAGGGGAAATACATATCTGATTTCAGTGTATGTGGTGATATAAATGAATTCAAATATTTGGGGTCCCCCCGCCTTCATATGAATTTTAAAGAATTACCACTGGTAGCAACTCAAAATATAGAGCTACTATTGCAGTGGTTTATAACTTTGTAAAAATCAGATTCATTCAGATGAATATGATTATAGACAAGCAACAAGCCAGGCTTCTTAATTGTAAGAGCACTGTAAGACATTTAGACAAATGCACTTTCATATTTCATTTATTTATTGTATTTATTGACTGTGGGCCACTTTAATCACAAAGTGATTTTTGGTAGTTTACAGAGTATGTAGTTTACAAAACATCAGGTAAATAACATCAAATAAATAAAACCAAACAAACACTCACTTAAAGAATACAATGGACCACGCAGGGGCAGGAGTGTGTGTAATAATACAGACAGTCCTTGACTTGCAACCATTTGTTTAGCATCTATTTGATGTTGTAATAGTACTGGAAAAAAGTGAGTTATGACTGGTCCTTGCACTTACTACCATTGCACCATCCCCATGGTCACATGATCAAAATTTGGGCACTTGACAAATGGCATGTGCCATTTACAATGGTTGCAATGTTCTGGGGTCATGTGATCATTGTTTGTGACTCTACCCAAAATTAAAGGATTACAAAGTCTAAAAAAGGAGTTATGGAAGCTCTAAAACAGGGGTGTCAAACTGCTGGCCTGTGGACCGGATGTGTCACACGGAAGCCTCGCCCACCCCATTGCCGGTAATGGCAAAACAATCCAGATATATCACACGATGTCACATGACATCGTGAGTTTGACATGTCTGCTCTAAAAGGTTAGGACCAGATGACTCTCAGGGCATGTAGTTGCATAAGGGCACATGCTATTAGTGAGAAGATCCCACAAAGTGATAGTGCTATGTAGCTGTGATATGGTCAAGCAGAAGTCATACAGGCAGTTTGTCCCATAGATAACTGGAATTCATTTTGAGTGTACAGAATTCTAGAAGGCATCCTAGTGCATGGGAAGATGTTACTGATATGTACATATGGAATTAGAAAGTATTATTTCACATTAGAAACATAATAAATAAATAAATAGAAAACAAAAACAAAAACTTTAAAGGACAGACTCGATAGATCACTGGATCTTTTTTTGTTAGTTTTCTGTGTGTTCTACGTGGTGTAGCTTATGTATATTTTAAGTTCTTTTTTATTTTCTTATCCATAGTTTCATATTTAAGTTCACATGATGTTCTAATGAGTTTGATTATACAGACTTGAGGTAGGTACATGCTCTGAGCTTTCAGATGGTCATTCATGAGATATAGAATATTAATTATGAATTGAGATTGGTCTATGTAATAAGTAATAATAGTCAATCTGTTACTGTTCATCTGGCTGCATGAGATCAACTTGAAAAAAAACAATAATTTTAAATGTTTTTTGTCATATTTCTAGCAGCACCAACATGGAATGTGAAAGGTTTTGATTTCATATGTGTTTAATGATTCATTGTGGAAACAATTTAATTGGACTTTCTTTTTTCCCCCTTTTGTTATTCAGAGTCTTTGTATGTTCACACCACCAAGAGTGAAGGATGGACAACCGGTACTTGTTCCTGTAGGACCAGTTAAATATGGCACCACAATATCTGCCCATGTAGCCAAAACTAGGAAAACACTATTAATAGAAGATATTTTGGGGGTAAATGATTATCTTCCTTAAAAATAATATTGGACAGACCATTAAAGAGTAGTTTACTTGAGTAGAAAAAGTCAGATGGAGTGAAATTCCTGAGTATTGGTGGAAAGGAACTTCTGAAGGGGAATGTCGGGAATGGGATGAGAAGCACGTCTACTGTGAAGGTTCCAAATATGTCTTCAGAAAATCAAGGACTTCAAGTTAGAGTTATTAATTTTTGGCTAAAACGTATGACTAAATCCAGAAGGTTTTATAGCTTATTCACTAGGATTGAAATTTTCAACTATGTTTGTCTAGTGATAAGAAAAACAAATAAATAACATCAGAGCTATGTAGGTGGCTTCACTGCAGTCCATCTGTTTTGCTGCAGGTATTTTGAGGCAGCATTGCTGATGTTTGCCATTTCACAACTCTTTTCCACTCCAGTTGAGATTGTTCTTGTAGGCTCTATAATCATTTGGATGCAAATAGACTGTCATTAGATTGAACCCAATGTGGTGCCTGGGTGTCTTCCAGATGTCTTATCTTCTTTTGTTTAATTACTATAATATATGTATATGTATATGAATATATGTAAAGGGTCTGAATACTTATGCCAATGTGATATTTCAGTTTTTTCTTTTTAATAAAATGAAAAGTCTTCAAGGAAAAACAAACTCAAGTTGCTTTTTGATAAAAGCTTCTTTGGCATTTACCTTTCTAGGATGAACGGTTTCCCAAAGGAACTGGGCTGGAATCAGGGACTGGTATCAAGTCTGTACTTTGTTTGCCCATTGTTACTGTGCTTGGAGATCTAATTGGTATCCTGGAGCTTTATCGAAAATGGGGTAATGAAACTTTCCATCTCAGTCATCAAGAGGTAAATCCTAAATGTAATAGTGAGCATATTCATATTTAATTCTATGCAGCTAGCATGTAGTTCTGTGGTTGGAAATTATATTGAGGATATGCTATTGCTAAATGACATTACCGAGACACATCAGATCAGGAGTAAAGTTTTATACAGTGACATCATGAGCCTAAGACAATAAGTAGAACATCCTTTATTTGGCCATTAGTGCTTTTTGCACTAACCATTCTACTTGGCTTTAGCAGTTGTGTCAGTGTTGCAATCAGGAGAAAAACTTTTTCTTGATGGCCAAGCCAAGGTTATTAAATAGAAGCAAACGGTCAGATAATGCCACATGCTGACTTGAACCACTACCAGTTGAGATCCAGTTGTCTCCTGGCCTCAGATAATATCCTAACATGTGGCAGAATCTGACAGAGAGCAGTGAGTGTTACCATTGTTCAGTTTGGTTATATTTCTTCCTCTGGGTAGATTTGACCAATTTTACCAATTTTATCAACCTTGCTTCCTCTTTAGATGCCCATTTCACTGTCAGGTCTATGTTTAATACATGAAAAAACCCAGAGGAAATCTCTTATGCTCAGTGCAAAGACTTTGGAACTGTGTGTTCTGTACAAGATGACTCTGGCAGCCCCATGAAGTAGAAAAACTCAATGTTCCATAAGGGAATTGTAGTGCTAAATTTGGTACACTTCTAGATTCAGTCTTAAGAAGGACCACAATACTAATATCAGTGCACTGCACTTTTATCCTTCTATTTATTTATTTGATTATTATCCCACCTTCATAGTTTTTTTATAAACATAAGGCAACAAGCATACCTAATACCTCTTCCTATTTTCCCCAAAACAACAACCCTATAAGTTGGGTTGAGGTGAGAGAGAGTGACTGGCCCAAAGTCTGCCAGCCGGCTTTGTGCCTAAGGCAAGACTAGAACTCACAGTCTCCTGGTTTCTATCCTGATGTCAGTCTCCCAAAGCAAGAAAGACATGTTGTGACTCTTCCAAGCAGATTTTTTTAATGGTTGCACACATATAGACAGAATCTTGCCAAACCAAAGCAAGTGATGCATATACTCAGGGAACAGTTAGGAAGGAGCTGTGTTCACCCGTTTTCTCTCACCCAAACTATCTGAACTGAGTTGTCTCTTGCTTCTCTAGAATGTGCTCCCTCCCTCCTGGGAATCTGGACTACATTCCATCATCATATCTGATGATTAGCCATTATACCAAACTGGCTTTAAGTATCCTCTTTATAGATACCTTTGCCATCTTATTTGTAGATGTCTTTGCTGGATTGTAGCAAGGCACAGAATAAGATGGGACTCCTTAGGGAGAGCACTTCTTTATCCAATCTCTCCCTCCTTTCTGTCTTCTCACATGAATAATGGAAGGTTGTACAGCAGACATGTCAAACACAAGGCCCGGGGGCCGGATCCGGCCCGCGAAGTGGTTTCATGTGGCCCGCGAAGCCATTCTGGAAACAGTGAGGGAACGGCCCCCACTGCCTTGGCCCTGGCCCAGAGACCCTCTTTCTGCCAGAGACCCTCAGATCCGTCCCACTCCTGCCCAGGCCCCCATAAGCACCCTTGATGCGAACGATGTAGAGCTGGCCATGCCCACCCAGTAGGCCATACACACTCTAGCCACGCCCACCCAGTAGGCCACGCCCACCCTGGCCATACCCACCCGGCCCCCTGAGGGCAACCGCAATGCTGATGCGGCCCTCAATGAAATTGAGTTTGACACCCCTGTTGTACAGGATCTATTGCAAAGTGCTTGTTTGTAGCAATCCAAATAGTCAGTGTTTGCTGACGTGTCTCTTGGACTAAACTTATAACTAGTTATAACTTATAGGTATAGATCAGGGGTAGGCAACCTCGGCTCTTTTATGACTCATGGACTTCAATTCCCAGAATTCCTGAGCCAGCATGGTTGGCTCAGGAATTCTGGGAGTTGAAGTCCATGAGTCATAAAAGAACCGAGGTTGCCTACCACTGGTATAGATAATGCTGTAGATTTTTTTCAGATATTGTGGTGGTAGCATCTGAGTTCAAATAAAATAGGATAAAGGGTTTTTTTTTCTTTTTCTTTCCATCTCATTTTTTACTCCTGGCTTTGAGTAACTTGGCATTTTAGAGGCAGTGTATGTAGGCTCTCCTTGGACACTAATATGATTAAGTACTGCTATCTTTCCATAAAGAGATGAAGACTATGAGATGGGAGTGGCTATTATCTTGTATTAAATGAGCAACTAAATAAAAGCATTTCATTTACATTTCCAACCCTACTAAAGGCATTGCCTGTTTTGAATCTGGAACACTTTTGTTATAGGTAGAAGAGCATAAGAAATTTTCCAAAAATAATAGTGTCGAATAACTGTAGCTTGGGTGAAGGATGAGGGGGAGATATAAATAGAAGAACACCGATACTGACATCCCCTAAACTCTGCTGAAGGTGTTACCTAGCGTGGTAACTAAATGTTCGGAAACCAACCCACAAGCTCTGAGAACAAACCTTCACCCTCATTTTCAGAAGGGTTGTAAGACAGGAGTGGTCCCTTTGTGACCTGTGGACTTCAACTCCCAGCATTCCAGAGCCAGCCATAGGTCTTAAAGGGGCCATAGTTGCCTACCCCTGTTGTAAGGCATATTTCAGACATGATGATTGCCATAGGTTTTGCACACTTCTATAATCTTCTACATGATGATATTTTAACATTATTGTTTCAATTCATGTTCTTATTTCAATTTTCTGCTAGATAATTTGAGTAGTGTATTTATCAAATAGATAAATATAGTAATATTTAATGGAAAAATTAATAACGTAGTTAATGTAACCCCGTTACCTAGAAGTCATTTAAACTGATAAACGTTTTTTACTAGATGCATACCCTTCATTATTGCTTATATAACCCAAATATGGGTGTTACTAGACTTTTCAAAACACAAAGTTTTGATGTCTTCCAAGTAACCCAAAGTTTGTGTTTTTTTCAGGTTGCAGTAGCAAACCTTGCTTGGGTCTCAGTAGCAATGCATCAAATAGAGGTAAGTCTCTGGATTAAATGTTAGTTTTCCTAGGTGGAATAACTTAATTGTAAGGACATAAAATATCATTAGTTTGTTCTGTAATATTTGGATATTGCAAAAAATGGACAGTAAGCTGAAGGCCTTTTTTATCATTTCTGTATTTCAAATGGCTTTACTAATTATTCCTTTTAATCCGAGATCAGTCCAGATCTGGTTTGTATTTTGAGCTAAGACTCCACTTTTCTGAAAAGAAGGCAGGGAATCGTTTTCAGGACAGTGCCATTTTTCAAATGTATGGTTAAAGTTACTAGCATACATATTTCCACAATTAATCTCAAACTGAAGTACAATGTATGTGAGGCTTGAATTTTATATACATATTTCCTTGCTTTATTTCTTAGCAAATCCTGGACAGGTAATAGCTATGTTTGTAGATTCATTCTGATTCTGTCCTTCTGCTTAAATAAGCAATAGTCTTCCCAACATTTGCACCAGGTATCCAAGGGTTTGGCCAAACAGACTGAACTGAATGACTTCCTGCTTGATGTATCAAAGTAAGTGACATAAAAGTGAGTCTGTGCAACCATATTATGACTCTTTTAAAATGATTAATATAGATATATTTATTATGGTTTATTATTCATTGCTCTGGAAGTCGTTTTAAGGGTATTCACTGTGCGGTTTTATACAATACGAATAATGAGAGGTTATTACAGGTAGTCCTCATTTAGTGACTGCCTCATGTAGTGACTGTTCACAGTTATGATGATGCTGAAAAAGCAACTTTGCAACCAATCCTCGCATTTCCAACCTTGGCAGGTCTGTAAAGCAAAGGAAAGCTGAAATAAGGCCATAAACACATTCATGGTTTCACATCGCTTTGATTAATGACCAATCTGCCAATCTTAATTGTGGTCACTAAATGAGGACTACTTGTATACTCATAAACAGGAACAGGTCCATACAATCATTATTTTATAATAGCCAGTATTATTAAATCAGTATTATATGTTGATGTATTTATATCCTGCTTTCCACTAAAATAATATGCTATAATACACTCTACAATAAAGCTGCAACCTTGACCCAGGTGTGGGAGGAGAGGGGACAGGACAGGATGGGAGTAGAGGGTTAGGGTGCAACATGATACTGTTCTGTACCAGCCTGCTACCGGCCCTGCAGAAAAGGCAGGGACAACCCCTTTTACAAGAAGGCAAGAGGCTGGAATTAAGCCTGCCAAATTTATTGATACAAAAACAAACAAGACACAAACCAAGAAACAGGAGCTTTTCAAGCGGTTGCCTTCAGCAAACCAGCCCTCCCACGCATTCCCCTTTTATACAGTTCAGGGCGTGGCTTCTCTCTGCCTCCTTCCGAGGTGCCCCATTGCCTTCCTCTTTTTACTCCTGATTGACTGCCTCCTGCGTCGGGCATCCTTGAACAGGGCCAGCTGTGGGTCATCTTCATCCACGCTGTCAGGCTCACACAGCTGGGTCTCCGTCGTGACCAGGTGGGAGGGGCCTGGCTGAGGGCTCTCATCAGCAAGCTCTCCAATCCCCTCAGCAAGCTCTTCAACACCCCCCTCCTCCTCCTCCTCTGAGTCGTCCGACCCAACTGCCGAACCCACAGGCTGACCCTGAATAACAACAGATACTACATTTCTGTTTGGAGCTCTGCAGCTACCATTACATTGCAAAATGCAGCAGCCAAAAGAAAGAAGGTCCTTTCCCTTCAGAGGGAATGGGTAGCCCAGATAATAACCAAGTATAAAGTCCCAGCAAGCCAAAGCTCAACCTGAAAAGCTGCAAGTGCTCTACAAGTGGGCCATTAACAGAGAGGGGCGGGGGAATAGATGAAATTGCAGAGAAAGGAAAAAAGACTGAACAGGTTTTGTAAGAAGGAAACTTGGAGGTATAGTCAATTGCACAGTCAGTACTATAAAGGTAAAGGTAAAGGTTCCCCCGCACATGCATGCTAGTCGTTTCCAACTCTAGGGGCTGGTGCTCATCTCTTTTTCAAAGCCGAAGAGCCAACGCTTGTCCGAGGATGTCTCCATGGTCATGTGGCCGGCATGACTAGACGCCAAAGGCGCACACAATGCTGTTACCTTCCCACTGCAGTGGTCCCTATTTTTCTACAAGCATTTTTACGTGCTTTTGAACTGCTAGGTTGGCAGAAGCTGGGACGTGTAACAGGCGCTCACTCAACCCGCCAAACTGCCGACCAGCTGATCGACAAGCTCAGCATCCTAACCCACTGAGCCACTGCGAATAGCAATAGTTACTGTAATAGTGTAATTTAGAAGAAATATTGTAATATTAATGTAAATAGGATAGGATAAGGATTATAGGAAGTGGCCCATGCACGCACATGTGTGTGCACACATATGCACACAGAAATCTTACTGAACATCACTTTTATAGAATACGATTGTTTTGCAAAATAAAAGTCCCCCCACTCCTCTGTTGCTTATAGGGAGATATAAAGAACTACTTGGTCCAGGGTCCAATACTTTGTGTCCAGTGGTGGGATTCAGATATGTGAACAACCAGTTCTCTGTGTGGATGCCACTTCCGGAAGTCAATTCTGGGCCTGGACAACAAAAAAGTAGCTACTGGTTCTGCAGAACTGGTGCGAACTGGCTGAATCCCACCACTGTTTGTGTCTCTTTTGAGTCTGGGTTAATCTAATTTGGTACGGTTTAAAAAAGAACCCCTGACACAGACACCCTTCTAAACCAGGTGTTCTAGATTCAAGATTAAATCCAAAGAGTTGGAGAAAGTTTAGGCATTAATTTTTGTTCCTTAATCTGTATTTGGATTGACAGGTCTACATTTGTTTTTTTTATTGAAAAGTTTTTCAATACATTTTATCCTTAACAACCCCTCCCCCCCACCCCCTACCCATCCCTTCCTAACCCTCCCCCCTCCCCTTCCCCCCTCCCCATCCCCGACTTCCCAGAGCTAAATACAAGGTATAAAAGTAAAAGCAATCATAAACAACCATTCGCTAACAACAATAAACTATTAGGTCTATCGCACTCTAGCTCATATAAAATGACTACAAGCAACTATTATCACATCAAAACTTATACAAATGCTAAGTGAAACTTTTTGGTCCCATATTTGTTCTGGATGTAATCAATCCACTTTTCCCGCTCCGTAATATAGCGTTGTTGCGACTGGTCTTTCAAATAAGCCCATATCTTTGCCATTTCCGCCAGGTCAGAAACTTTTAAAGTCCATTCTTCTATAGTCGGCAGTTCTTCCTTCTTCCAATATTGACCTACTAAAAGTCTTCCTGCCGTAATTAAGTTCAACATCAACTTAGTGTCCACAACAGTAGTATCCGTAATTATACCCAATAAAAACAATTGCGGACAAAACTTTATCCTTTGCTTAAATATCTTCTGCATATTCCACCAAATTTTAATCCAAAAAGCTTTAACAGGTCCACCATATATGAAAATATGTTGCATCTTCGCCACCACATCTCCAACATTTAGGTTGATAGTTCGGATACATACTTGCAAGCTTTTTAGGATCTAAATGCCACCTATAAAACATTTTATAAAAATTCTCTCTTAAATTTTGAGCTTGTGTAAATTTTACGTTCCTCACCCAGATCAAGTGTCCATTGTGATAACTTCTTGCATATTCTGAGCCCACTTTATCATACAATCTTTAACAAGTTCTGTTTCTGAATCAATTTCTATCAATGCAAGATATATCCGTTTGATATGTGCTGGACCCTGATTTCTAATTTGCTTTACCAGATTTTCATCAGTCATTGAAAAACCAACTTTCTGAACTTCTTTCCACCTGGCCTGTAGTTGCCCATATTGAAACCAGGTTTGAACAATATTCTCTTCTCTTAAAAAGTTATACGGCTTCAAACACCATATATTCCTCTCCAAGCTTAAGATTTCCTTATATGTAGTCACATCATGTTTAAACCCAACATTTATGTTTTCTATTGCGTGTTTCGGTATTGCCCATAAAGGTATCTTGTAGTTTAGCTTATGTGTATACTTTTTCCAAACTCTCAACAAAGCATGTCTTAAAATATGCACCTTAAACACATTATCTACCTTCTTGTCATACAATAAATATGCATGCCAACCAAATAACAAGTCGTGGCCTTCAAGATTTAATAATCTCCCTTGTGTTAAATTAATCCAGTCACTTATCGCTGACAACGCAGCAGCTTCATAATATAATTTAAGATTGGGCATTTTAAGGCCACCTCTTTCACGTGTATCCTGCATTATCTTAAATTTAACTCGTGGCCTTTTCCCTGCCCATACAAATTTATTGATACCCTTTTGCCATTCCTCCAGATTTGAGTCCTTTTTAAGAATAGGTATCATTTGAAATAAAAATAAAAATTTTGGCAAAACATTCATTTTCACTGCTGCAATTCTTCCCAGTAAAGACAATTGTAATTTTTCCAGCCCTCCCGTTCATTTTGAATTTTTCCCCGTAACTTTTCATAATTATTTTTATATAACTTTGCATTTGAGGGTGACAAATACACCCCCAAATATTTAACCCTTTTAACAATCTCAAATCCAGTTTACCCTTCTAAAAGGGCCTTTTGCGATACTGTCATATTTTTGGCCAATATTTTAGTTTTTTGTATATTAACCTTAAATCCAGAAACCTTCCCATATTGCATTATTATCTCCATCAGGTCCACAACAGAATTTTCTGGCTGAGTCACAGTAACAACCAGATCGTCTGCAAACGCCCTCAATCTGTAATCCTGATCTCTTATTTGAATTCCCTTAATTTTTTCTGAATTCCGTATTTTAATCAACAATATCTACAATGTTAAAACAAATAATAAAGGTGATAACGGACACCCTTGCTTTGTGCCCTTTTCAATATGACATACTTCAGTCAAACTATTATTTACTGTTTGTTTTTGATATAATGCCCTAATTGGTTGTAAAAATTTATCCCCAAAATTCATTTTATCTAGTACTTTCATCAAAAATTGCCAATCCAATTGATCAAAGGCTTTTTCGGCGTCTAGAAAGATCAGCGCCACAGGGATCTGGTTGTTCCTTTCCAAGAATTCCAACAAGTCTACTATATGCCTCACATTATTTTTCATTTGTCTGCCACTAATAAACCCAGTTTGATCACCATGGATTATCTGTTGCAATACCCTCATCAATCTGTTAGCTAAGACCTTAGCAAATATCTTGTAGTCCGTATTCAAAAGTGATATTGGTCTGTAATTTCTTACTTGAGTGGCATCCTGATCTTCCTTAGGAATCAGAAAAATAAAAGCAGTTCTCCAAGACGGAGGCACCCCGCCTCCCCTTTGAATTGTCTGAAACAATTCCCTTAATGGCTTTATCATCTCCAATTTTAAGTTTTTATAATACACCGCAGTCAGTCCATCCGTACCTGGCGCTTTATCCACCTTCAATTGTTTAATTGCTAAGAGAATTTCTTTCTCTGTTATCAATTGATTAATCTCTTCCTTTTGTTCTGGTGTAAGAGCCGGGATATTAGCATTCCTCAAATATGCATCAATATCTGCTTCATTAATCTTATCTTTAGCGTATAACTTAGAATAAAAGTCCACAAAAGCTTCCTTAATACGATCCTGTTGATACACAACCTTACCCTTATATTCTATTTTATCTATATTAGAAGCCCTTTGCTTCTTCCTTAACATGTAAGCTAACCATCTACCTGGTTTATTGGCATTACAAAAAGTATTATGCCTAGCAAACCATAGGTTAGTTGCCACCTGATCAGCCATCAGCTTGTCAAACTGTCCTCTTAACAAATTAATAACCTCTTTGATCTTCACATCCGATGGATTCAAAATTAGGGCCTTTTCTTTTTCCCTAATTTCATTCTCGAATTCTTTCCTCCTAAATTCCAAATTACGTCTATATTTGTTGTTCATGTATATTAACACCCCTCTCATATAAGCTTTGCTAGCATGCCAAACCATGTCCATAGAATTACCCTTATTCATGTTAGTTTCAAAAAAGACCTTCATCTGTTTTTTACATTCTTCCACATTCCCCTGATTTCTAAACAGGTTCTCATTTAAACACCAGGAACACCTATCTCTATTGTCCTTATCAATTTCTAACCAGGCTGGGCTATGATCAGACATAGTTCTTGGACAAATCTTTATCTTCTTGATCCTGGAAAAAAAGTCATTAGTCGTTAATATAAAGTCAATCCTGGAAAAAGATTGATGTCTATCAGAAAAAAAAGTATAATCCTTTTCTTGTAAGTGTCTTTCTCTCCAAATGTCTCGCAACTCCAAATCATCCTTCATCTCAAAAAAAGATTTAGGCAATCTAGCATGACTTAGGGTACGCCTACAAGAGCTACACTTGTCCAATTGTACATCCAAAACACCATTCCAATCTCCCATAAAAATAAAAGATTTATAATCCAACTGGGTGATCTTGCTGTGTAATGAACTATAAAAATCAGCTTGTTGTTGATTAGGAGCATACAGTCCAACCAAAAGCGTTTTTTTGCCTTCTAACAACAAATCTATTATAACATATCTTCCTTGTTTGTCTGCTTCTATTAACTCCGCTGTCATAGTGTTCTTGACATAAATAACCACTCCATTCTTCTTATTCATTGCAGAAGCGATAAATTGTGTACCCAATCTAGAGTTCAATAAGTACTTTTGGTCCATAGCCCTAATATGTGTTTCTTGCAAGCAAATAATATCAGTCTTAAATTGTTTTAAATATTGAAAAAATTTCTTTCTCTTCTGTGGAGAGTTTAAGCCATTAACATTCCAAGTTAAAAACTTAGTCGGCATCCTTAGCGACCCGAAGCTTCTGGCGCACGTCTTCCAGAAGTCCCTTAACTTCCTTAGGCTGCGCCCCTCCCACAGCTTCACTATAGGTACGCTTTGGAGGTTCCATAACTTTCTGCTGGTCCTGTTCTTGCTCTCGTCTCACTCGTCTCGAAGCAGCACGCGTCATCCTCTGGTCTCTGACATCTTCCGACGAAACTGTAATTTGATCCACTCCTGTAGCTTTCTCATCTGCCTGCGTTGTTTCTTCAGTATCTTGAGGCTTTCCCTTGCCATTCTTCTTTGTAGATTCCAAAAGTGGTAAAAGGGTTGCTTTTAAAACATTGCTATAAAAATCACGTGCCTGCATCACTGTAATAAGACAATATCTCGTACCTTCATGCATCACCACCATACCCACTGGTATCTCCCATCTAAACTTAATATCACGTCTCCTGAGTTCCTGTGCCAGAAAAGCAAACTCTTTCCTTCTCCTTAAAATTCTTGGAGGGATCTCTTTTAGAACCAAGACTTCTTGTTCAGCAACCACAAGCTTAGTATTATAAGAAACTTGGATGACTTCATTCCTAATTGCTCTCTTTGTGAAATAAACAACCACATCTCTAGGTAACTTCCTTTGCATTGCAATCCATGAGTTCACACGAAAGATTTTGTCTATGTTTTCCACAATTTCAGCTGCTGACTGTCCCAGTACCCCTTCCAAAGCTTCAGAGACTATTTGCTTCAAATCTTCTTTAGGATTCTCTTTTAGGCCTCTGATCCTGATAGCAAACTCCATCTCATGGTACTGGACCAAGGTCAAGTCGCTGTCAATTTTATCCACCACATTTTCAGTCTCTAATATTTTTGCTTCTAATCTGGAATTATTTTGGCTAAGATCTTCCACTCTTTCGTCTAAACGTTCAATACATAGAGTCATACCTTGAAGTGCAGGCAAAATGTCCGCCCTCATTTCTGCAAACTTCTCCACTATAACTTCAGATAACTTTTCTGACAACTTGTCATCCAGCTTTTCATCTATAATATCTGCCATTTGTTGTGAGTGCTTTTCCAAAGCATCCTGCAAATCTTTAACTGTCAATGCTGGAGCAGGTGCAGAGGCAATAAAGCTTGCAGCGAAGACTGTTGCACCGGGGAAGCCCCAGCACTCCTGAGAACTTTGGAAGATTTAGCCGCCATCTTCCCCCACTTTTACTTGCTACACACTTTCACTTTCAGAGTCTATAAAATCCGTTGAGCTAAAGAACAGAAATCCACTTTCACCTTGATCTCCTGTATCGCTCTGCCTGCGTCTTCGCACTCCAAAATCCTTTCTGCTGGCAGGGGTGGTTGCTAACGCTTTGTTCTGCTCCCGAAAACACGGAGCAGAAACGCTGCGCAGCCCGGAGCAAACCCAGGCTTCAGGGGGGCTCGATCCTTCAGCCACCTGAACTTTAAGCTCAGGCGGCCCCGGAGAGCTCAACCCCTACCTGGGTACTCACCCCCTCCTCTTCTCCTGAGGAGGGGGCTTCCGAACCGCCGAAACAGCTGATCGGCGCTGTTTTCGGCGGTTCTACAAAGCCGCGGAGCGGACAGCCTGGAAATGGCTGTCTTCAGCGTCGCGTCGCCACCGGAAGTCCTACATTTGTTTTATTTGGGATTTTCCCCCCTGAATCCAGTTATTAATGATATCAGATACTGATTTAAAACCTGATTAACTTCTTTGAATGGGAAATAAATTGTTAATTTAGGGATGGTCTCTCCTAAGCCTCTTGTTCTGTCAACCATGCAGCTGTGGACTGTGCTCCCTTTTATCTGATTGTTCTCTAGGCAGCATCTCTTTCCCGGTCTCCCAAGGTCATTCCCACAAGCCATTACAGCAAGCCACTGGATCACCCGGATAACCTCTGTAAGGAATATTCTAGGCTTCTGCTGAAAAAATTGCAGTCAAACTTGAACAAGTGCTGTCAAGGTGATAGAACTTTAATCAGTTCCTTGGGAGAAATCCCAAATTCCCACTCTCATAGGGTTTAGTACTTTCCTTTGGTGTACCAATCTTATTGGTCCTAAATTAGTATACGATTCATAACTCCTTTCACTGTTAGAGATAATTTTTGGAGCCCAATATCCTTTAAATTGGTAAATTTAAAACAATATAGATCATTAAATTTTTTTGAAAAGGATTTCATTTCAATAAAAAATTGGGTTTTTTTCTTTTACAGAACCTACTTTGATAACATAGTTGCAATAGATTCTCTACTTGAAAATATAATGGTAAGGTAACTTTTATTTATATTTCAGTATTATTCAGACCACAGAATCTTTGAAATGTGGTATGCAGAAGTTATGTTACTGTTACTTCAGACCTATATATATATATCTTCCATACAGCAATTATGCTTTCAGAATTTTAAGTTTTAATAAACAATATAAAACATGTACATGTTTTGCAGGATGCAGTGGTGTGCACAGTTATGTGAGCCCCTAGGGTGGCATATATAACAACACTATTGTGTGAGCTGGATTGGTTACCAGTTGTGTTGATTGTTACCTTTAAACACCATATATGTCCAGGTTATTTGAGAAACTTCTCACTCCAATGGAATTAGCCCATCCCACCTGCACCAGTGGAATAGACCTGCTATGGACCATAGCTGCTAAGTAATTGTGGTGGGCAAGGGCAAGGAGAAGAGTCTTTAAAAATAAAATTATTTTAAAAAATAGAACCAAGAGGATGGGTGGTGTGGGGTTGAAGTCTTCTTCTTTCCTCATTAACCACTTCCAGCAAAGAGTGCCTCCATTGGGGCTCTTTTGGAAGGTCAGGAAAGTGGGTGATAGAAAGTTCCACAGAGCAAGGGTCACAGTGGAAAAGAGTTTTCTCCTTGATCCCACCCCTTGAAATTCCTTAACAGATTGGATTATATGCAACAAGCTCCTTCTGCTGGAACAGGTAGGGTGGCCTAATCCCATTGGGGTGAAATGGCCGCTCAGATACCCTGGATTCCTGGTCTTAAAGGATTTAAAGGTAATGACCAACATCTTGAATTGGACATGGAAGCAGACTGGTAACCAATTCAGCTTGCACAACAGTGGTGTTATATGCACCATTCTAGGGGCCTCCAGAATTGTCCCTGCCATTGCATTCAGCACCAACTGTGGCTTCCGAATACTCTTAAAGGGAATAGAGCCCATTGCAGTAATCCAACTGAGAGATGACCAGGATATGATTGACTGCGTGCAAGGCCTCCTGATCCAGTTAAGGCACAACTGATGCACAACATGAATTACACTAAGGTCCTCCCAAGCCATGACTGTCACCTGCTCTTTGAGCAAGAGTCATAAATTTAGGAGAACCCCCAGATTGTGCAACAGGCCTATCTGGGGTAGTGCAACCCCATCCAGAACTAAAAATGATAAACAACTAGGTCCTGAGGTTCCCTGCACCCATATTCACTACATCTTACCAAGGTTCAGCTGAAGCCTGTTATCTGTTATCAAGAACCCAATAGCTGCCAGACACTGCAAAAGTGCAATTCTCTGTTGCATTTTTATGTAAACTGGGGTTTGGTGATCAATATTGAGTTCTAGAATATTTGTAAAACCAGTGAATATTTTGAGAACCATTTGAAAGATTAATTCCCAGTAGTAATGCAATCAGATTCTTAAAATTTCACTGTTTTATTTTCATATATTAATGCTGGGTTTTTACATGTATGTCCTTTGCAAGCTGTTTTGGATATTTATAATAAAAATTTGAAAATGTTTTAAATAGATCAAGGTAGGAAGAGCAGCTAGGTAATTTTTAACAATGAGATTATGGATCTGATATCTTAACTTTTGATATAATGTTACATTGAAAAAATAATGACAGTTCTATAAATAATGGTAGAGATAATAAAGTGAGATACAAAACAAAATAAGCTTTGTCTCTAAAATCGTTTTATAGCCTTCAAAGTGAATCTGAAACACTTTGGAGTAACTTACTCTATGTTCATAAATTCTTCCTGTCTTAGAAAAAAGAGGGCTTTTTTTTTGCAAATTCTTCCCTTTCTTAATAAATCATTGCCCCACCAGCAGATAAATTTTAGAGAGTTGGAGATCTCTTTAGAACTTCACAGAGATGCCATAGGAGCCTTTGATTATTAAATGTTTATAGGATTCATATCCTGCCATTTATTTAAATAAAATCTGAGCAGAAGACAACATTAAAAACAAACAAAATACAAAACTTTAATATGTAACATAAAATTAATATTAAATTCAACTATTAAAAGTCTAGCAATAAGAATGTGTCACTAGAGATCTTTAAATGCTTAAAGAGCAGAGACTGAAAGTTACATGTTGAACTGAACCTTTTATTTATTCTCTTAATAGTAACATATGTTAGAACTTGCTTGACTATTTGTTTAAAGACATTATATAAAAACAGTGATAATTTACTTTCTTTCAGCTTACTCTTTCATTATATAAATACATGTTATTGGGAAAGAAATGTAATTTGAGCTAAATATGTGTTTTTATCTGCACCATGCTTTTGGCAAAAAAGATGATCTCCCATGTTTTCTGCTAATAAACTAAAAAAGGGCTAAAAATACTGATGTTGCTTAAAGATCCTTTTGTTTCAACTTGTTATATTATTTACTATAATGCAACGACTTAAACATTATCACCAGGAAAAAAAATACTTTGCGTCTGCCATTTGAATCATCAGATATTTTAATTAGATTAGAATTCACAACATCTGAAGTTTTTGTGTACCATATTTCTGAAGATTGAGGGGTTTTAGAACCTCATCTTCCACAATCGCAGAATGGTGAAGCCTGAACATGGAGAAAATAGTTTAATCAAAATTAGTGGGTCTCTCAACATGAAATCACAGGTAAGTAGAACATGCCTACAGTATATAACCATCCACCTAACTCCATAAACAAGTCAGAAATTGTATATCCTTTGAGATTAATTACTGTTAGTATACAAGTATAAGACAATTCCAGCTTTGTCCCACACCCACTTTGGTTAATCCATCTTTGCTCTTTATAGATATATGCAAAAAATCTGGTGAATGCAGATCGCTGTGCACTCTTCCAGGTAGATCAGAAGAACAATGAGTTGTATTCAGACTTGTTTGACATTGGAGAAGTACATGAAGGGAAGCCGGTCTTCAGGAAGACCAAAGAAATAAGGTAAGAAGAGTAGACTGCTTTCACAAGTTTCATACTTTAATTCAGCTTCTGTCTATATTTACAGATACTGTGACAGTTTGCATCATTCTATGATTTCATTCTCATTGAAGTTAGCTTTGTTACGTTTTGAAATAGCAGTCTATATCATCAGAATTATATGCCTGAAATTATAATGATGCCTTCAGATACTTTGGTTCATTCAGTTTATATGGCAACTCACTCACAAGAATAGGGGATGAGCAAACTGAATGATAGATCTCATTATTTGCCATGTATGCACTATTCCAGTACCTAACAAAGTTATAAATTTCACCCAGTTTAATAAGAATATCCAAATAATTAACTTTGGAAGTTATTGGCATGCTATTGTCTTAATTTTATTCTCATAAATAAGAAATCTGTCCACGCTTATTGTATTTAAAAAGTGGTGTTTAGGGAAAGACTGATGTCTTCTTAACTTGTACCTGACTTCCTGCCTTGCCTTTATAGAAAGGCAACATTGCTATAGAACTCTTGAAGAGTTCCATCATCGAAGGACACTTCAAAGAGCAACAAGCCACAGCAGAAATAAAAGCAACAAGCAATCAATCACCTTAATTTTCCCATGCCTCTAAGTCAGGTTGGAAGGTATGGGCAAAGAAATATACAGTCCTGATAGCTTTTTCTCAGGTTGGATAGATGTACCCCCAACTTTCAGGGTTGTATCAGTACCATACACAGAATTTGATGTTTTATATTTAGAACTCTGTAAAGGTGTTCTCCCCCCCCCCAAAGTGTCTATAAATGAATGGCTGATGGAACTGAAATAATTGGATAGAAATTATCTGTTCTAAACTACATCTTTCCCATTATAGCTCCAGCCTGTATTTTCCAGTAAATGGAGTTTATGTTTTAAATGAAAGGGTTCATTCATTTCTTACACTTTTCTATCGATCTGATTCTTCTGCAAAACTCTTATCATATCTATCCACTCTAGATGAGTACAAATCACCTGGATCGGATGGTTTGCATCTCAGGGCTCTGAAAGAGCTGGCCTATGTAATCAGAGCCAGTGAATGTAATCTTTCAGTGCTTCTGTACCACAAGGAAACTACCAAAGGACTAGGAAAGAGCTGATATGGTACCAGTCTAAAAAAAAAAGGGGGGGAAATGGATCTAGGAAATTATAGACCAGTCAGCTTGACATGAATACCTGGAAAAATCCTGGAAAAGATAATCAAGTGGAAGATTTGTAAGCACCCAGAAATGAACAAAGTGATTAATAGACGCCAGCACAGGTTTGTTAAAACAGATCATGTCAGAGAAACCTTATTGCAGGCATGTCAAACTCGTGACATCACGTGACGTCGCGCGACGTATCGGAACTTTTTCCCATTGCCGAAAATGGGATGGGCGCGGTTTCTCCGTGACGCTCTGGCCCGCGGGCCGGCAGTTTGACACCCCTGCCTTATTGCCTTTGATAAAATGACTACATTAGTAGACCAGCGAAATGCTATGGCCATAGTATACTTGGACTTCAGTAAGGCATTTAACAAAGTAGATCACAGTGGACTTCTTGATAAGATAAAAAAAAATGTGATAGACAATACCACCATCAAATGGATTCGCAATTGGCTGACCAACCACACCCAGTGTCTAGTTCTTAAAGGAACTACATTTGCATGGAGGGAATCGTGCAGTGGGGTTCTGTCTAGGGCCCAATACTCTTCAACATCTTCATAAATGAACTAGATGAAGGGTTGCTCAGACTTGCAGATGACACCAAGCTGGGGGCAATTGCTAAGACTTTGGAAGATAGGATTCAGAGAGATCCTGACAGACAGGAGCATTGAGCCCTATACAGGTAGTCCTTGAATTACGAACACAATTGAGCCCAAAGTTTATGTTGCTAAGTGAGACATTTGTTAAGTGAGTTTTGCCCCATTTTATGACCTTTCCTGCTACAGTTATTAAGTGAATTACTGAAGTTGTTATTAGTAACAACTGAATCTGGCTTCCCCATTGACTTTGCTTGCCAGAAGGTTGCAAAAGGTGATCACATGACCTTGGGACACTGCAACCGTCTTAAATATGAGTCAGTTGCCAAGAATCTGAATTTTGATCACATGACCTTGGGAATACTGCAGTGGTCATGAATGTGAAAAATGGTCAGAAGTAACTTTTTCAGTAATTTTGAACTGTTACTAAATAAACTGTTGTAAGTTGAGGGTTCCAGTGGAGGAGAAAAGTAAGATCCTGTACTTAAGCAGAGAAAGCCAAATGCATCAGTATAAAATACATGGTACCTGGCTCAACAGTAGTAGCTGTGAGAGAGATCTAGGTGTCCTAGACAGGACCATCACTTAAATATGAGCCAGCAACATGCTGCAGTTGCCAAAAAAGCCAATACAGTCCTGGGCTACAATAACAGAGCGATAACATCAAGATCACCAGAAGTGAAAATACTGCTTTATACTGCACTAGTGAGGCCACATTTGGAATACTGCACACAGTTCTGGTCACTAAATACAAAAAAAGACACTGAGACTCTAACAAGCATGCAGAGAAGAACAACAAAGATGATAAAGGGCCTGAAACCTAAATCATATGATGCCCAGTTGTAGAAGCTAGGTGTGTCTAGCCCAGGAATACTGGCTCAGGAATTCTGGGAGTTGAAGTCCACGAGTCAAAAAAGAGCCAAGGTTGCCTACCCTTGGTCTAGCCTATTGAAAAGAAGGATTGTGGACGTGGGACATGAGAAGTGTCTTCCAGTACTTGAGGGGCAGTGACAGAGACGAGGGGATTGACATATTCTCCAAAGCACCAGAGGGTAGGACAAGAAGTAATGGGTGGAAGCTTGTTAAAGAAAGACATAAGAAGAAATTTTCTGACAATGAGAACAATTAATCACTGAAATTAATTTGTGGATGGTCCACCACTAGAGGTTTTCAAAAGTAGACTGGTCAATGATTTGACTGGGATGGTATAAGGTCTCTTGCCTTGAGCGGTGGGTTGGACTAGAAGACCTCTGAGGTGCCTTCCAGCCCTATGATTCTATGTTCAGTCAATTTAAAGAATATATATATCTGCATTTTCAGAGACTTTAGGAATTTAGACAGAGATGGGAAAATAGTTGTTTGCTAATAGAGATTAGTCCTGTGTGATTGAAAAGGTATTTCTCAGCATTGTGTAATATCACTGGTGGCATAGAAAACAATTTCCCCCCATACTCATAACTGCCTCCTTAATTTCATTATCATGGAATCATCTTCGACCAAATATAGCCTATATTTTGAGTGCTTCCAACGTTTCTCTTAAAAAACCTGATATTACTTTCTGAAATTCCTTAAGATTCAGTTCAGAGAGGCTAAAACCAGACAAGAGCAAAATCTTTGTATTTTCCCAGGGATCAAACTAATGTTACATTTTTGAGGGTTTTTTTCTTCTTCTCAAATTCTACACGGAAAATGTGCACTGACCATGTTAACCCTCTTAGGAAACCTGGGAGCTTATTTAAGGTTTTCCATTCCAGAGTCTAGGGCTAGGGCTAGGCAACCTTGGCTCTTTTATGACTCGTGGAGCATGGCTGGCTCAGGAATTCTGGAAGTTGAAGTCCACGAGTCATAAAAGAGCCAAGGTTGCCTACCTCTGGTAGGCAAAAGTGATAACCATACCTACAGTTTTAACAAAGTACTGACTTTTAATCTAAATATAGTCTGTGGAATTTGTTCAGGGAGGAGAAAACCTACTGGTTCCCATGTGAGTATTTGGACATTTCGCAAGGTGTTACAAATTTAGCACAGCATCAGTGACACTACATTGTGCAGAATATTATCCAGGAAATCTTTCAGGAAAGAGGTGACTCATGAGGGCACCTGACTCAGGGAAAATCAGCATTCTTAAGAGATCTTGATTATTATAAAAGTACATTGGGAGCAGATCCTGCTACAGTGAGATGTTAATGATATTAGTGCCTAGCTCTTGACTTGATTAATTTGTGTATAGGATACCTCACCTGTTAGGAAATGGTTCTAACTTTGCCTTTTGTCCCAGCTTGTGAGTACTATCAAATGATGAATGATATTCATCAGTTACAAGTGTTACTGTTTCATATCACCGTATTGCTTTAATATCTCTTTACATGTATGCAGATTTTCTATTGAAAAAGGAATAGCTGGTCAGGTGGCAAGAACTGGTGAAGTCCTCAACATACCTGATGCCTATGCAGATCCACGTTTTAACAGGTAGGAATTCATTAGGCTTTCAGCACACATTGGTATGCATACAGTATTTGATGCATTATTACACAGTTAATTTTTAAAACGACTTTAGTTTTTTAAGTAAGACAATTTCTCTTCTCTCTCAGAGGCATTTCTTAGTTTTAGGGTGGTATCTCAAATTAAACATACTCTAACGTGCTCCTATTTACATATTGTATTCTATGGAGATTCCCAATCATCCAGATCATGATTGTCCCAAAGGTGCTTTTCAAAAAAAAAAAAAGGCAACCAGACTTTCTTGTTTTTTTCCTTGAAAATGTTTTGCTTCTCATCCAAGAAGCTCCTTCTCATTTTCAGAAGTGAAGAAGTTTCTTGGATGAGAAGTGAAATGTTTTCAAGAAAAACAACAACAAGGAAGTCCAATTACCTTTTGAAAAACACTTTAGGGACTCATTGGCAAAGTTTTGTTCTGTTACAGGCCAGGGCCTAAAGGGATGTTTGTTGTAGGAGAGCAAATCTGTTCTGTACCAGCCTGCTACCGGCCCTGCAGAAAAGGCAGGGACAACCCCTTTACAAACGGCAAGAGGCTGGAATTATGCCTGCCAAATTTATTAACATAAAACAGCAAAACAAGACACGAACCATGAAACAGGAGCTATTCAAACAGTTGCCTTCAGCAAACCAGCCCTCCCACGCATTCCCCTTTTATACAGTTCAGGGCGTGGCTTCTCTCTGCCTCCTTCCGAGGTGCCCCATTGCCTTCCTCTGTTTACTCCTGATTGACTGTGTCAGGCGTCCTTGAACAGGGCCAGCTGTGGGTCATCTTCATCCACGCTGTCAGGCTCACACAGCTGGGTCTCCATCGTGACCAGGTGGGAGGGGCCTGGCTGAGGGCTCTCATCAGCAAGCTCTCCAACCCCCTCAGCAAGCTCTTCAACACCCCCCTCCTCCTCTGAGTCGTCCGACCCAGCTGCCAAACCCACAGGCTGACCCTGAATCACAACAAAATCAGCCATTTCTGTTAGAGAAACTTGGTTTTTTCATCCAGCCCATGTATTTGTAGTGCCATCCCAAGGTTAAGAAATGTCTTCTATACCGAACAGAAATTTATGGTAGGAATGTTTCTGCTATTTCCAGTGTATCCAGTTTCCAGAAGAAATGTGGCTCAAACCAGGACTAACAAGTCTGTTCTTCAAGCTTGAAGATAGTTTTCTTCTTCTTCTTCTTCTGATAGCAACGTTTATAGCTTTCTCCCCTCATAGGTGTGAGTGCATTCAGTTCTGGAAATATCCCGCCTGTAGGAATTAGATGGAAAAGGCTAACAAGGGCTACCTTTGGAAGCAAGCTTTCTTCCTAGACACCTGAGTTTTCCTTCCCTTAATCAAGGGAAGAAAGTTTGGAGCTCTTGAAAGAAGCTGGGGGACATACATTAAAAGAAAGAGCATGTATGCAAACCAGAAGTTAAAAAAAAAAGTAAGTGGAGAGAAACATTTTAATATTCATGTTTAACCACCATAATTTCAATTCCATTTTTCATGCTGTGGAGCATTATTGATTTGGCATATTTCATCTCTCCCCTAATGTTGGGAAATGCTGGATTTGAATTCAACTGGCCAAAAGCCTTAAGCTCCTGTAAAGAATTTCACCTTGTCTTTTTTTGGTCCTTCAGTTTGGAGGCCCACACAAGTAGAATGTCATGGTTCCAACAAATGAAACTCTTCAAAGAACTTTAAGGCATTGTTTACCTTAAAGAACCTTTATTTGAGTAGCATAGCTTCAGCACATATACATGGTCGAAGCCAAAATCTGAATTCTCTTCCCCTTAGCACATAGTATCAAACACAATTCCCTCCTCTAATTAACGGTCATAAATCACATTCTCCAATTAGTTTGATTTGCAGGTTTTCTCTCCTGTTCTCCAAACCCGCCATCTCTTATCATCTCTTATTTCAAAAGCCCCTGAGTTCATACACTTTTACAATGTTGTTATGTCTAACTAACTCCCATCGCATTCCTCCTCCTCCCCCAGTGTCATTTAATTCTAAGAATAAAGCATAGGAAAGAGAAAGGCTGAATCTTCATATGTTGTCAAAGCAAGAACATCTGACGTTAGCAGTGTTGACATAGAAATCATGCGTGAATTTGTGTCAGAGGAAGCACTCTTAGAACAACAGAATCCTTTAATCCTTTAATATTTAATGAAGAGTGCATTCATACCAACAATTGAGATTGTCGAAACATGGAGCAACATTTGATAGTGATCTATTAGACAGAAGAGCACTCTTTTACTCCACTTCAGGCATTAAAGGAATAATAGAAAGAAAAATGGCATAGTTTTCTTTTTTTTCACAGAATTCCTCTTTATTTGATTATTGTACTAGTTTTCCTTCAGAATCGGCATTCTGTTATTTCTAGAGCCTTAAGAACCAGATACCAAGTCTCAATCATTCTGCAGCAAAATGTCCTTATACTTCTGAACTCTGCTTAATTGTTGTATCAAAGTGTTGAGCATCGTAGTTTAGCACTGATAGCAATGCCAGGTTCAAAAATATCTATGTGAATAACACCATCTGTATCCCAAAAAATCTGTAACCATAGATTTTTACCTGCCCAAGCTGAGTTTTGAATTTTTGAAAGTGGAACTTTTTGATGATATTTCATGGACTGATCCTTCATTTCTGAGTCATAACAATAAGACTATGTTTTGTTAGCTTGCCACAATGCTGTGAAGAAATTCCACACCTAAATTCTGATGATAATTGGTGGCAAATTTCAACTCTTTAAGCTTTTAACTCTTCCATCAGCATGTGAAGAACACAGCTTGGAGAAACCTTCAGATACTGAAGAATGTCAATAATGCATATCTCAGATGCTGATGAACGTCAATAATGTGACTCTTGACGGAAATTTCCCTTTCAGTGATCTGCCACTTGTCTTCCATCAGTTCATCAAGAGTAGTCTTGTCTACTTTTTCATGGAACATCTCTGAAAAAGGAGGGACTCTGTATAGAAAGGACTCAAATTCTAACCCAAACTTTTAAACTAATCTGCTGTGATTTTCCTCTGGAAAAACAAATCCTCTATAGCAGGGGTGTCAAACTGTCAGCCCATGGGCTGGACACGTCATCCAGAAGCCGCGCCCACCCCATTGCCGGCAACAGCAAAACCGTCCCGATACATTGCACGATGTCACGTGACGTTGCGAGTTTGACATGTCTGCTCTATAGACATAGTTCTCTTCGGAATTAGAATACAGAATATTTCATCCACTTCTAGAGGAAATCATGGCTTATTCCTCCAGTTGTCTTGGAGGTAATTAAACATGCGATGTAATATCCTGGTTTTGGTTTTTGTCTTTTTACATCCCTGAGGTGAATGTCCTCATGCCTATAAGGGGAGAAAAAGAAATTCTTATGTTCTGAATTTCAGTTCTTCTCATAGGCAGGAAATCATTCTGCCCAGCTTGTGAGTCAACCTGATCCTCTCTAACCATTGATAGATACTATTGATTGAGGTGGCCAGTTCTTCTATTTTAGCGAGCAACTTATTTTTTTTTAATTTTGTTGATTTGCCTATTATAATCTCCTACCTTGGCATTACCTTGGAGATCTAAAGAAGTCCTACCTCCTTAGGAAATGCTTCCTAGGCTTGCCTATTCAGCATCAGAGGCTGGACTTTTTCTGAACTAAATGCCCTCCCACAAGAGCAACATTTCCAGGTAAGAATTTCTTTTTTCCAGCACTGGATATAAAGTTGGAACCCTGATCAAAGTTAGAGAGCATATTGACCTAAGAACAGGAAGTGTTCGTGGGCATCGTTTTTAAGACACAGATTGTTTAAAAGAAACAGCTGTTTCCTTTAATGTAAATAATCCCCAGCTACCAATTTAAAAATAAAATATATTTATAGTTTTGCATTAAAACTGATGTATGTTTGCTGAAGATTGTTTTCTTTATGATTTCATATGGAAACTGAATTGTCCCTTTAAAGTATTGTTACCAGGAGAATGAATGCTAAGTAACTGATTTTTGAAAAGCTCATTCGTTTGTATATGAAAAACATATGCAGTTAATAAGGTGGTTAAATAATAGGCTTTGACGTACAGTACGTTTAACCTCTGCTTAAGCTTGCCAATTTGTCATATTGTCATGTTACACATCTAATAGATTCATGAAACTGCTCTGAATATAGTTTTCTGCACAGAATGTAGTTTCTCACTAGGATAAGCCACTTGTTTACACCACTGCTTTGGCTTAATGAGTTATATTATTATTTTCCCCAAACACTTCCTCGGGTCAACTGCATCCCTAAGGGCCAGGGACAACTTAATATGTGTATCCCATACACTAATGGAGTTTCTTTATTAATTGGAAAATTTCTGTGGTGAAATATACATTAGGATATTTCCGGATCAAATCAAAGCTGATAATAAAGTCAGGGTAACTTTAGATATTGTCCCAGTTTAATCCCTGTTTGAAGTACAGAAACAGTGCTGTTGACTTTGCAAGAATATAATGTGTACTTTAACAAATTAATGTATGTGAAATAGTTTGAATAGGAACAGAACAATCCTAAATTCATGTGTTTCTTTCCTTCACATCTTTGTCAATTGCCTTTATTTTCCTACATCTTGGAAAATATTGCTACCACGGTTGGCCTCCTTTACTAACTTTTGGAAAGGGATATTATGGTGAAAAATAAGAAGTGGAATGTTAGATCCACTGCAATAGCAACTGGTGGTAAAGATTTACCCTGACCTCTAAAGGGTGGCCTTTCTTTTGTGAAGAAAGGTTGACTGCACATGACACATCTATGTGACTTTCCAAGAGGATAATGGCTTACTCACTAAAAAAATGTTCAGTACTATCGTTAATAAAGTGAACGTATTATTATAAAATGAATGACTGGTTTCCCTTTTCTTATTCTTTCCTTCCTTTCTATTTTCTAGGGAGGTAGATCTCTACACAGGCTATACAACAAGGAACATTTTATGCATGCCTATTGTGAGTCGAGGAAGTGTCATTGGTGTTGTGCAGATGGTGAACAAACTAACTGGAAGTGCCTTTTCTAAAACCGACGAGAACAATTTTAAAATGTTTGCAGTCTTTTGTGCTTTAGCATTACACTGCGCTAATGTAAGTTTTGTCCTACAAAAATAACAAGGTGAACCAAAATAACATTATTTTTAATATAATATATTGACCACTAATAATTAGTACAATGAGTGATTACAAGTATAAACTGATTCTGATATTGTGGGGTTCTTGATTTCAAATATTTAAACATTTTTATTTTGTTGATGAGGTTAATGATGATGATTATATGCCAATAAGATGGTATTGACTCTTAGTTATCAATCAATTTTCTCCAGGATGATTTACCTCAAACCTAGTTATTCAGGTCTTCCAACAGTGCACCCATCATTGCTTTAATAGAATTCATCCATCTTGCTGGTTATAATTCTCTTCTCTTTCCTTCCATTTCTTAACCATGATAGACTTTCTGGGTAGTTAAGCTTTCACATAAAGTACCCAAAGTATGATAATTTGATTCTGATTATTTGTGCATCAAGTGGTAACCCTGGGTTGATTTTTCAATTACCCATTTGTTCATCTAATTTTGGCTATCCATAGTTTTCCCAGGAGTCTTCTCCAAAACCAAAGTTCAAAAACAGCAATCCTCTTTATATCCTACATTCTCCAAATCCAACTTTCACTTTCATAGAGTGTCACAGGGAAAAGCCCAATTCTGACCTTTGTAGGTGAAGAGATTCCAACATCTTAAAATCTTTTCCAAGGCCTTCATAACTACCCTACTAAGTGCTTGTGTACAGGTAGCCCTTGACTTACGACCACAATTTAGCCCAGAATTTCTGTTGCTAGTTATAAAGTGAATCACTGCAATTAAGTTAGTAACACAGTTGTTAAGTGAACCTGGCTTCCTCATCACTTTGCTTGTCAGAAAGTCACAAAAGGTGATCACATGACCCTGGGGATGTTGCAATGGTTGTAAGTGTGAAAAATGGTCATAAGTCACTTTTTTCCAGTACTATTGTAATTTCAAAGTCATTAAACAAATGGTTATAAATTGACAACTATATGTACAGAATAACAGAATTACAGAGTTGGAAGAGACCTTGGACGTCTTCTAATCCAACTTTCTGCTCAAGCAGGGATACCCTATTTCATTTCATAATCATAATAGTAAAGTTGGAAGGGACCTTGGAGGTCATCTAGTCCAACCCTCTGCTCAGGCAGGAAACTCTATACCATTTCAGACAAATGGCTGTCCAGTCTCTTCTTAAAAACTTCCAGTGTTGGAGCATTCACAGCTTCTGGAGGCAGGTTGTTCCACTGGTTAATTGTTCTAACTGTCAGGAAGTTTCTCCTTAGTTCTAGGTTGCATCTCTCCTTGATTAGTTTCCATCCGTTGCTTCTTGTCCTGCCTTTGGGCACTTTGGAGAATAGCTTGACTCCCTCTTCTTTGTGGCAGCCCCTGAGATATTGGAACACTGCTATCATGTCACCCCTCATCCTTCTCTTCATTAAACTAGACATACCCAATTCCAGCAGCCGTTCCTTATATGTTTTAGCCTCCAGTCCCGTAATCATCTTTGTTGCTCTTCTCTGTACTCTTTCCAGAGTCTCAACATCTTTTTTATATCGTGGTGAGCAAAACTGGATGCAGTATTCCAAGTGTGGCCTTACCAAGGCATTGTATAGTGGTATTAATACTTCACGTGATCTTGATTCTATTCCTCTGTTAATGCAGCCTAGCACTGTGTTGGCTTTTTTGGCAGCTGCAGCACACTGCTGGCTCATATTTAAGTGATTGTCCACTAGGACTCTGAGATCCCTCTCACAGTTACTACTACTATTCAGATGAATCATTGTCCAATCTCTTCTTAGCAACTTCTAATGTTGGAGCACCCACAACTTCTGGAGGCAAGTCATTCCACTGAGTAATTGTTCTATCCCCCAGTATCTGTTTTTAAAGTTGTTTTTATATTTAAACTCAGCCTAAATTTTTCACTATCTCTATGACTTTCATTACCTATACGTAGCCTTCTCTCAGTCAACCTGAAAACATCCAGTTTGTTTTGTTGTGTCCTGTCTGGACTTTGGCTTCCTGATTTGTGCCTTGATTTCATATGAGGACAATGAGATGTTCTGGATATCTCGGTTTTCAAAGCACAATCCATCAAATGCCTTTAATGATCAATGATGTACATATTGACTTACTGATGTTCTTTGGCTTTCTCAATTATTCACTGTTCATCCGCAATAATTTACTGCTCCTTGGCTTTTCCTAAAACCATCTCCCCTTTCACGTTAGACTCTAGTCTGAGTTGGATGATCCTAAGCATTATTTTAAAGGCATGGAAAATTAATAATATTTTGTAATACTTTGCTTTAGCATTACACTGCGCTAATGTAAGTTTTGTCCTACAAAAATAACAAGGTGAACCAAAATAACATTATTTTTAATATAATATATTGACCACTAATAATTAGTACAATGAGTGATTACAAGTATAAACTGATTCTGATATTGTGGGGTTCTTGATTTCAAATATTTAAACATTTTTATTTTGTTGATGAGGTTAATGATGATGATTATATGCCAATAAGATGGTATTGACTCTTAGTTATCAATCAATTTTCTCCAGGATGATTTACCTCAAACCTAGTTATTCAGGTCTTCCAACAGTGCACCCATCATTGCTTTAATAGAATTCATCCATCTTGCTGGTTATAATTCTCTTCTCTTTCCTTCCATTTCTTAACCATGATAGACTTTCTGGGTAGTTAAGCTTTCACATAAAGTACCCAAAGTATGATAATTTGATTCTGATTATTTGTGCATCAAGTGGTAACCCTGGGTTGATTTTTCAATTACCCATTTGTTCATCTAATTTTGGCTATCCATAGTTTTCCCAGGAGTCTTCTCCAAAACCAAAGTTCAAAAACAGCAATCCTCTTTATATCCTACATTCTCCAAATCCAACTTTCACTTTCATAGAGTGTCACAGGGAAAAGCCCAATTCTGACCTTTGTAGGTGAAGAGATTCCAACATCTTAAAATCTTTTCCAAGGCCTTCATAACTACCCTACTAAGTGCTTGTGTACAGGTAGCCCTTGACTTACGACCACAATTTAGCCCAGAATTTCTGTTGCTAGTTATAAAGTGAATCACTGCAATTAAGTTAGTAACACAGTTGTTAAGTGAACCTGGCTTCCTCATCACTTTGCTTGTCAGAAAGTCACAAAAGGTGATCACATGACCCTGGGGATGTTGCAATGGTTGTAAGTGTGAAAAATGGTCATAAGTCACTTTTTTCCAGTACTATTGTAATTTCAAAGTCATTAAACAAATGGTTATAAATTGACAACTATATGTACAGAATAACAGAATTACAGAGTTGGAAGAGACCTTGGACGTCTTCTAATCCAACTTTCTGCTCAAGCAGGGATACCCTATTTCATTTCATAATCATAATAGTAAAGTTGGAAGGGACCTTGGAGGTCATCTAGTCCAACCCTCTGCTCAGGCAGGAAACTCTATACCATTTCAGACAAATGGCTGTCCAGTCTCTTCTTAAAAACTTCCAGTGTTGGAGCATTCACAGCTTCTGGAGGCAGGTTGTTCCACTGGTTAATTGTTCTAACTGTCAGGAAGTTTCTCCTTAGTTCTAGGTTGCATCTCTCCTTGATTAGTTTCCATCCGTTGCTTCTTGTCCTGCCTTTGGGCACTTTGGAGAATAGCTTGACTCCCTCTTCTTTGTGGCAGCCCCTGAGATATTGGAACACTGCTATCATGTCACCCCTCATCCTTCTCTTCATTAAACTAGACATACCCAATTCCAGCAGCCGTTCCTTATATGTTTTAGCCTCCAGTCCCGTAATCATCTTTGTTGCTCTTCTCTGTACTCTTTCCAGAGTCTCAACATCTTTTTTATATCGTGGTGAGCAAAACTGGATGCAGTATTCCAAGTGTGGCCTTACCAAGGCATTGTATAGTGGTATTAATACTTCACGTGATCTTGATTCTATTCCTCTGTTAATGCAGCCTAGCACTGTGTTGGCTTTTTTGGCAGCTGCAGCACACTGCTGGCTCATATTTAAGTGATTGTCCACTAGGACTCTGAGATCCCTCTCACAGTTACTACTACTATTCAGATGAATCATTGTCCAATCTCTTCTTAGCAACTTCTAATGTTGGAGCACCCACAACTTCTGGAGGCAAGTCATTCCACTGAGTAATTGTTCTATCCCCCAGTATCTGTTTTTAAAGTTGTTTTTATATTTAAACTCAGCCTAAATTTTTCACTATCTCTATGACTTTCATTACCTATACGTAGCCTTCTCTCAGTCAACCTGAAAACATCCAGTTTGTTTTGTTGTGTCCTGTCTGGACTTTGGCTTCCTGATTTGTGCCTTGATTTCATATGAGGACAATGAGATGTTCTGGATATCTCGGTTTTCAAAGCACAATCCATCAAATGCCTTTAATGATCAATGATGTACATATTGACTTACTGATGTTCTTTGGCTTTCTCAATTATTCACTGTTCATCCGCAATAATTTACTGCTCCTTGGCTTTTCCTAAAACCATCTCCCCTTTCACGTTAGACTCTAGTCTGAGTTGGATGATCCTAAGCATTATTTTAAAGGCATGGAAAATTAATAATATTTTGTAATACTTTGCACACTCTGAGAAGTCTTCTAAGTAAACTCCCAACAGCTGGCCAGATTTGCTGATATACTTTGGTTGGAAGTTTTCAGATTTTCCTTTTGTTGCTTGCCATATATCTGCAGATATTCTATCAATTCCTGCAGCCTTCAGACTGGTAATAATAGAATACTGATCTAATGTTATCCTCTAGTATTACAGATTCTTATAAGTTGGAAGTATCTTCAATATCATTTCGGATTTTAACAGAATATCAGGGTACATATTTCATCTTTGTCTGATCTTCTTCACTTACTATCTGTACATTTACATCCTTTGTATATCAATTAAGCTTGGAATCTCCTGAGCTCTGAGAACTTTGGGGAAACTTTCCTTGTTTTCCTTTCTGTTTTCAACAAGTATAATTGAATACGCATCTTGTCCGTTCTAACAGCTCTCTAAAATTCTTTGTAAAGTTCCTTTCTGAGATGTTTGCTTTCTTGTTTATGATTTCTTCTTGGCAATTTCCACCATTTGGTCTGACATCCAGTTTGCCCTCTTTTATTTCTTGGTTTTCCCTTTCATAATGCTTCTTAGCAATGTTTTGATTTCATTCCACTAGTACACTAGTTCCCTATCAATGAGGTCCAGGACTTCACACTAATTCCTAATGTTCTTGTAAATTGGGGGGTGGGGAGGTTGATGGTAAAGATCATATTGCAAAAACTGATTGGCTTTGTTCCTGTGCTTTAGTTTGGCTTGGAATTTGCACGTAATCTGTTCCACAATAATCTCTTGGCCATTTCTTTGCAGTAACTGAACTTTTCCATCTCCTTGTACCAATAATATAGTCAATTTGATCTCTGTGTACCCCATCTGGTAATGTTTTGGTTGCTGGAAGACTATGTTATTACAACATAATAACATTTAACAGAAATTGGTAAATCATATCCTACTTCATTTCAGTTTTCTAGGCCATAGTTTTCTCTGTAATATTTCTAACTGTAATGGTGTAGTCTTCAGTTACAAACAAGACATCTTGTTTTCATGTTCTGTTGGTGTCAGATTGACTTTAAGTATAAAACCTGTCAACCTATTCTTCTTTTGCATCAGTGGTTGGGGCATAAATCTGGACAATAATTATATTAAGGGGTTGCCTATTAAGTCTAATTAATATTATTTGGCCATTGATTGCATAATAGCCAAATATTATTCCTAATGTGTCCTTCCTATCCTTTCTTCCTATGCTACAACCTTCCTATGCTACATCCTTCCTGACTTATAAAAGCAGTACCATTCCTTCTTTGATATTGTGTATTGAATGATGAACAGTATGATCTTCTGACTGAATGGATCCAATTTATATCCAGTTCAATTTGGTGGTACTTATCATGTCAAGGAGTTGTTGATTCATTCCATCTTCCACTGTGTTGAGCTTTTCCATGTTCGTGCTTTTTGCATTCTATGAACCCATTGTTTTGCAATTTCAGATTTTCTTTTCCTTCATGGCAACATCAAGTACTAGGCTCCCAAATGCTTTAATCTAGTCACATCATAATTACCAAAAATCTTCAGCTCTTTCTCAGTAACATGTTGATGAGCATTATCTGACCAGAGAGGCTTATCTAATAACTAGAGAGGCTTACCTAATAACTAGAGAGGATAATAACCAGAGAGGCTTATCTAATAACACTACATCTTCAGTCACTTTATATTTTCTATTCATGTTACTTTATTGGGAGAATAATGGCGTGGTTTACAATGTCTTTTCCTTTGTGGTATAAGATAGTGCCTTGGCAATTCTCATTAAGTGATCATTCATTTCCAGCATTTTCCTATATTGCAGATCTCTAATGGTGCCTATTTGTTTTGGCTGGGTAGCTGGGATGATCTTCACACCTTGACCATGCTGGAATTATATGCTTTTGGTATATACTCCTGGGGTTGTTTAGTCATCCCTGTTAGGAACATGTCCCCACCATGATGAAGCAGCCCAGCAGGCTTGTGAAGGGGAAGCAAAACAAAACAAATTATTTCCTGTTAAATTATGTTTGATTGCTCTTCAGAAATGGCATGTTTGGATGGCATGGTGTAACCAACAAGAATAACTTTTTAGTTTGAAACCTTAGGAATTTAGTTCAAATAAGAGGAAATACAAATTACTTCCATGAAATCATTATTTCAGATGTATCACAGAATTCACCATTCAGAATGTATATATCGTGTAACTATGGAGAAGCTTTCATATCACAGTGTTTGTACAGCAGAAGAATGGAAAAATTTAATGGATTGCAAACTCCCACCACAACTCTGCAGAGAAATTGAACAGTATGTTTTTTATAGTATATTTTTGACATTGAAGTAAATCTTGGTAATTATTGTGAATGTTATTGTTAAAGGGCCAAATATTTTAATATGGATGTCTTGTAATAGATACCTGCAATCAATTAGAGGAGGTGATTGGATCATTGTGGGGCAATTTAATCCTTTAATCTTTTCCTAAGGAACATTCTTTCATGCACCTGAACACACACACAATACACACATCCAATTGTCCTATTATTATTTCAAATGGGTTGAAATATTGTATAAACATCAGTTTCACCTGTCTAGCTTCTTTTTTCAGTATTGATATTTCCTTTAAGTCTATATTTCATTAGGAAATTAATGGCAAGGAAACTGTTGGTTATTATTAACTGGTTATTACTGTTATTATTTGTGTAAGCAGAACAGTTGATTATCTGAACAGTTGATTATCTGAACAGTTGATTATCTGAAATCTCTACTGCATAGTATTGCAAGGGTCCCCAACCTCCCAGTCTGTGGACCAGCACTGGTCCACGGCCTGACAGCAACTGGGCCACGCAAACAAGCAAAGCCCTATTCACGTGATGCAGGCAACAGACAAAACCACACCCCCTCCAATCCACGGAATAATCTTTCTCCACGGAATTGGTCCCTGGTGCCCAAAAGGTTGGGGGTCACTGCACTATTGTGTTTTTAATACATAGTATATTATTATTATTATTATTATTATTATTATTATTATTATTATTATTATTATTATTATAGTTCAGGGAATTGGAATAGAACATTTGCTGTACACAAGAACAACGCAGGCACAAATAGTATCCACAAAAATGGCAGCTCTATCGTTCTGATCCTTAATGTGAGGTTATGGATAATGACATTACAAAACATGACTGAGTAACAAGATCAATGTGAAATGTTTGGATTACATTATTTCATTTTACACTGTTTATGAAACATATTTACTATTATTACCACCTAAATATGGTACACATTTGTTATAATCAAAAGTATATTTTATTATAATTAATTAATTAGTCACTCATGCGCTTGTGAGCTCTCAGATAGACTACTGCAATGCTCTCTACATGAGGCTGCCCTTGAGGACCACTCGGAGGCTCCAACTGGTGCAGAATGCGGCCGCGCGAGTTGTGATGGGGGTCTCCCGATACTCCCATATAACACCTCTGCTCCGTGAGCTGCATTGGCTTCCAGTTGCCCTCCGGGTGAGATTCAAGGTGCTGGTGATGACCTATAAAGCCCTAAATGGCATGGGTCCAGATTATATACGGGAGCACCTTCTGCTGGCATCAACTTCCCATTGTCCTGTGTGCTCCCACAGAGAGCGCCTCCTCTGGGTGCCGTCGGCCAGGGAATGCTGACTGGCGGCCCCCAGGGGGAGAGCATTCTCTGTGGGCGCGCCTGCCCTCTGGAACCAGCTCCCTGTTGGGCTCCGGATAGCTCCCGACCTTCGCTCCTTTCGCCGCAACCTGAAAACTTGGTTATTTGAGCTTGCCGGCCTGGACTGAGGGTTTAGGATTTTAAATTTTTAGAATGTGATTCACTTGTTGGGGCTAATTTAATTTAATTTATTTTTAACCTTGTATATTGTGTTTTGACTGCCCTGTACACCGCCCCGAGTCCTTCGGGAGAAGGGCAGTATATAAATCCAATAAAATAAATAAATAAATAAATAAATTATTGATTACGTATAACCAAGAGTGTCAATCCTTAGTGGCCTTCTAGAAAGACATTGTCCAGGATGATCTGTCTCCAACCTTGTGCTCCAGGACTTTAGAATACTGTAATTGAATGCACCTGTCTTGTGCTGGTTGTCCTCCTCTTCTCTGTCTTTCTACTGTTTCCACATTATAGACTTCTCCAAAGACAGAAGTCTTTGCATGGATCCAAAGTATGATAATTTAAACAAGTTATTTGCACTTTAACTAAGAACACTGAATAGATTTTTTGGATAATTGTTTTCTTGATTATTCATTATAATCAAGACAATGATTTATTATAATTACTATTTTTTATTATTACCATAATTTATTCTAATTAAAAATTCAGATTTCTAAATAGTTATTCGTCATACTTTATATGCAGCTTTTGCTTTTCTTTTTCAAAGCTTGGAAAGTTATGTTTTTCTTTACAATTTTTTTTTTGGGGTGGAGGGAATACTCCATAAGAGTTTCCCTTGTGGGTAGTAGAGGGTTCTTTAAGTTCTGTTAGATGTCATAAAGAATACATTTTTCTCAATTCAGCTAAGGAATTTAGAAATATGTTTAAATAAACTTTATTTTTAAATCATTCTTTCAACAAATTTTGTCAGGGCACTTAACCTATATTTAATTGGATCCAAGACACATTCATAATGTGTGTGATGGAAGTGGACTTCTTCATTCCTTCATAGTCTGAAAATAGTACCCAAATTATTTGGGAGGTTGGTGATAGATGCTTTGAAGTGCCAATATTCTCTTTCCCCACACAAATGGTCTCATTCATTAAGTTCCAGCAATCCATTTTTGTTTTGTTTTTTTAAAGAACTAAAGTCATTAATGCATGAGATGATATGTATTTCTGTATATTTCTGGTAGAAGCCATTATGAATCAAATATGCATTATTGCTAGTTGACAGAAGGGACTTTTTTCATGTTGCAAAGAACTCTGATCAATGAAATTAGCTTTGTATATTCTTACTTTTAGCAAATATGCAAGTAATTTTATTTCTTCTAATTTTATATTTCTTATTTTAACAGATTCCATTTTGATATTGGCCCTTATGAAGATTTTTGGCCAGCAATTTTCATCTATATGATTCATCAATGTTGTGGAGCAAGCTGGTATGATCTCTTTTTTTAAAATTACACTTTTAAAATAGTTTTAAAGAAACATTTGTATTAACTTTTGGAGCTCTAATGTTATTTGCATTGGGTATATGGGATCAAAAAAAATTCTATTTCCAGTTCTACTTTATCATTCCTGTTATATAAAAGTGTGAATTCTGTTTTTCTGTCAGAAAACAGTTATCTTCAAGTCTGAAAAAATTTGTATCATATCGAATTGTGTTTTTAGTTCACAGGAGTGACTGGATTAAGGGTTATTTTCATGTAGAAGCAATGATTTAAAAAAAATTAGATAAGGTGACCCGAGTTATGCATATCTTCTTGTGTAGTTGAATGATTAAATTAGTTTGAAACATCAGTCTTTTTTTGGGGGGGGGGTATATTGCCTGTGCACCAACAGCTCCCCTCTCCTAAATGTCTTTCATTGCAATGCTGATGGCCATGGTATTTTTGGCTGATGGAAGCTCTGGTTCAAAACCTCTGGAAGGCTTTATGTTGGAAAAGTCAGCCAGCGTAGCTCAATCATCTGGGATGCAAACAGGTTGGATGAAGTCATGGTTAACTTCCTTCTTGGGGCTGCAGAGTACGGTATCTCTGTTCTTGTATGCCTCATTGTGCTATTGACTTTGGCAACTGGGAGGTTTATGTTCAGAATTCTCTAATCTAGTACTAGAATTTGAATGAAGAATAATTAAGATGAACAAGGAGACACTCCTTTGGATCGACGAACATGAGTGAGAAAAATAGGATATGGGCTATAAAGACTAATAACTAATAAAGCTTGGGGCTTTTGAGAAAAGGAAAATAGTTCCACTGATATTTTATATTGAAAGTGGAGGAAATGACCTTTTCTCTATTTTTCTCAAAGATGGAAGAATAAAGACAAACATCAAGGTCAGAAAAAATTACTTACAAATTCAGAGATATGCAGTTGGATTCTCGGTGATAGAGTTGGGCACATTCTTGATTTTCCCAGTAGATGCGCTATAGGTTCAAAGTATTGGGTACTTATAGGCAGGGCAGTAAAACTGCAGCACTGAGATGTCACTATAAGAATAACTTGTCATGGTGATTTTATATACATAAAAGCCAATTGACAGATTGCATTGCAATAAACATGCAACCAACTTTACCCTAAATGTTTTACATTTAAATACATTAGACATGATCCAGCTGTCCAAGATCATGTTTGGGAACTCTGATACACACATGGATGGATCTCTGAACTAGAGGTGTAAAAATGTTCCAAAAGTGTTCAAAGAGGTGCAGAGAAAAGTTACATTTCCCCCCTATGATTTGGGGAGAAACAGAAATCTTTGAAGATTTTTAAATTATATTCTAAGTTTATTTCTCTAAGAAATGAAATGCATTATGTCTATATTAGCAGATTAAATCATTATTTTATTGTATCTGACATTTAAAGGTACATTTTTGTACAGCCCAAAGCAGTGGGTGTATGAAGTGCTATCTTTTAATGAATTAAAATTTGACTGGAAGCATTTTCAACCTGGTAGATATGTTTGTTAATTGAAGGAAAGTGATTTTCATAGATCAGACCTGCAGAGAGGTCTCACTGACAATGCAATAAATAGCAGTAGGGTGTAAGATGAATACATACTAAATGTCACAATCAAGTAGCTGGCATTGTGTACAGGAACATCTGCACAGTGTGTAGGTTAGACCCTCCCAAATCCTGATGAGAGATTCCTCAGAAAGTCATGGAGAACAATAGGACTAAGATTCTGTGGAAGTTGACAGTTACTAACCAATCAGCCAGAGATTGAAGTAGTAGACAAGGGGCAGAGGATAGTGATGTTGATAGATGTAGCTGCACCAAGTAACCACCACAACAGAAAGGAAGCTGGAGAAGTACCAGGGCCTGAAGGAAAAACTGGAGAGAATGTGGAAAATAAAGACCAAAGTGGTTTCAATGGTGGTAGGTGTAATGTATTGGGATTTTACTTGAACTGTTCACGTGTCTGTTTGAATGCTGCTTAATGTTGCTCAATTGGTGTGTCTGTGTAATAGTCACTGACTAGCCAGACTTGCTGTCTCCAAGAAGATCATTGGATGATTTGGGGTGGGAATGGGTTCTTTTAAACCTATTGGCCGCCGCCTAGTGGCCAACCATATAAGAAGCTGTGCAGAAGCCTCTGTTTCAGTTCTGTTCCTGTTTGCCTCAATAAAGCAATGTTCCTGTTTGCAACCTCTCATCTCGCTTACTGCCTCCAAAGAACTCACTACACAACACTGGCGACAAAGGTGGGATGCTGCTTCTTCAAAAGAGCTGAAAGTCACTAGGGGGTGAGGCCAGCACAGCACCTGGCAGGGACCATGTTCCCCCCCCCCCCTGGTCGGCCTAGCAAGCCACGCTAGCGACCACCCACCTGTGGTCCAGTCCCAGGCCTACAACGAAAAAGCAGCAAGAGGCAACACGAGACCAAGCCGCGAAGACCTTCACCATGTCGAAGGTTGGAAAGCTCGAGGAATTTGATGTCACTCACCCAGAGAGATAGCCGTCCTACATTTCAAGAGTAGAGAACTACCTCTGCGCCAACCAAGTCACCGAAGATGGCCTGAAGGCCGCAACACTTCTCTGTGTCTGCAGGCCTGCAACATTCGACATTGTGGAGAACTTAGTTGCACCAGCGCAGCTGGAGTTCGTTACTTACGCGGACCTGAAGAAATGGCTCAGTGACCATTTCCAACTGAAGCTGTCAGTGATAGCATGGAGGTATGCCTTCGAGCAATGAGTACAACAACCCAGCGAGACATCCACAGATTTTATTGCAGCGTTGAGACAAGTTTCACTCCTGTGCCAATTTTTGGACTTGGAAGAAAGGCTTCAAGACCAACTTATCTGTGGATTAAGGAGCAGAGAGCTTCAACAAAAACTTTTCGCAAGAGACTCCTGCTCCAGGAAGCACTAAAAGAAGTCATGGCAGACGAAGCCGCTGCCGCGGCTGTGAGCATGTTGAAGCCTGCCAAAAGTACTCCTCACGAGGAAGCCATCCATCATGAGGACGCTGAGCATTTGGAAGACGTCGACTCTGACCACAAAGTCGACAAGATCCAACGGCACCATGACAAGGAACTGAAGCCCCCTTACAAGGCAGTTCCCTTCCTTCGGTGTTTGGGCAGTGGCAGCCACCACCAGCGAGTGGAGTGCTGGTTCTGGACAGCCATGTGTTGGGCCTGTGGGAAATCCGGCCACATTGCAGCAGTCTGTAGAGGTCACCAGAAGGACTGCCAATTAGACAATCTGATCAGGAGAGGTACCGGGGCCCTGGGGCAGCATAGAATAGGGTTCTGCTCCAGTCGTTGGAGTGTTTGCCGCACTGGAGCTCTCCACCCCCTTAACCCAAAACTTCGGCTTCAAGTCGAGCTGCAAGACATTCCTTGCAGGATGGAACTGGACACTGGTTCAGCTGTATCCATTATTTCCCTGGAGACCTTCCAGTTCGTGTGCATTTGCAGCAAGAGATGGGCCAAGCTTAGGCCATCCAACATCATTCTCACTGACTTCCAGAATTCCTGAGTAGCTGTCAAAGGCGAGGCCACCTTGGTCATCAAATTCAAGGGGTTTTTGGGTCCCCTAGATGTAATTGTGGTGGAGGGCCAGAGAACGAGCTTAATAGGGCTTGGTTTGATGCACTGGGCATTCAAATAACCAGGATCCACCGGACACAAGCGGTCAACTTAGCAGCAGTTTGCGAGGAATTTGCAGATGTTTTTGACACAAGCCTGGGAGAGTACAAGGGCCCTCCAGTAGTCTTTGCTTAATCCTGCCATAATGCCTATTAGGATCAAGCCCCACAGAGTGCCATTTGCACTAAAACACAAAATCGATGCAGAGCTGGATAAGCTAGTCAATCAGGGCATACTACAGCCTGTAGATGGGGGTGAGTGAGAAACTCCCATTGTCATGCCACTTAAGGCCAACAGTGAGGTCAGGATTTGCACTGACTACAAGTGCAGCAGTAATCAGGCACTACAGCAGCACGTGTACCTGGTGCCAGTCGTTAGCCACATTTTGGTATCGCTGCAAGGGGGTACCGTATTTGCTAAGTTAGATTTGGCACAGGCCTATCAGCAGTTACCTGTGGATAAGATCACAGCGGCTGCAGAAACAATTGTGACACATAGGGGGCTTTTAAAGTCAAACACCTCCAATTCAGGGTTAGTGTAGCCTCAGGAATCTTCCAGGGAGTTATGGAGCGTATGCTCAAGGGCATTCTAGGGGTTTTCCCCTATTTTGATGATGTTCTCATCGCCAGTGAGTCCACTGAGGTGCTTGCAAGGAGGCCCAAAGCTGCCCTTCAACGGTTCCACACAGCAGGACTCAAATTGAAAAGGAACAAGTGTAACATTGGGGTCCCTTCCACTGAGTTCCTGGGCTTTCGTATTGATGCTGAAGGCATCCATCCTGCAGAGTCCAAGCTGAAGGCAATTCAGCTGGCACCAAGCCCCAGGTCAAGGGGAGAGCTTCAGGCATTCCTGGGTCTCTTTAATTTTTACCATATGTTCCTTCCTATCAAGGCTGCAGTGGCAGAGCTGTTACACTGGCTCTTAGACAAAAACACCCCATGGAAGTGGACCAAGGTTCACAAAAATAGTTTTAATTTAATATTTAATTTAATTTAATATTTGCATTTGTATACCGCCCTTTCCCTGAGGACTCAGGGCGGTTTACAGGGAATTAAAATCGAAACATACAAAAGTTAAAACCAATTAAAAAAGCATTAAATTCACCCTGTAGATTAAAACCCCAGTTAAAATTTTCTCCTCAGCCTGGGCCCGAGAGCTCAAAGAGCCAGGTCTTCAGGCCCCGGCGGAATGATCGGAGGTCGGGAGCAGTCCTCAGCTCTACCGGCAGCTGGTTCCAGAGGGCAGGCGCTCCCACCGAGAAGGCCCTATCCCTGGGTGTCACCCGCCGGCAATCTCTCACCGGCGGAACCCTGAGCAGACCCTCCCTGTGGGAGCGCACTGGGCGAAGGGCGTTTGATGCCGGCAGCAGGTGTTCCCTCAAATAACCCGGACCCAGGCCATGTAGGGCTTTATAGGTGATAACCAGCACCTTGAATTTCACCCGGAGGGCAGTAAAATCATTACTGTACTCCAATTCAGTGCTTACGCACTTTAATGAAGCATTGTCTGTATGCATTGCGTGTGACATATCCGCTTATGGGGTGGGGGCTATACTAAGCCATTTGTCTAATGATGGGACTCAAGTTCCCATTGCCTATTATTCAAGGACATTGTCCTCAGCTGAGCGGAATTACGCTCAGATTGACAAAGAGGCCTTGGCCATTGTGGCTGGGGTGAAGAAATTCCATGATTACTTGTATGGTAGGAAATTCATGGTCTTCACAGACCACAAACCACTGTTGGGGTTATTTACTACAGATAGGCAGATGCCTCAAATACTGTCACCTAGAATGTTAAGATAGTCCATTTTTATGTCAGCCTACAGCTACAGGCTGGTTCACAAACCCAGCAAAGACATGGCCCATGCAGATGGCCTTAGCAGGTTGCCATTGCCACAGGTGGAACCAGATCCGGCTCCAGCAGCTTGCATCTTGTCAATTCAGAATTTGCCTGAGTTTCCCCTCCATGCTGGGGAAGTGGCTGCAGAAACTGCTGCAGACAAAGTTTTAAGTAGAGTTTTGTCATGGATTCACACCAGGTGGCTTGAAAATAGCTCTGGACCAGAGTTCCAGAGCTACGTCACTCGTAGACACGAGCTTTCAGCTCACAAAGGCTGCATTTTATGGGGGAGCAGGGTTATTGTCCCCAGTTCATTAAGGCACCATGTGCTTCAGTCTCTGCATGAGGGCCATCCGGGCATAGTCCGGATGAAGGCATTGGCACGGAGCTACCTATGGTGGCCAGGGTTAGATAAGGCTATCGAAGCCCAAGTATACGGGTGTTACACGTGTCAACAGTCCAGACTAGAAATGCCACAGGCCCCTGTCCACCAATGGGATGAGACTCATACACTGTGGTCAAGGATTCACATTGACTTGGCTGGGCCCTTTCAGGGACAGCTGTTTTTGTAGTGGTCGACAGCCACACTAAATGGTTGGAAGTAATTCCTATATCTACTATGAATACTGCTAGGACCATCCAGGTGCTTAGAAAGCTTTTTGCCACACATGGGGTGCTGGATGTTGTAGTCTCGGGCAACGGGGCCCATTTCACAGCGGCAGAATTTCAAGCCTTCTTGAGGACTAACCTCATAAGGCATGCAACATTTGACCCCACGACTAATGGGCAGGCTGAACGTATGGTGTGCACAACAAAAGAGTCACTCAAGCACATTATGACCAGGCATTGGCACCATAGCTGGCTGATTTTTTGCTTTGCCAGCACACTACGCCTTACACAGCAACAGACAAGAGCCCAGCAGAACTTCGCTGGGGAAGAAGGCTCATCACAAAACTGGACAGGTTGCATCCTGACTGGGTGGCAGCAGACATCGCATGCCTAAAGGCTCCAAGGAGGTTGACAGTGGGTGATGGGGTGTGGGCCTGGAATTATGGGCATGGGAACTTGTGGGTGCCAGGTAAAATTGTCAAAAATTTCTGGACCTCTTTCTTACGAAGTAGCTCTAGTCAGTGGGTGAGTCATTCGCCGCCATATTGATCAGCGGCAGAAGCATTTTGCAGAACAGCCACTAAGTGAGGACCTCATGGCAGGTTCGCAATTAGAGTCAGAAACCGGCAGCCAAACAGGGCAGTTCATACGCTCTGAGGACTCAATCAGTCAGTACAATGGAGAGGTGGTCATAGATGAAGTAAGTGCAACATGGGTCTCCAGATAGGGAAAGTCAACCTGAACACAGCAGCAGCTTGGCTGACACAACTACTTCATTGGACTTTGGTTTGGGCCGACCAGGAATGGCCGGCCAAAGGGACTCGAGTCAATCCAACTCATGTGAATCTAAGAACCCAGGTCTACCCAGCCCGGCGGGAAAGCTGGTAGACTGGAAGTTGCCTGGATCCCCCAGGCACTCAGAACAGTCGTGTAGACCACCACAATATTTACAAGATTATATTCTTAAATAATGTATGTACATTCTAGGGGGGAGGGGTGTAATGTATTGGGATTTTACTTGAAGTGTTCACGTGTCTGTTTGAATGCTGCTTAAGGTTGCTCAACTGGTATGTCTGTGTAACGGTCACTGACTAGCCAGACTTGCTGTCTCCAAGATGATCATTAGATGATTTGGGGCGGGAATGGGTTCCTTTAAAGCTATTGGCCGCCACCTAGTGGCCAACCTTATAAGTAGCTATGCAGAAGTCTCTGTTTCAGTTCTGTTCCTGTTTGCCTCAATAAAGCAATGTTTCTGTTTCCAACCTCTCGTCTCGCTCACTGCCTCCAAAGAACTCACTATACAACAGTAGGAGCATTCAGGGCTGTGACTCCTAAACTGGGAGAATGGCTTCAACAGTTCCCAGGAACAACATTAGAGCTCTCTGTTCAGAAGATGCATTGTTAGGGAACAGCTAATAAATATCCTGTGCAAAACTGTTAGATTTCTAGGCCTCTGGTATAGGACTTAAGATTGAGGAAAACATATACCCTCCATAGTGGTGAGAAGGGAATATGTATAAAATGCACATACATATGCATGCAGTGCTTATGAGTAAATACTAGATGTTCTTGAATGGCGACTTAAATTTCAAAGGCCCTTTAAAGGAGTAACCAGAATTAAAACAATATGGTAAAAGTCTGCCTTAAGAGGCTTTTATATTGAGAATGTTTATACTTAAAAAAAAAACTCTCCAAATTTCCATTTTTTTAAATTAGGAAAATGGAAAAAAAGAAGTGAAGAAAATTCCCCCCACTGTTTTTCCTCTGGCTTTCATATCTCTAGTTTAAGCAAGAACTGCTCCATTTATTCAGTATCAAGAGAAAGTAAACGGAACAATTCCAGGTTGTGCAGATCTCCATGTGTGCTTCAGAGCCCTGCAGAGCTTTTGATTGAGAGAGTTATTTTAAAGGGTTTTCAGCCCCCCCCCATATATTTTTCATAGTATGACTATACATGTGCATGCATCTGTTACTATGTCTTTAGTGCTTATAATCATAAAAAATATATAAGGGGTAATTTTTGGGGTAAATATTACTCCACTTGACAGAACCCAGATGTGGTCTCTGAGAGGCATGTATTATCAAGGGTTTCTGTCTAAATAGAGCCCATTGGGACTGAGTCTATAGATAGGTTGCATAGATTAAATTATTTTTGCAAACAGAAATGTTATTGCATTAGCATTTTTAATTAAACTGAGGATATTGAGAATAAATTGCCTGAAATGGTGTGTAGGGTTTCCTCCCTCAGCAGGGGGTTGGACTAGAAGACCTCAAAGATCCCTCCCAACTCTCTTACTGTTATTAAATATCTCAATAGGGCAGGAACTTATACATATAGGACTTTTTTCATGTTTAGAACCATCTACAGTAGTTTACCAAATAGAGGGAGGTGCAGAGGGAAAAAATCTTCCTCTCTAGACCAGATCTGTCTCTGTAGCCACATTACACAAACTTCCACCCCTAATTTGCTCTTCCTATCCAGGAACAAGCAATGTTTGAAACAGAATTCTGATCTGTATCACTTGATCATGCAGTTAGATTTTTTTTTAAAAAAGTTTTCTATGGAAAATTTTAGGAAACCCATACTTATATAAAACTGATGAAATGATCAATTCACATCCTCTGTTTTGAGAAAGCTGGGATCCCCATTGAACCTTTCTGATTCTGAAAGCTTTAGTGATTGTCTATGGATTTCTTAACTGGGAGAGGAGGTATTTTAATGCCCCATTACGTCTAATTTTTGAAATTATTATCATCAGTAAAACTGCCTATCAGGAAATGATAATACACTTGAAATTCTTTTTTCTGTTTACTTTGGAAAGCCAGAGGATTCTACTTATGAATGTCTTCAAAGAAATTGACTTCATTGAAAATATTCAGATGTTTTTCAACATATTAGAATGAATTTATAAACAATCCTCTCTGAAAAGACAGATACTTGTAGGATTACCATTTTAGCCTATATACAGTATCTATAATAAAAGCTCACTTTCTCCTCAAATACACTTATATAAATATTTAATAAGGTTTATGTGGGGATTTTGCTTTTTTTAAAAAAAATGCAGGCATTTACTTTCTGCACTTTAATTTTCTATACTTTAAATCAGTGTACATTTTTTAAAAATAATGTGACTTTCAATGTCAGAAAGACCTATAATTTGACTGAAAGGGCTAGAGATTCAAAGGTATAATTCTAGTTTTTGCTTACTTTGATTGGGTTAAAAATTTCAGCTTTGATTTAATTGAACATTAAAGTAAACTCTGTTGATTAATGTAAGCATACATCCTTGGAAATACATTCCAGTGACATCAGAAGATGTCTAAATGCATTTAATTGAGGCATTAGCTATATAAATAGCAATAACATTACCACACATTTTAAATTATTTGAAAAGATTAAGCAAACCAAGTTTTAGCTTTGATTTTTAAAAAGTGTTCAACAGTTAATTCTTAGCTTGAATTGTAAGCATAGTGGCAAGGCAGTTCTCTTTCCTGCGATGTAAGTCTGCCCCATTTTGCACATGCAGGACGAACAGATGTCGAAAAGCTAACAACAGAGAAGATGGCAGTGCTATGATGTCAGCATTGAGCCTTTATATGGAATCTGATATTATGGAGGAAGGGTAATTAGAGCATTTAGCCTGGACACAGCTTTGAAGAGATGCAGTATGTGTGTGTACATGTGTCTGTGTGTGTGGCTGGGTGGGGGAAATGTGAAAATACGATTGGCTGTAGGAACCAAATTCTTGGAAAGTAGGGCTCCGTCTAGCATTGTTACTTGTGACCATCTCTTAAAATGCTTACCCTAAAAAAAAAAGAAAAGAAAAAAAAGAAAAAAAAAAGAAATGCTTTCTTTTTCAGGGTTCAAATTTCAGGGTTATAATTGAAAGCTCTGTAGGACTCTGACATGGATATGCGGTTCTGCTGCTCCATTCTCATGAGTGAGTTAGAATGTACTTCTCAAAATATTTCAGTGGCACGTGTAAAAGAGAAGAAAATCGGCTCTTTTTGTCTTTATTTCCGCACTTCTCACACATGTGCGGTGAAATTGCTTGGGAGTAAAAAGTATATGTTTGCTTCCTTAGAAAACTAGAGCAAGCATACACAGGTATATTTCTAGTAGATACAGATGGCAAAGTAAAGCATAGATTCTCAAAATTTCCTTTGTCTTTCACTAATCCATCTCCCACAAAGGTATTAAAAGACAGCCTATTTTCATTATACAAACAGATTAATGAAGGTGCAAGTCTTATTTCCTTGCCTTTTTTTTACGTAGCATCCAATGTCTCCTTTTCTGTTGATTTGCTGTCAGGTTAGGCATTATCCAGCATGACTTAATTTCTGCTAAAATAGTGGCATTTTAAGAGAAATCTGCCATAATTGTTTTCAGCCAAATGCTTTGAAAATATGAAGAATGCGAGAGAATTTATCTGACAGAAGAATGGAGAACTTACAATGTTTTGCATAATGCGTATCTGCAACATACTGTATGAACATACATCATTGTGCTTTGAGTGGAAATGAGAGAAATGGACAATTCTGAATTTATGCTTCAATACGCCTCTACTTCTTTCAGTATAACTTCTTGCCTTTTGCTTGCAGTACAGTGGAACCTAATTGGCCCAACCGATGAGAAAATAAATCCATTTTTTTGTAAAGTTATACTGAAATATATATTTTAAAAAAAGTAAATAGAAGTTTTGATTGAAAGTACTCTTTTTCTTCTGAATGCTTCATCTGATTCTTTTTTTTTTCCTTTCAAGTTTTGATATGGAAAAACTATGTCGTTTCACGATGTCTGTAAAGAAGAACTACCGTCGAGTGCCCTATCACAACTGGAAGCATGCCATCACAGTTGCACATTGCATGTATGTTATTCTTCAGCACAACCACAGGACTTTCACAGAATTAGAAGTAAGTGTAGATTCCCCCCCCCATATCAAATACAAAGCAGAAGTAAAATTGGCAGAAACCACTTTGAAAACAGGACAGCTTTGTTTCAGACCAGATCTGCAGATTTACAGGATCTTGCTGTAGAAAAATTGCCACCACAATTTCCCCAAACACATTTTTTGCTCCAACTATTCTTGGAGTGTAGCTTCCCACCCCCCACTATGCAAATAAACAGAAATATTTCACCCATGAAGGCCCTCTTAGGGCAAGGTTTTCTCATATAGGGCAACCTGCCGCCAAAACATTTTTTGGGCAGTATGGCTTTTATTTTCTCTTCTGTGACAATTGTCCAAGTCAAAGTTCTGACACCGTATTGACCCCTATGAACCAGGTCTGTTTTACAGAATTAGTCTATTTTGCTTTAGAGTAATATTGCAATATCTCTGAATCAACCCATTTTAATTGAATATTTGGGCTTTATAGAAATATTGACACATTGCTGATACAAATGAGACTGAGCAGTGCGGGCGCATTGGTTAGAATGCAGTACTCTGTCCGCAGCCAGGATTTAATTCTGACTGGTTCAAGGTTGGCTCAGCCTTCCATCCTTCTCAGGTTGGTAAAATGAGGACTACTACTACTACTAATACTACTACTAATACTAACACTACTACTACTACTAATAATAATAGTGAGATACCTGGTTGATACCTAGAATGCTGGCAGCAACCCGTATCAACCACTAGTGCCAGTCAATTTGAATGTTCAGTTGACTGAGGTTTATGTTTAATGAATAAAAGTTTTATAACAACAACAACAGCAATAATAATAATAATAATAATAATAATAATAATAATAATAATAATAATGAAGAATGGTTTGAGATAATAAAGAATAACAGCAGCAAAATAAGATTAACAGTTGAAACTAATCTTTATTTTTTACATGAATAACAATTATGAAATTGAGTTTTAAAAATAAACTCAACTCTATGAAAGACTGATGTGGGGTCCTTGATGCTCTCTGTGCTTGGTGGTTTACTTGCAGGCATTTCATTAGCAAACTACTGTAGGTAACATCATCAGTATTAATGAAGTGTGACTATTAAACAAGAGAGATAGTGCATGATCTTGTTTCCAATGATATTTCAAAACAATATGGAAAATGTCCTAACAGTTTTTAAGTATTATCCTTTGGAATTGGAGGAAAATATATGAAGTATAGACCGTCTTAATTTCAGATGTCAGACTTAGATTATTAACTGCACTTCTGTATTCATCCATTGGAAGAATCTTATATTATTTATTTATTTATTTATTTATTTGTTTGTTTGTTTGTTTGTTTGTTTATTTATTTATTTATTTATTTATTTATTTATTTATTTGATTTATATACCGCCCTTTCCCGAAGGACTCAGGGTGGTTTAAAAGGTAAAGGTAAAGGTTCCCTCGCACATGCGTGCTAGTCGTTTCCAACTCTAGGGGCTGGTGCTCATCTCCGTTTCAAAGCCGAAGAGCCAGCGCTTGTCCGAGGACGTCTCCGTGGTCATGTGGCCGGCATGACTAAAAGAAAATCAATACAAAAGTTAAAACAATTTTAAAAAGATTAAATGAAACCCTGAGAGAAAATAAAAACCCCAGTTAAAATTAAAAATTAAAAATTCTCAGCCTGGGCCAGAGAGCTCGAAGAGCCAGGTCTTCAGGTCCCGGCGGAATGAACAGAGGTCGGGGGCAGTCCTAAGCTCCGTTGGGACTGGTTCCAAAGGGCAGGCGTGCCCACTGAGAAGGCCCTACCCCTGGGTGTTACCCGCCGGCAATCTTTAACTGGCGGCACCCTGAGAAGACCCTCCCTGTGGGAGCGCACTGGACGAAGGGAGCTTGATGCTGGCAGCAGGTGTTCCCTCAGATATCCCGGACCCTCGCCATTTAGGGCTTTATAGGTTATCACCAGCACCTTGAATCTCACCCGAAGGGCAACCGGAAGCCAATGCAGCTCGCGGAGTAGAGGTGTTACATGGGAGTATCGGGAGACCCCCATCACGACTCGCGCGGCTGCATTCTGCACCAGCTGAAGCCTCCGGGTGGTCCTCAAGGGCAGCCCCATGTAGAGAGCGTTGCAGTAGTCTAAACGGGAGGTCATGAGCACATGAGTGACTGTGCGTAGGGCTTCTCGGTCCAGGTAGGGTCGCAAATTGATATTGATGTAAAGATGTTTATAGTAGAAGAAATTGTTAAGAATTTCAGGTATCTGATGAACCATATTATACATCATAGTTCCTAGACATAATTCTTTGTATTTTTTTCCCTCCTTAATCTTTGTACAAAGTGAAAGTAAACTTTGTTTATTGTTTGTTCAGGATATCAGGTTGTTTGCTTCACAATCTTATGCCTACTTTCTCCTATAATTAATTAATTAATTAATTAATTTTATTTGTATACCGCCCTTCTCCCGAAGGACTCAGGGCGGTGAACAGGGCAATACATGTTAAAAACAGAATACAAAAATTAAAAAAGATTAAACAACTGCCCAGAACTCTTAAATAGATTAAAACGCATTTAAAAGTAATAAAAACCCAACCCCCTCCCATCAGGCCAGGCCAGCTTGTTCAAAAAGATACGTCTTTAGATCGCGCCGGAAGGAGCGAAGGTCGGGTGCCATCCGGAGCTCAACCGGAAGATGGTTCCATAAATCTGGTGCGCCCACAGAGAAGGCCCTCCCCCTGGGGGCCACCAGTTGGCATTCTTTGACCGGAGGCACCCTGAGGAGACCCTCTCTTTGGGAGCGTATTGGGCCGAGGGAAGTTGATGCCGGCCGCAGGTGCTCCCCAAGTTATTCCGGACCCATGCCATGTAGGGCTTTGTAGGTCAATACCAGCACCTTGAACCTCACCCGGAAGACAACTGGGAGCCAATGCAGCTCGTGGAGCAGAGGTGTAACATGGGAGTATCGGGAGACTCCCAACACAACTCTCGCGGCTGCATTCTGTACCAGTTGGAGCCTCCGAGTGGTCTTCAAGGGCAGCCCCATGTAGAGAGCGTTGCAGTATTCTAAACGAGAGGTCACGAGTGCATGAGTAACCATACGCAGGGCATCCCAGTCTAGATAGGGCCGCAACTGGCGCACCAGGAGAACCTGGGCGAAGGCCCCCCTAGTCACGGCCACTATGTGATCTTCCAAAGTAAGCCGTGAATCTAGGAGGACTCCCAAGTTGTGAGCCCTATCTACGGGGGGTAATAGCTCACCCCCCATAGAAAGAGATGGGATATTCTGAATATCCTGGAATGCCGGTATGCACAGCCACTCAGTCTTGTCGGGGTTGAGTTGAAGTCTGTTCCTCCCCATCCAGACCCGAACCACTTCCAGGCAACGGGACATCACGTCAAGGGCATCACTGGGGTGGTTTGGGGTCGAAATAAAAAGCTGGGTATCATCAGCGTACTGATGATACCCAACTCCAAAACCACGAATGATCTCACCCAGCGGTTTCATATAGATGTTGAACAGGAGAGGCGAGAGGACCGACCCCTGAGGGACTCCACAAGCGAGAGGCCTCGAGGTAGACCTCTGCCCCCCTGCCAACACCGACTGCAAACGTCCCAGGAGATAAGAGGAGAACCACTGAAAAACTGTGCCTCCCACTCCCAATCCCCTGAGACGCCGCAGCAGGATACCATGGTCGATGGTATCGAACGCCGCTGAGAGGTCTAATAGGACTAGGACAGAGGAATGTCCCCTGTCCCGGGCCCTCCAGAGATCATTCACCAGAGCGACCAATGCCGTCTCCGTGCTGTACCCGGGCCTGAAACCCGATTGGTACGGGTCTAGATAATCCGCTTCATCCAGGACCAGAGGGAGCTGATGCGCCACCACACTCTCAACAACCTTCGCAAGAAAGCAAAGGTTGGAGACCGGACAAAAGTTATTTAACACAGCTGGGTCCAAGGCAGGCTTCTTGAGGAGAGGTCTCACCACCGCCTCCTTCAAGACGGCGGGGAAACTGCCCTCACTCAAAGAGGCAGATATAACCGCCTGGAACCAGCCTCGTGTCCCCTCCCGAGCCGCATAAACCAGCCAGGAAGGGCACGGGTCCAATAAACATGTGGTGGAGCTCAACCTCCCCATAATCCTGTCCACTTCCTCTGGAGTCACAGAATCAAACTCCTCCCAGATAATATCGACAAGACCGCCCGTGTCCTGATCGTCAGACTCTGCCCAGTCGGAGTCCAGACCGGTCCGAATCCGAGCGATTTTGTCCGACAGATGTTGACTAAACTCCTTGGCACGACCCTGCAAGGGTTCCTCCCTCACCTCCTGATTAAGGAGGGAGCGGGTCACCCTAAACAGGGCGGCCGGGCGGTTATCTGCGGACGCGATAAGGGTAGCAAAGTGGTTAGACCTATAAGCTGTCTCCTTTCCCTATTTTGACAAAATGTTAGAAATTTTGCCTATTATTCGGTGTTTTTGGAAATTCCTTTTGTTTTTGCAATATTAGCCCAGTTCCAATTGCAGTCTGCTTTCCCCCACCCACTTTCCCTGGGTTGTAGTAGAGAAAATGGGTTGGCTGACTTTGGAATCCCAGCAGCAAATGAATGAATGAACCTTTATTGTCAAAGTACAACCATGTATACATTGAGATTGGCTGAGCCTGCCTTCATGCCCATATTTCCAGGGATAGGAGTGCTGCATTTGTTTTTTCAGAAAAAAAAAAACTTTCCTGGTGAAGGACATGCTTTGTTGGACAGCCACTCTATTTTATTCACCAGAGAGAGACAGACTAAATGGCTTTAATGAAAAGGAATTAATTCAGCTGCCATCAGAAGAAATAATAATTATGAAATGTTATGTTTTATTACTACAATGAATTAGCGCAGTTCTCAGAGTAAAATTGCAGATTATATTACAGTACATCGCTTGTCCCATTAGAAGATGGAGTACAACATCCTATCTCTTGTTTTTTTAGCAACAGCCAGTTATTAGAGGTGGGAAGTGCCCAGAAGCTGCATACCTCTGTTCATGCAGGTTTTGCCCATTCCCTTTTGGCATAGCAGTGCTAATCATCAAAGTATTCAATGAACTTTAGTTTACGGTTGTTGTTGAACAGGAGAACTGGGTTAAGAAGTTCAGAACAAGCCAGAATATTAAATCAACTTTCCAGTTCGTTGATGACTTTCTGGTTATTGCAGCACATGGAGGGAGGAGCAAATGAATGACAAAGAATAAAGAAGCAACATGGAGATCTAACAGAACAAATTTATTATTTAATCAATTTATACAAATAGTCCTTGGTTAACAATCATTCATTCATTCAGCAACCATTTGAAGTTATAATGGTGTTGAATGAGTGGTACTTATGACTGGTCCTTGAAGTACCAGCCGTCCCAGTTTCCTTGCGCTAATATGATCATGATCCAAGTGCTTGGCAACCATCTCACTCTTATGACCATTGCATCATCCCACAATATCTGATCCCCATTTGCAAGCATTCCTGCAGACGTCCACCAGCAAAGTCAGTGGGGAAGCCTACAGGGAAGATTGCAAGATGCTCCTTCACTCACAGGGCTTTTTTTCTTGAGACCATGGCTACAGACTCTTGAGATCTCACAGGTATCTCATACTCCACAGCATGCATGTCCCAACAGATTGCCAAGCTGCCCAGAGTGGCCACCTGTATATTCTCCTTCACCTGGCAGCAGCCACCTGTGGCTCTGTCTCCCTTGCACTGCAGGAGTCACTTTTGCACCTGCTGGTCTGCTTCTGAGTCTCCTGGGACTTGGAACTTCGTGCTGGTTTCTGTTCGTTTGAAGCCAGGAGGAGTTGTGGGGAGGTTCTCACTTAATGGCCCATGATCCTTACTTAATGATGGCAAACAGGGACTGCCAGGATGGCCATTGCTAAGCTATGCTTTTCTACTGCATTGCTTAGTAATGGAAATTCTAGTCCCAGTTATCATGGTTAAGCCAATGGCTACTTTACAGCTCTATCGTGGGCAGCACACATAGGATGAAAACCAAGCTAAAATAAAAACATGATGAAATAACGACCAAAGATAAACCAACTCCAATAACAAAATCATAGTGACAGGCCCACTTAACCTCTAGATCAGGGGTGTCAAATTGCCAGCCCATGGGCCGGATGCGTCACACGGAAGCCACGCCCACCCCATTGCCAGCAATGGCAAAACAGTCTCGATACGTCGCGAGTTTGACAGGTCTGCTCTAGATCCTTTGTCTAAGGGGAAATCCAGGTGTTTAATGACGTATAAAATGGTAGCAAGGAAATAGTCACATGTTTCTTGCATTATTAAACCAAGATACAAATATAGCTCAGACACCTGGTGAAGGTCTCGATCAGTGATGGCAAACCTTTTAGAGACTGAGTGCCCAAACTGCAACCCAAAACCCACTTATGGGTGCCGAGTGGCCGTGGCCCATTGGGTGGGTGTGGCCAATTGGGTGGGCGTGGCTGTGGTGGGACTAAAAAGTTCAATCAATCAATCAATTCCAATTTTGTGAGATCTTTTTTTTTGCTCACGAAGAAGTTGAAATTGATTGATTGATTGGACCTTTTTTTTGCACACAGCAGCAGAGGTCTAAAGCGAAAAGGTTTTATAAAACCCAGCTGACTGGGGCGACGGCATGGGTGCCCACAGAGAGGGTTCTGTGTGCCACCTGTGGCATGTGTGCCATAGGTTCGCCACCATGGGTCTAGATCTTAGTTCTAGAGTACTTGCAAAATAAACAGAAAATTACATAATTAGTCCGTGACATCTCCCATATAGCTAAACTGGGAATTATTTTGAGGGTTTGTAAGAACTTCCTGAATTGGGAATTATTGTCTTCGTTGTCATCATCATCATCATCATCATCATCATCATCATCATCATCATCATACTCGTTTTATTCCATTGTTCAGCAGTCCCCACAGTTACTTCCGGTGACATGGGTGGCTATATTAATTAATTAATTAAACCATTATTTTTATATTATCTTGTCTGATGCAACTGATGATCTGTCTGAGTATAATAAACTGCCTCTTATTTTTTAACTGTTTAAAATATATTTTATTAAAAGTTGTTGTCTTAATTTAAAATAAACTACCTCTTATGAACTCAAAATGGGGCTATTATTTTTAGTGGCAGAATGTAACACTTTACACTAATTGGCTGGAAATCACTGATACTTGTTTTGTAGGCTTTTAGTTATCCTGTCTCTAAGTGGCTCACAAGCAAAAAGAAAATATAATTATATGGTACCAAATCAGAACATATAATTTTTTTAATAATAATAATAAAACCTAAACATTCCTTTATCAACACTGATTATTCATTTCTAGTACCGCCAATCATTCCCGGTAGAACAAACTCATTCCTGACTCATGTATTTTATATGTTAATGGGCTAACTAAAGTGTCTGGCCTAGTAAAGAGTGACATCTAGTGGTATAAATGTAATTTGAACTTTAACTTCCTGTCTGCTTATTTTTCTAGCGAAAGGGTCTTCTCATTGCTTGCTTATGCCATGACCTGGATCACAGGGGTTATAGCAACAGCTATCTTCAGAAATTTGATCATCCATTAGCAGCACTTTATTCCACCTCAACCATGGAACAGCATCATTTTTCACAGACAGTATCTATACTGCAGGTAATTCGTTGCACTCCATTTTTATGGCTAAGATTTAGAAATCTAGAAGTAGCAAATCTAACTGCAGGAGGTTTGTTTAAATTCTCTGTCAGGAGTCTTCAAACTTGGCTCTTTTATGACTTGACCTCAGCTCCCAGAATTCCTCAGCCAGCGTGCCTGGCTGAGGAATTCTGGCACTTGAAGTCCACAAGTCATAAAAGGGCCAGGTTTGAAGACCTCTGCTCTATGTGGACACTTTTTAATATGGCAAAACTGTTCTGCCTTTAAAATAGTCTATTTATTACACAATTAAGAGCAGGGTATGTTTTTCTAAAAATAAATAAAAGTGCAAAAGTCAAAGTTTGAAACGCAGAGAAAAATGTTTGGTCAAGGGTTAGGATTTATTGAATTGAATATGTGATTTATTAAATTTGTAAAGCAATCTTAGGAAGACTTTAGGTAGAAAAGAAATTTTACCCTTCATTTTCCTACCAAGCTTGTATCAGGCAACTTCCATTCATCCAAATTAAAAATGGTGAGTTCTAATCCTACCTTAGGTAAGATTTCATGCCTTAGGAATGAAAGCCACCTGGATGACTTTGGGCCAATCACTCTCTCTTATCCCAAGCCACCTCACAGGGTTGTTGTTGTGGGGTAAACAAGAGAAGGGAGGTGTATTATGTTTGCTGCCTTGAATTATTTATAAAGTAATATAGGTAGAATAAAAAAAATCTGATAAATATCTTCAGATATGTGAAGGGCTGTCGTATTGAAAAGGGGGTAGAATTATTTAGAGTTTGTTTAGAAGACAGGATAAAATGGAAAAGTGTAATGGTAGACAGCATTAGATGGAGAAATAGTCCTAGATAGGAAGAAAAACTACAGTAAAATAAACATTTTATCAGGGTTTAGTTTTTGGTTTCAAATGATCCCAGTAAGAATTGATGACAAAAAATAAATGATTGGCAGAAACAATTAATTATGTGTCACCTAATTAAAAAAAAATCTAGAATAAAGGTAAGTTCTCAGAAGATTTTATAAAGATCAGGATTGACTGGCAGTAGCAAATTTATTACTGGGCTGTTGAGTAACAGATTTGGTGATACAAACATCTGCTTAGCTTGATCCAGAGTCCCAGAGAGAACATTAGCTGAGTCAGCTACACCAGACTCCAACTGGGATTGACTAGAAGGAGAGTACCTATTACTCCTATCAGAGTTGGGGAATAATAAAGGCTGCTGATCATCAGTCAGCCCCAGGAGTGATCCTGTTGGGAGCATCTAGGAACTGATGGAAAAGAAGAGGGTGACAAATGATAACATCCCCCCACACCAGTAGAAACTCAGGACAGGAATGTTTCTAGCCAGTGATGACATTTGCCACAGGGGAGGTGGCTCATTACCTTGAGAAGACCAGTTTGTATGCAAGTCAGGTGCACAGATTCAACCAAATGGTAGTAAATAAGATAACCTTTATTGTCGGTTTTTTTTTTACTGTGGGCACAACGGCACACATCAAAAATGAAATTTAGTTGCCCGCTCTCAAAGTGAGCACATACATGACACACACCTAACATACTATACACAACATATGTATAGACCACACCCCTACACATACATAACAAATAAATATTAAACACTGTCCATCGTGAAAATATAATGGAAGGAGGAACCTTGAGAGTTCACAAGGTTAATGTATGGAATGAAACTTTGGCTGAAATGGGAATCCCTTGGTCACCAGATTGAGGGGAAAGAGAAGCTCAAAGTGGCTGGCTAGCTTATTTTAACACCAAATTCCTGATAGCGGCCCAAGACTGATACAAGAAAAAGAAATTATGGAGAAGGAGGGATCAGCTATGTTGTCGCAAAAAGTTAAAACTGAAAAGGGAAATTTAGGTTTCTCACCCTTATTTAAGAAACTCGGTTACTAGCCATGCAGGCGAGGCCATATTCCCTATCTGCACACTTGGCAGGTGTTGAAGATGTTGATTTGGAATATTCCCCAGAAAATGAAAGACAACAGGCCTTAAAGTCAACTGAGACAGCAAAAACAATTGAGTGGAAAGGATTTTTAAGCTTTTCTTTAGATTTATTGTATTGTTAAATGCAAATGGAAATAAAAATCAGAAGGGAAAGAGGAAAGGAATAAAAGAAAAAGAAAAAAGAGTGACTTCTGTCTCTTTTTGATGCAGTAGAATACAAAATACACTTAGTTGCCACTCAGCCTTTTGCTTTAGACTCCTAGTAGATACCATTTCTAAAGCAACAAGTTACTCTAGTCATCAAAACCTAAGATCAAACGTACTTTTTTTGTTTTTTGGTTCGAACAAAATCAAAAAGATTTTCAGGTGGAAACAAGTTCTTCTGATAAGGCTTTCTCTTCAATTAACTTTGCCATCTCTGCCAACTCCATCACTTTTTTCACCTTTTCTTTTATAGTGGGAATTGACCTGTCTTTCCATTTTTGTGCATATAATAACAAAGTTCAAAATTTTCTTTCAAATTCTTTATTCGACGGCTCTAAAAAAAAGAAGTCAGGTTTCAGTTTTATATTTGATTTAATAAACTTCTGAATTAAGACAAAAATCTGCCCTAATATTTCTTTGTTTTGTGACAAGTCTACCAGAGATGATAAAACATACCCAGTGGGAAGTGTTGATTTACCTTTCACTTTCATTTTATTGTGATAATAATAAAAATAAGTAGGAACTGGTTTGGGTGTTTGTTGTGTCCGGATCGACGACACACACAGCGAGGCAGTTGCAACAGTGTAGTTTATTGGAACGTGTGGAGAGAACTGAGGGACCCGGTCCGGGTAGCTAAATATATATGTCCAGCAGCCACTGGACGCTAGCCAACCCCGTGTCCGGAATCTCCCACCAAAGAAACAACACCCAACCCAGGGTCGTGGATTTCCCGCCGGTGGAAAACCACTCCCTTACTAATCTACATACACAACAGTGTTGCTTTGGCTTTTTGGCATACACTCAAAGCTTACAGCAGACCCGTCACATGTTTTCAAACTTCCAAATCTGTTTACCACTTTAAAATGTCCTGGATCCTTAGAAGTTCAGGAATATAATTGTTTGTTTGAACACATAAAGGTTAATCCAATGTCTTGTTTTAAGAGCTACTATATAGGCCCGATATAGACTTAAAATTAAATTATTCACAATAAAATCTTTATATGCTTTTCTTTTTTCCTAGCTGGAAGGCCACAATATTTTCTCTAATTTGAACTCCACTGAGTATGAACAGGTCTTGGAAGTTATCCGCAAAGCCATTATTGCTACAGACCTTGCTCTGTACTTTGGAAACCGAAAACAACTGGAAGAGCTACAACAAACAAGATCACTGAATCTTAAAAACCAAGCACATAGGTAAAATACCAGTGAATATTTATGGTTTAAAATCTCAATCATGTTTCCTTGTTTTGAAGGCTGAATATTTAGCTTCCTGTATTTGGCTACAGAACTAGCCTAATATATAAAATGTTCTGAGGAATGTGCACTAAACCCTCAATCAAGAGGTATTTTATTGTTGGTATACGTTCAGCTGTGCACTCAGGAAATTTCTGTCAATTTTCATTTTATTTATTTATTTTATTTATTTAGATTTATATACCGCCCTTTCCCGAAGGACTCAGGGTGGTTTACAGGGCATTTAGAAGAAAGTCAATACAAACGTTAAAACAAATTTAAAAAGATTAAATAGAACCCTGAGAAAATTAAAACCCAGTTAAAATTAAGATTAAAAAAAAATTCTCAGCCTGGGCCAGAGAGCTCGAAGAGCCAGGTCTTCAGGTCCCGGTGGAATGAACGGAGGTTGGAGTATTTTGGAGTATGGTTGCACGCTGGTTGGAATGCAGTAAAGTAGGCTAACTCCACATTCCACTGCCTGGCATTTGATTGTAATTGGCTCAAGGTTAACTCAGCCTTCTATCCTTATGAGGTCAGTAAAATGAGGACCCAGATTGCTGGGAGCAATATGCTGACTCTGTTGTAAAGCACTGTGAAGTGGTATATAAGTCTAGATGCTACTGTTATCTGTTCATAATCTTAGTGATAAAGAATGTTCTGTTCCAGCCTACGACCGGCCCTGTTTGCGTGTCAGGGACAACCCCTTCTTCCTTTAAACAATCAATAAGCTGGAAAAACCCAACCCAAATTTATTTACAGTTCAAACAAAAAGGCAACAGAATATTTCCTTGAATAAATGATTCAAAATATCATACAAGAGTTAACAAACAAGAATCAAACAGATTAGCAAGAACAGACCAGGATTCTCTTTGAATGTCTCCAAACGGTTGTCTTCAGCAACCAGCCCCGCCCACACCTTCCTCTTTTATTATCAGTCCCAAGGCGTGGCTTCTCACTGACTTCTCCTCTTTTCACTGAGTTGCCTCATTGATTTTCTCTACTCTGCTCTCCTGGATTGCCTTCTGCTTCTAGCGTCTCTGAACAGATTCAGCTGTGACTCCTCTGAGTCTGACACCTGTTCCTCACACAGCTGAGCCTCATGAGGAACACAATTGGAGGGGCCAGGCTGAGAGTCCTGCAGTGCATCAGAGCCTCCCTCTGACACTGAAGGCTCTCCAGACCCCTACTCCTCCTCCTCAGATTCCTCGGACTCAGCTGCTGGGAGCACAGGATGACACTGAATCACAATGAAGAATCTAAACTTCTTTCTGACAAAGCCATTAATTTAATCACTGGTCTTTCCAATCTCAAGTAGTTCCAACCTTTATGTTTGAAGGGTCTTAACATAACTTTTTTGGTTTTGCTCACATTGCATCTGTACTGTGGAAAATAAAACCTGATTAGATGGAATTGGATGTGAGCGTGAAGCAGAGAGAAAACCTGCGTATCCAAGACCTGGCTACCTTAGTTATTGCTGAAATTCAATAACACTCTGGACTAAAGCATTTTCAAGTTATCTGAAAGTCTGAGGCTTAGTCATAGGAAAAAGAAGTTGACAAGGGAAAATTGTTTGCTGTGCTGCAATGTATGTTAGATTTAAAGTTGAATTTTATATAAAATTGAATCTCAGAAGCATTCTGGAATTGGATCTGTTCACCTTTTATATTGCACCATTTTATTTTTAAATGCTTCAGTTGATAGCCAAACAGGTTGAGTGTATTTATTTGTTGAGGTATGTATAGAGCTGATTTAGGACAATACATTTAATAATAAAAAAACAGGGACGGCAATAGTAAGTATAAATTACATTGTGTTTGTTGAGATTTCCTTTTTCTAGACTCTTTGATTGCTCTGGAATACTTTATTTAATGCTATTTATTAATCTTGTTGTGAAAAGATATCTGTTAGGTTCTTGAATGGTTTTAATAGTATTAATTATCCTTAGCACTGAGTATGCTATTGTTTATTTTTTGTGTGTGTTTTTATTTGAACCGATCTGTTTTACCTTTGAATCAAATATATTTCAATATCAGTTATTACTATAGGATATATTTGAAAAGGCAAATAATTGTTTCAGCTACACAAGTTATTATATTCTAGGGATCGCGTGATTGGCTTGATGATGACAGCTTGTGACTTGTGTTCTGTAACAAAATTATGGCATATTACCAGACTGACAGCCAATGATATATATGCAGAGTTTTGGGCTGAGGTATGTGCATTTCATGATGGATTCATTTTCATATCTATCAGCAGACCTTTGAACAGAAAATTAAGATTTGGAAATGATTGATTGAACTATTGGAACTATTGATGTTATTTGTTTATTCATTTATTTATTTGTAATATAAGGGTCACCTGGCTCCAAGCACCTCTGGGCAGCTTGCACTTTAAAGGCTGGAACAATTAAAAACTACTACTACTACTACTACTACTACTACTACTACTACTACTAATAATAATAATAATAATAATAGTAATACACTTTATAGACACCAAGAGTGTCTACATAAGAATTTTACGTTTGTCTTCAGAATTCTACCTTTTTTCTCCATTATATATTTAGTGTCCTTAATTTTTATTATTGAGAGCTAAATAATTAAGAAATAAATGAAGAATATTCTCAAGCACTTATTTTTCTTTCAGGGTGATGATATGAAGAAGTTAGGTATTCAACCTATACCTATGATGGACAGAGATAAAAAAGATGAGGTTCCTCAGGGTCAGGTAAGTCTAAAATAGCTTTTGAATAGATTTTAATTTGAACATAATATACATATCCATTATTTGTCTGAAATGGTATAGGGCAAGGGTAGACAACCTTGGCTCTTTTATGACTCATGGACTTCAACTCCCAGAATTCCTAAGCTAGCATGGCTCAGGAATTCTGGGAGTTGAAGTCCACGAGTCATAAAAGAGCCAAGGTTGCTTACCCCTGGTATAGGGTTTCCCGCCTGAGCAAGGGGTTGGACTAGAAGACCTCTAACATAATAAGCAATGACTAAACATCCATTGTATGTATTAATTTTTATGCCACCTATCTTCCCAATAAGGTGACTTTTTAAACATTAATGTGCTGATTTAATGATACTATTAAACAATTGATCCAAATTACTTATTCTTAAAATAATGAAAGTAAAAGGAAAGCCTATATTTATTAATTATGAGCAACTCCTATGCATAATCTGGTATTCTTATATGATCCCTTGTAAAACCATTATTGATTTGGCAGCGAATAATATTCATTCCACTAATCCAGATCTATGAAAGAAGAAAATTGATAGTTTGTTAGCTTCTTTCCATTTTGTAACAGAAAGGAAAAAGAGATTTAACATATATTTGTAAAATATAGTGAGAATATATGATAGTCTGTTAGCAAACAAACTGTTGCAAATTTTGAGTTGAATAATATTTGAGTAATAGTGTTTTTATTTTTTCCAAGATTGGGTTCTATAATGCTGTAGCATTGCCCTGCTATGGTACACTTGCACAAATCCTCCCTCCCACAACACCACTACTTCGAGCATGCAGGTAAATATGAATTTGACTTGAATGGTCAATTGAAAACCCTTAAATAATCTTACTTCTACATAAGGAGGGAGTACTAAATGATTATTGCAACTTAAAGACTCTTCAGAACTGTAAAAAATGGAGAAGAGGGAGGTACTGTATATCAGGTGCAACAGACTAATAGAGTTGGAAGGGCTATTTGCTATTTGCCTCATAATTTCTTTAATTTTATCAATAGAAGAGAATCTATGTAGCTCAGTGTTGAACTATGGAATATGTGGTGCTCTCTGAGCCTGGATGTTTGCTTGTTCATGTTTATGGGTACTGAACACATTATCTAGTCTAGAGAACCAGTTTAGAACTAAGGATAAATTTCCTGACAGCTCAAATAATCAATCAATCAATCAATCATTCAATATACCTCCAGAGGTTGTAGGTTTTTAAGAGGAGATTGGACAACCATTTGTCTGAAATGGCATAGCGTTTCCTGCTTGATCAGGGAATTGAACCAGAAGAACTTCTAGGTCCCTTCCAACTCTGTTATTCTGTAACAAAATGTCTGCAAGCAAACAATCTATCATCCATAATCACTTTGTTTCAACTAGCATCTGTCCCTCTGGAATCCTGATTGGTCTTCTTGTTGTTTTAAATTTCTAAATAAAAAATGGTAGTGAAGGCATTAATCCACCTTCATAGTTCTGTTTAGAGGCCATAGACAAGATGAAAGGGAAATGCAATGCAAAGAAATGTAAATGTATCCAACATTACTAGATTAGTATTCACAAAGCAGTGCTGATGACATTTTGTGGCAGTGGTAATGAGAAGAAAGGCACACTTTTTCAACTTGATACTAAACATTCAGTTGCCATTCTCCCCAAACTGAAAGCCCAGATATGATAGCTTAACTGTCACATCTGCCTCTTTGAAGGAGGAGCTGATATCAGATGAGATCATGACATCCCCGTTTATAAATATTTCTTGTATACCTCAATAAAATATCTGACAAGTGAGTAATTTTTCCTTTCTCTCCAGGGAAAATCTCAAACAATGGGAAAAGGTAATACGAGGGGAAGAAGCTTATGGATGGATACCTACGCAGTCCAGTAGTTCTGACGCAGACTCTTTCCCTGTGAAGATTGTTGACTGATCCACATTTAAGGCTTTTTATTCCACAATTTTTAGCCTTTTAAAAGGATAAAAACCCTGCAAATACAAACTGGGAAGGCTGAGTGCAAATTTATTTTCCTCGGTGATACAATGTGAATACAAGTTTCAACTATCCAAGCAAAAGTCAGCTTGTAAATATAAAGGACTGGCTTTTTAATAGGCTATTTTGCTGAGGCCTTAATTTCAAGATGATTTGAACTGGGAAGGCTAATCTAGGCTTGGTTTTAAATTGTGTATCTGTGGTAATGAGTTTTCACTGGTACTTTTACTTACTAGTACACAATACTGTGATTGGCTTAAATATCAGGGTTCACCTGGGGAAGTCTAGACTACAATACGACATTTCCACACTGATATGGTAAATGTTTTGATCTTTGAACTCCAGAAGAAAATCTCTGGGGCAGAAACTATCACTGAGTTTACAGTACTTGAATTTATCTTGCTGCAAATGGGAGGTTTAACTTCCTGATTCTAGTCTCCAAACGTTATTTGATTATCATCATGAAACAACTACTTTATTGCACCCATTAGACATTGGGAAAAATATATCAGTGTTTCTTTAGTGATTTTATAATTTAGGGAAAATGTCCATTTCTACCTGGAAACAGAATATTTACCTCTGGTTGTATCACATTAGGTACCTGAAGACCCATATTTTCAACCTTACTAACAGTAATGGATTGAATTTCAAATGTGGTGGTGGAAATCTGTCAGGAAAAGCTAGTCATTGTTTAAACAAATATTAAAGATGGGTGCCTCTAAATTCCAGCTAGTTTACAAAAATAGGACCTTACAGACATAGGCATAATCTCCAGAAATCATAACACTACTTACATGTTTTTAGCTTTTGTGTTGCTCATTAGTGCCTGGTGGGCTTTGTTCTACTTTTCCCTTTGAATCTCCATTTACCCCAAAACCTTTCAAACTAATTGTCTAATTCTTGTAACCTGTTGCCTGTGGAAGAAGAAAGCTGATATGTTGAACCATTGCCCTTACATACTGTGAATGAAGTCTGTATTGATTTGGGCCCCACTTCTGCACATAATTTCATTATGTGATATATTTCCATATATGTTAGGCTGTACACACTTTGAAAATGTGAAGTAGAGAGAAAGAAATTGAAAGAAGTGTTATAAACCTTACATGAGCACAGTACCTCTGATACTAATGAGAATTTTCAGCCTGCCTTGAGAGCTTGAAGCAAATTGTGGCTGTTTTAATAGTTGCATTAAGTTCAAGAAATTGGCTTCTAAATGGGGCAATATCTTTTTTGTCCCAGACTCACACAAAACCCTGAAAAAAGTGGTTATTTTGATGGATAGCAGAGAGGAGCTGTGCTCCTATGAGGCCAAAAAGCTTCTTCCAAATTAGTTTTGAAGCATGTCTATACCTCCTAATGTCTATACCTCTTTGCAGAACTATATTTGTAAATATGTTAACTTTACTCTAGTTTTAGACAATGTATCAATAAGCCATGAGGTTTAATCCTAGCATCACTGACCTCAGTGTGAACACTTCTATTGACTTGAATGGAAATCTCTCTCTCTCTCTCTTTTTCTCCCTCTTCCTTCCTCCCTCTCTCTGCCTCTCTTTGTTTCTCTCTATCTCAGTAGGAGAGAGTCTTCCTGCTGAAATAGGCTTCGCTTTGTTCATATACTTGATATAGCATTTAAATGGGTCTATCATATAGGCCTTCTCAGCAAAATCTTACGTACAATACATACACATCACCACTGTATGCCCCATTCCAACATTATGCTCAAAGGCAGACATGTGCTGGATGCATGAGCTTTCATGCACCATGTGACAGTGGTCCAAACATAATTATCAAAAGCTGAAAGAGTCAAATGAAGCAAGTATTGGAAAACAAACAGTTGATTTTATAAACGGAGATACGGATCCTAAAATGGGTTCCGGACAAATAACTCTTTGTTCCTTTTCTGCTTTTCGTGCATAAGATTACCACGGCTACCTCTTTGGAATATAATTGTATTTTTAGCTGATTAATTATGAATGATATTATACAAGTTTTACTGTGCCAGTTCAATGTCATTTTAATTAATTATTTTATTGCAGAGGATCCAAAGAATCTGAGCACATACAATAGAGATGGGGAAACCTACACTCTTCTAGATCTTGTTGAACAATTGCTCCCAACACCCTGGCTAACGTTGATCGTGATGATGAACTATGAGATTAAGAGATTAGTAGCATGAGAGGGTGGGACGCAGTGGCTCAGTGGGTTAGGACGCTGAGCTTGTCGATCAGAAGGTCGGCAGTTTGGCGGGTCGAATCCCAAGTGCCGCGTAACAGAGTGAGCACCTGTTACACGTCCCAGCTTCTGCCAAACTAGCAGCTTGAAAGCACGTAAAAATGCAAGTAGAAAAATAGGGACCACTACGGTGGAAAGGTAACAGCGTTCTGTGTGCCTTCGGCATCTAGTCATGCCGGCCACATGACCACAGAGACATACTCAGACAAGCGCTGGCTCTTCAGCTTTGAAACGGAGATGAGCACCGGCCCCTAGAGTTGGAAACGACTAGCACGCATGTGTGGGGGAAACTTTACCTTTTAGCATGGGGGGGGGAAATGGTTATTTCCACTCTTGGAATATTGTTATTTATAAATGTGCACAATCTGGTTAGACGTATAATTGCACAAAAACGCTAGGGCTTTTAGCATATGTCTAATTTGTAGATTTTAGTTTTGTGCCCTAACAGGTATTTTGAAAGGTGTAGGTTATTGGGGTGGGGGTGGGGGAGGGGAAAAGCTTTCTCTTGCCTAAACTTCATGGTATTCAGCTTGTTGACTTTCATCATTGTGCAGCTATTAGTGTGTGGCACAACCAAGGAAGTATTAATGAAAGCATACACCAAATATTAATGTATTTGGTTCATCTGAATAACCATGTGTATGAATACATAATGCACATACACAATATGTGTGTTTGATAACACAACATAATAACTAACTAGTAGAGTATTGGAAAAGCACTAAGGAAAAGTTTTAAAATAGCTGACTTGAGGATCTTGGTTTGTCATTTGACCGATTGATCTGGTTGATTCAGCCTATTGCTCTCTACATATCCTATAGGTTATGTAGTATGTATAGTCTCTATTCCCAGTCATTGCACACGTGACTGTGTTGTAACTATCATGAAAAAAGGCTGGCCAGATATCAGATTGCCATCAAGCAATCAGCAGAGGTCCTTTACAAATATTTGTTTTTCAGAATGTGAACTAAATTTAATTTGAAATATTGATTCTCTTCAGCACCTGTTATCCCCCTTTGGATATTTAACCATCAATGCTGTGATCCCAGGATCAGTTCCTAAGGTTATTGGATTTTAGCTTCAATTATTTTTAATATTTGTTCATTGCTCCAGCCCACAGTCTGCTTCATCAGAATTGAAATTTGAAAGTATATCAAAGATATAATACTGCCAGGAATAAGTTTATGAATGTATTGCATATCTAGTGAAGTATAACCTTTTAATTGGGACTTTGTTATATGAAAATGTTTGTTGTCCCAAGTCATTTTCTCAGTTCAAACTACAACTTAAGATACTTTTGCATCTTTATTTATTAAATTACCTGGATCTTTTCAGGTAATGTGTGCTATATGCTGGTTATGATTTGTAGAGGTAATATAAAAATGTAAGTTACAAGTATTAATGTTGGTATTGAACAACAACACAAAATAAATTATTCTCTGCTGTAGAATCTTGCACCAAGCTTTAGTAGATGTGAGAAAAGAAAATCTTAATCTCTTTTAAAATATCACAATTTTCTTGGTAAAGAAGCTTCTTTTCCCCCTATATTCTCTAGATAAAATCTCTTTATAATTTAATACTCTCAGTAAGAATATAGAGAAAATTTTTACATTACTTTTACAAAATGAGAAAAGTTTTCTGAGAAACTATTCATGAATTATTTACCCTTAAGATCTTATACACAGTTTGGGAGAAGGTGTCTAACTTACACACTTACCCACTGTTTGGTCATTGTTAGAAATGAACACCAAGATTAGAGCAATCCTGCAAAAATGTGATAAGGTTCTAAATAACATTTCCAAATTGGGCATTTATTTCACTCCTGTGCATATTAGAATTTACATTATTGGGGATAAAGCAACTTAAAGCAGATCACAGAAATGCTTTTGACTGTGATACCTTTATAAAACATTATAATATACATAATATGACAAATATTTTGTTTGGTGGAAATTGCACTGGTGTGTTAAAAACTTTTAAGTGGGCAGCGATATTCACTGTAATTATTGTCTGTACTCTACAGAACTGCTAGAAGAGTACACGAGTATCATTTTTAAACAAGGGACGTAAAATATACAAATCACTTGGCACACGGCATGCGGTGTGGAGCTCAGGGGAACAATGATTCTACATAACCAGAAACATTTCTCTTTTTTGGGTAGTATTAGCATGTACGAGTTGTTTGTTCAGCCAACACTAAAACTATAAATAATATCTATGACATTTTCTTTGAAAAAATGCAGCAGGCCTGCAAAAAAAATCACGCAGTTCCCATCATTCTGCAGAAATTTGAAATGATGATATAATTCTCACATTGTCATATGTGTGACTGCATTTGCTCAGACAATTCCTTTAACTGTAATTTAGAATTTTGCATTATAATTTAATAGTCCACTCTAACAATAACATCACCATAATTTTCTTCTAAATGTTATGCTTGCTGACCAAAAACTGTGCTCAGTTATACTATGAGGGCATACTCAGTGCATGCACCCAAAGCATTCATAATTAATCTGTTGTAAATTTGATCCACGTATACCCAAGTTGTACTGGGAACATACAACTTCAAGCCAACAATATCCACTATATCCAAGGAGTTGGGGAAAAGTGATATGTGTGTATGTGTGTGTTGATGTAGGTGTAAGAATATATATATATATATTTACATATATATATATGTAAAGAAATACTCAAGTGCAATAATTTTAAGAGGTCTTAACTTTGCATTTATAAATTATAAATAATGCACCTGGTATGTATTTTTTCATGTATTCATTTGCAGTCTTTGTATTTTAAACAAACCCAGATCTTTATTATGTTTATATAATAGAGCATACAACCATTTATTATGATCTAAGTAAACTGTAAATAAATTTGCAAAAAAAAACCCCAACAGTCGGAATATATGCATATCTGGGGAACCAATGATGAAATTTATTTCTGCTTTAACAGCTGGCTGTAGTGCAGCAAGGTATCTTCTGTGGATATGTAATTATAAATATATGTATGATATATAAAATATTTAGAGCTGTTCATAATTTTAATTCAATACTTATCTATATATAAATATAGATAAAACACAAATGATGTGAATATTATGGAATACAGTTTTTTTTAAAGAAAATCTTTTCATAGTTTTCCTTATTGTTATTTATTGTTTCTGGTGCTTAATGCAAGCAAGGGCCTCTGCAAGGAGAGCAAGGGAGAAAATTTTGGACACTCAAATATGCTCACATGTGTGTTGGTCTACATTACAGGGCAAAAAAGAACATCTTTGGGAAGCAGATAAATGTGGTCAATAGGTAAAGCATAGGACTTTTATTTGAGTAAGATCAGAGTTTAGTTAATGTTGTGGTTCCCAAGTTAACACCCCTCTATTACGCCTTATGATTTTAGGGCAGGAGGAAAAGAAAAACAAAGGAGTTAACAAACACACAAAACACTAAACTACTTTTCCCATCTCCAGAATTCCCCGGAGTAGATTCTGCCAATGGTTTGGGCATTTTTAAGACCTTCGTTTACCTTGCCTCTGTTTTGTCTCCTTCAATTGTTAGTTCCTCTATCTCCCCTTACCACTAGTTTCCTATTTTCAGTTAGGCCTCTGCTATAGTCTCCTATGAAAATGATAAGTTTTCCCAGAGATTTCTGGGAAACTGAATCCTATAGACGTCAATGGAATGGCTTCCTGTTCTGACAAATGGAAATAATATACAAGATCCAATCTGGGTTGGTCCCCAGGACCAGAGGTTTCATCTTCTGAGCTTTCAGACTCATGCTGGAGCCCATCTTCAGGGAACTTCTCTCTGGCCTAGGACTGGCCCAGATTGGATCCTGCAACATTATCCTGGGCCACATGCATTCAGCTCCATTTGTGGGGAAATAACATGGGATATAGAACAATGGTTTGACATCCTCTCCCCTGGGTGGCTTCATTGCATTAAACCTTTAACCCACAGCTTCCAAATATTATTCATTCACCGAATCCATGAAGTTTTATCACAAGAAGTACAAAAATGGCTTGCTAATGCTTTCTATTAGTATTTTTATTTTATATTTATTTTATTAGTATTTTTAATTCCCAGATAGTCCTCCAAGTGAATTCTTACCCTGATTGACTCTGCTCAGCTTACAAGATTAGTCAAGGTGTTATCACCAACCAAAGTTTTCAAAACATTACATGAAAATAATCCTATAGTAACCTGAAAAGCTCTAAACATATGAAGATGCCTGAATACAAGCATTATAAACTTTCTACCAGATACACTTTCACAGAATGTATAAAACATACAGTAAAATGCACATTTGTAAGGTTTTCACACCCAAATGCAGATTTCCTTAAACTGCACGCACACTAGTTGGTTGGGTAATTTTGGAAGTTGAGTTTACACACTTGAGGATATACAGCTTGGTAAAGGGTATTAAAATGGGTATACAACATAATTCTTTCCATGTATGATATTAACGTGTGAAGTAATTATATTCTGAGTGTGCCTACGCAAGTTTTATGTTTTGTCACATTTTCCTGGGATCAAATGCTGTCAGAGGAGAACACAAATTCATCCACTTTTGCCAAAATGGAAAATTGTACTCTGGATCAATAAGAGCAACAAGCATTCCTTGATATCCCACAAATGTTTCTTGGTTACTTTTTGCTAACCAGGTAATGTGGACAACTTGGGGATTTCTACAACCTTCAATTTTATCATTACTTTTTAAACCATTTCTATGGCTGGTTCCTTACGTCATTCACCTTGCCCAATGCACACATTAGTCACGTGTTGAGTAATGTAATTAGTTTCAGTCAGATGATCCAGCAAGAAAATAAGTTGCATTTTTTTCAAACACAATCTCTCTGTGAAGAAAAGATACCATGCAGAAACACGATATTTAGGAAAGGTTTGTTTTTTTAATGAGATGTTTCTCTCCTGCACTGTTGCTTAACAGCTACAAAGCAGAACTCGGAATGTTTGACTGGTTTCCTTGCCTACGTACCAAGGCAACAGCAGATATGCCAGAGACTTTACCGAGCTTGCGAAATGTAAGTTAGGGCTCAATTTAAATGAGTGTTAATTTATGTAGTTTTGTAGATTATCTTGAGGGGAGGGAATGGCTAATTATTTGTCAGGACCACTGGAATCAATGCATGAAAGCTGAAGCTACAAAAGAGAACAGTAATTTTACTGTTTTGTTGGAACTAAAACTGCTAGCCAGAATTGAATTTGTTATTTTGAAGTGAATTGTAATGGGTGAAAACCAAATTCAGGTTGTTTTTTTTTTTGCTGCAGCTCTTGAATGATAAAAAAGAGAAATAAAACAATATATTAATGTGTTTTCATGTTTACCATTTTCCAAATGATAATCAAGAAATAATTGATAAGATGGTTGTGTTAAAGCTCCACTGTTCCCATTCACGATGGGGTTGCCCTATCTTTCTTCACATTGCTTTGCTTTGCTTTATTTTTGAGATTTTAAGTAGCTGCCTAGAGCAATGATGATTGCTGCTACTTGTACTGTAATGGCAAAAGCAATAATCCAAACAAAAAAGTTCTCGGGACTGTCATAGCAGTACATATAATTATACAGTGCATCAAACATGTCCCAACACAGGGATTCAGGAGATAAATTCTGGATCAGATAGATTGTTACAAAGCTGTCTTTCCAGCTTGCTGATTTGGAGGTCAGGTAAAAAGTATTTAATGTTTTCAATGCAGACATAATATTTCTAGTAGATGAAGCTGTTCTGTCTCTCGCTGCTTGAATTAATAGTAACTGTAGAGTGAGATTTCCTAGATACTGGAAATGACTTTTTAAAATCATACTATTTTACTATTTAAATGTTTAGGGAAAGTGAGCTATATTGCATCAAAGCTTGATGAGGCATGTGACTTACTTATTTTTAACCTTATTTCTACTTACACAAATAAAGCAGCCCTCACCATCTCTCAATACTGTAAATTATCATTTAGTTGCTGAATGCTGATGATACTATGTTCTCTCTCTCTTCCTCTCTCCTATGAATGAATCTCTCTCTCTCTCTCTCTCTCTCTCTCTCTCTCTCTGTGTTTATATATCTATATATACAATTTTTATGAAGTGACGTGCCTAGAAGCATTGCAGAAGCCGTTGACAAGTTGACTGAAGCAGAACTGGGAAGCCTGTAGCATTCCACATAACAATGGCCTCCAAATTCCACCAGCTTCAACCAGCGTGGTCAATAGTTAAGGATGATGGAGATAATTTGAATATGACATAAATATGAAAACCAGCAGGGACATTTTGAGATGGCTGCTTCTTGTCAAGGTGTCTGGATGTTTCAGGTCAAAGCTGACTTCCACATGCAGTGAAGTCAATTCTTCTGCTTACATCCTACAGGCTGAGTTAGCAGCAACTGAAGAATCCTGGTTGCTCAAGTGAGTGTTTTTAAATTTGTTTGCCTAGATTCTAGAGAATTGTAACAAGCAGAATAGTAGACTTTAGAACAGAAGCCCCCAACCTTTTTAGCACCAGGGACCGGTTTCATGGAAGACAATTTTTCCATGAACTGGGGGTGGGTGGGCAGGGAGCAGGGAGAGGTTTTAGGATGATTCAAGTGCATTACATTTATTGCAAATTTTCTAAACAAACAAACAAAAATAAATAATGCACTTTATTTCTAGTATTATTGAATTAGATTAGACCAGTGACTTTCTGCTTCTAAGAAAGTGGGAAGGAAAAGAGACAATCCTAAACTTAGGTTTCCAGCAAAACAAATGTTGTGTTTCAGGGTCAGCCTGTGGGTTCGGCAGTTGGGTCAGACGATTCAGAGGAGGAGGAGGGGGGTGTTGGAGAGCCTGCAGAGGACAGCCCTGAGGCTTTGCAGAGCCCTCAGCCAGGCACCTCTCATCTGGTCACTATGCAGACCCTGCTGTGTGAGCCTGACAGAGTGGATGAAGATGACCCACAGCTGGCCCTGTTCAAGGATGCCCGACATAGGAGGCAGTCAATCAGGAGTAAACAGAGGAAGGCAATGGGGCACCTCGGAAGGAGGCAGAGAGAAGCCATGCCTTGAACTGTTTAAAAGGGGAATGTGTGGGAGGGCTGGTTTGCTGAAGGCAACCGTTTGAATAGCTCCTGTTTCATGGTTCGTGTTTTGGTTTTGCTCTGTTTGCTCTGTTTTGTGTCAATAAATTTGGCAGGCTTAGTTCCAGCCTCTTGCCTTTTTGTAAAGGGGTTGTCCCTGTTTTTTCTGCAGGGCCGGTAGTAGGCTGGTACAGAACAACAAACCAAAGACCCACCATGCTGAGGAAGTGCAGAGAGAGAGAGAGAGAGAGAGAGAGAGAGAGAGAGAGAGAGAGAGAGAGAGAGAGAGAGAGAGAGAGAGAGAGAGAGAGAGAGAGAGAGAGAGAGAGAGAGAGACCGCAAACCAACTTGGCACTGTGCAAGCGCCCAGCAGTCTTGGAAAAGGTGCAAATGAGAGAGAGATTCCCTTGGAGACACAGTGCTTAAGGAGAAATATAGCCGGGTAGGAGCGCGCTTGGCTTGCAAACTTGGAAAGATGCATAAAGAAAAAAGGAGGAGCACACACACACACACACAAATACACCAACTTAAACCTCGAAAAGCAGGCAGGATGTTGCCAAAACAGAAAGCACCTGGAGCATCAAAATAAAAGCAAAAAACTCCAGTTGAAGTGCAATGGAACCCAGCGGTCTTAGAAAAGGTGCAGGCGAGAGAGAGGATCCCTTGGAGACCCAGTGCTTAAGGTGAAAGGTAGCTTCTCCCTGCCCCTATTTCCACCCTGGGAAAGACACCCTCACATACACATACCTGGGGGAGGGGTTCCCCCTCCAACAAGGCTTTCGGGGAGCACCCTGGGCTGGCGCGCATTTGTCTTACAAACTTGGAGAGTTGCATGAAGGAAGTGCAAGACCAGCTGGGGTGCTGGGAGGGGGAGAGGAGGAAAGTGAGTAAGAAGAGGAGGAGGAAGTAGCAGGAGGAAGTGGGAGCAGGACCAGGAAGAGGAGGAGGAAGCAGAAGAAGAGATAACAGAAGTAGCATGAGGAGGGAGAGAAGGAAGGACATGGAGCTCTGCTTTAGAAAGACTTACCGTAATACTATATAATCTGTGATTTCAGAACCATATGCATCACTTACACCAAAGTCTTGAGTATGAATCCAAGAGAGCCTTCAGAAATTTCTGTGAATAGTAATTTAATGTGACAGAACAGGAACACAAAGTTAAATACAGAATAATCATATTATCATATTAACTCAAATTAATTTAAATCCTGGCCCTTTTGGAATGCAGGTTGTACATGCCTCTCAGAAATCCGCATCAACATTTACATCAAAACAGCATTTCTGGTGGCTCATTTAGTTGCTTAATATCAAGAAAGTGGGTCATGGGTCTACAAATTCATATGAATATACATCACCTATTCCTGCAGATTTAAACTGGGTCCATTGGCAAGACTCTGCAGAATATTTTTTCTTAATTTCCAGATATGTTTGTAGATGATAAAGGGACTTGAAGTTCTGACCACAGGTTTCAAAGGAGCTTATTTTTCAAAATTACTCAAAAATTCTACTATTCCAGGAAATCTTCGAGAATCTCTCTTTTGGGGAAAAAACAGACTCTTGAAAGTCTGATGGCATATTCATCTGGGATTTCAAAATTGAACATAAGCCTGTAGAGACACAAACTCAGAGAATTCCAAGAACCGCACAATGATAAACTGTATTTAGGAAAATAACATAGTGATAGGAAAGCCTGAGTTACTTAAGCCTTTCTACAACTAAGAATCTGTAAGGTCTCTTTTGGATCATGGAGGACCAAACTGTACAAATCAAAGTCAGAAGACAAGAGGTGCTAAACTGAATGGGAAGGGATGTATTAGTTCTGAAAGAATCATTCAAATCATCAGAAGGCATGTTATATGCTAAATAACGAGTAAGTCTTTTAGACAAGGAAGTAAACAAAAGTGCAGCATTCCTCTGCTGATTGTAGACATTCCTTGACTTATGATCACAACTGAGCAAGGCAGATGTGAGGTAACAGCCTTGGTGGAGCAGTGGGCTAATGCCTCCTTAATTAACACCAGCTGCCTGCAATTAGTGCAGGTTCGCATCCCACCAGGTTCAAGGTTGACTCAGCCTTCCATCCTTCCGAGGTAGGTAAAATGAGGACCCAGATTGTTGGGGGCAATTAAGCTGACTTTGTAATAATGCCGCTTGGGGGTGTGTGTGAAAGCCCTAATAAGCAGGCATATACATAGAATGAAGGCTACTGCTAAGCTTGTAAGCCGCCCTGAGTCTTCGGAGAAGGGCGGGATATAAATGGAATTAAAATAAAATAAAATAAATAAATAAAAATAAGTTGTGCCCCATTTTAACACCTTTTTGCCCAATTGTTAAGCAAATAACTGCATTTGTTAAGTGAACCATATGGTTGTTTAAGGGAATCTGGCTTCCCCCATAGACTTTGCTTGTTAGAAGCTGGGTGGGGAGGTCATAATTGTGATCACATGATGCAGGACAGTGCAGTTGTCATAACTACATGGCCAGTTGCCAGGTGCCCATGGGGGATGCTGCAACAGTTGTAAATGCGAAAACCAGTCATAAGTTAATTTTTTTCAGTGCTGTTGAAACATCATTCACTAAATGAATGGTTGTAAATTAAGGACTACCTGTATCTCTGTTATACCTGGTGCTTAGAGATATTCATTCATTCATCCATCCATTCAATTTTGATGCCATCTGAATCCAGTTGAAAGTTTACAAGTGCAGCAAGCCACATGCCAGATTAAATACCAACAAAATGGCATTGGTCACTGGACAAGGGTAATGTATAATGAAGATATAGAACATGTATCTTCCAACTTGCTGAGGGCCTGTATATGGCATGGCCAGGAGGAAGTAGAGACTACATTACCTTTTGCAAAATGCAAACATAAAATTAAGTCAATTAATTTTTAAAAAAGACAACATTTAGAGAACCATCCCCCAAACAGCAAAGATTATTCATCCTGACAAAGTGAACTTGATTAGCTTATAGAAGACTCATGCAATAGAAAAATGGTGTTGGTAGTGGCAGTGGGTTGTTAGTTTTTAAAAATTAAATTCATGTTAATTTTTTGTAAGAAGGAAGCTTAAAATGCCTACCGTGAATGGAGAACATTTTCCAAGGATATAATTACTGTATATCTCCTCAAATGGACATTTGAATTTGTATATAATTTTATTGTTATTTGTAATTATTACTTTTATTCATAAAATTTGTCACTGATCTTACCCCAGGGGAACTCTAAAATAATTTTCAACTATACTTGATTCTTTACCACTGCATAATGTGTTCCTACCAGCTCTACTGCTATTACTATTTTTTTAAGATGAGAATGGTCAATTTATGTCCTATTTTGCCCTCAAGAGCTGTCCTCTCCCATTCGATGGTAAAAGGATTTGTTTTTCAACTACACAGTGTTTAAAAATGTTTCATACCTTGACTGCAGCTCTGTGTCATTGAAGTGAAATAAAATTTCTTTTTCTGTATAACTGCATGATGAAAGGACAAGAAAATTGAATCACAGGATAACAAACTTGGAAGGGACCTTGGAGGTCCTTTAGTCCAATCCCCCACTGAAATAGGAACCCTATACCATTTCATACAAATGGTTGCCCCATCTCTTCTTAAAAATCTCCAGTGTTGGAGCACCAGAAGTTCTGGAGGCAAGTCATTCCACTGATTAAGTGTCCTAACGGTCAGGAAATTTTCCCTCAGTTCTAGATTGGTTCCCTCCTTGATTAGTTTCTATCCATTGCTTCTTGTCCTGCTTTCAGGCACTTTGGAGAATAGGTTGACCCCCTCTTCTTTGCGGCAGCCTCTTAGATATTGGAACACTGCTGTCACCTCTAGTCTTTCTTTTCATTAAACTAGACATACTCAATAAGACCTATCTCCTAAGAGATTTGGTCCAGGACTAAAAGTTGAGACGTGTGAAATCATACATGTCCAGTCAGAGTATGGGAAAATGGGGTAAGAGAGTAAGGGGAGGGGAGGTATTTTGTTACTGGGATGGAGCTACACCTCTTTTAGAAGCACCCCTAGTTCTAATACACTTTCACTGGAAGATTACCCATCCCAATTAAAAGAGGGTAGAAAAGTTTAGCTACACACCCTCTGATAAGATTGCCTTGTCACTTTGATCCTACCCACCAAACTCTTGAGACCAAATCTACAGTCTCAAAATGATTTCCATTCTCTGTCCTGAAGGGTGCAAAATGAAAATAAAATATTATGTTTGCTAAGAGTTGCATTTCTTTTGCATCTCTTAAAGTATTATGGACATAAGGAATGGAAGATTATCCATTGTTGAGAATGCCTTCAGATTTATAGCCCTTTTCATATTCTAGGGACAGACTATTTAACCTGTGCTAATAATCTGTAGTGACCTTTCTCACTCTCACAACTATAGTAAATGGTTAGGATTTAGCCTGCCTTCAGTCCTAAAGTGTAATCTATTTTCCACAGGGAACATTTTAATAGTTAAATAATTTCCTTAATTTTACCCAAAGCTCCCCTTCAAGGAAAATTAGTTGGAAAAATTGCATGTTAAATTGTTTTAATTTGACTCTGAAAAGCTGATGGATTTACTGTACATCCATCTGCTTTTTGTTCTTCAAATGATCTTTTTGGAGTGAAAAATAATCTTGCTCCATTTTCTTAAGATGCATTTGGGAAGATAGATTTATAGGTTCTCTTAAAAAAAACCCTAGCTCAATAGTTCTTTTGTAATTGTAATTGGTTGTTCTTTTTTTTTTGAGTCACTGTTGATTCCTGGTGGCTTTCTGGTCAAGTCCATACAGTTTTCTTGGCAAGATTTCAGAAGTGGTTTGCCTTTGCTTCCTTCCAAGGGCTGAGAGAGGGTGATTGGCCCAAAGTCACCCAAGTAGTTTCATGTCTCAGGGGGGACTGGAATGCTAAAGGCTTACACAATTCTCAAAATACAATCATCAAACATAGTTGCACAAATGGTAACAGTGAAAGCAAAATGTGCAACTTTGCTTTAGCCAGAGTTTACTGAAAACCATTCCCAGAGCCTATGCAAAGTACATTTCGGCACATATGGTTTGTGTTCATAAAATCTGCTTTATTGTTTGCATTTAGCCTTCTTCTCCTTTGCACTATGATGTAAAATGGATTAGTAAGTTTGACAAAGCCCTCCGCTGGCAATGAAATACTGCTTGGGAAATAAAAGTTAGCATTTTGCAGCCCAGGGAAGAGGCTACATCTATTTATCCTCATGTGCAGATTGCCCTACAGAGAGAAATAGTTATCCAATAGTTAGCCTTGATAGGTAAAGAGGGTGCCTCACATTTCAGTCAAATAGTCTAGGGGAAAATGAAAGATGTTGAGATGTGTTTTTCCTTTTGGGGCTTGCTGATGATTTTCTTTGTGCCTGCAGGGACTAACATTTCATATGGCAGAAAGGAAGCCAAAATCCCAACTGGCAGAGCTTTTAGATGAAGTGGAAAAGGCTCACAAATCTGAGATCCGTCTCTATGTGTCAGGCCATCTAAACCACAATAAACTCTTCAAGCCCCCTAAATCTACAAAATACAACTATTGGGAGAGTGCCAAAAGAACCGCCTTACGGTCTGCCAAGAAGGATGCCCTTGAGGGATCCCATGAAATGCTGGAAAAGGTCAGCAGCAGCAAGGATGTTCCTCCAGTGCCCATCCGTGCCAAATCTGCTTCCCCATTGGGTTATCCATCCCCAGTCCAGCTGGCCAGCTTTAGAACACCAGTAAGCGTGTCACTCGGTACCACTGCTTTCAAGCCACAAAAGAAGGAGGCTCCTGAGAAACCAGAAGACGAAGCCGGCACCTTTCAAAAGCAGCTTATACGAGAAGAGCTGGACATTCCAGAAATGAGATTGTTGAAATACAGACGACTCAAGAACAGCAGGCTTTGCGTCAGAAAGCAGTTTAAAGATGAATACCGGTTCTTAAATTCCTATTTGGCTGGTGTGACTAAAAAGGACCAATATAACAAGTTCATGCAAGTTCAGAAGGAGTACATTGCCAAGCAGGATTTGCTGGAGAATGATTTCATTGGGAGCAAGTCAACAGAGCGCCATGAAAAAAAGTTGGCCCAGGTAAGTCAATGGGTCCAACGGAATGATAATGACTGTGCACTGATATGTGAAAAGTCACAGATAAACTACATTTTATGCCTGGGGTTTAATTCTTTGTTGGTTCAGTCCAGATGCATGAACTGTAACTTTCAGCGTCAGTAGTGATGACGGCTCAAAATCATTCTTACTGGTCTTCAGTGTTTTCTGTTAAAGATTTTAGAAATGGACTCATATTAAAGACAAATTATATCTATGTTCAAACATAGATGCAAATTGTTCCTTCTTTGTGTGTTTGTGTGTGTGTGTGTGTGTGTTTAATTACTAAAAAGGGATCAAAACAAGCACGCATCCTTACTGGCCTTAAATGATCCTCCCATCCTTGCACTTGGTAGGTATGTTGCCAGGAGTTTTCAGAACCTGGAAGTCAAACCAGTGTCCTATGTGTGCCACAATTTACAACGTGCATATAGGCCAGGGGTAGGCAACCTCGGCTCTTTTATGACTCATGGACTTCAACTCCCAGAATTCCTGAGCCAGCTTGGCTGGCTCAGGAATTCTGGGAGTTGAAGTCCATGAGTCATAAAAGAGCCGAGGTTGCCTACCCCTGATATAGGCAAAGGCTCTAGTAATCTACAGCTCTGAGCTTCCAGGAAGGGTAAGAAAAGTTTGAAAGTTCAAATCCAGGTCGGATCCATCCCAAAGACTCCCTATCAATTTAAAAAAAAAAATAGAAAATTGGAATCTTGTGGGATTTCCCAAGACAGTTTCTATGAGGTCAAATGGATATATCTTAATACCATTTGGGGCAGCACCCAGAAAGTCACCCAGTTTCTAGACTGTGCAGTCAAACAAAAAAAATTGCACCACAATCTGAAGGCAAAGACAAACTGTTCTGAACTGTTGCCAAGGAAACATTGTGGATGTATCTGGGAAGTCGTGAGGAGTGAAATTGCCTCCGAAGAAGAAATTTTATATATATTGATCATAATTATTTTTTTTACTTGCTTCATAGACTGCATGTAGAAATCAAGCAAGGTAACTAAAGTAACCTTGTAAATTGGTTGTCTTTCAGGCACTCCAGAATATCTGTGACTGCAGAGGTCCACATTTCTACCGATTACAGGCTATTGGTCAAGTGTTTGAAGATATCTGTAATAGTTCCTTGATATTTGGTGACATATTGAAGGAAGTGAAAGTAAGTGTTTGTGCCTAGTATTTAAAGTGTGTTAGGTAACTCAGCCAACTCGATGCAAAGATTAATAAAAGGTTATGTTCTATAAAATAATATTCTATAAATGTTCTATAAAAGGCCTAACTGGATCTAGTGCAGGCATGTCAAACTCGCGACGTCACGTGACATCGCGCGACGTATTGCGACTTTCCCCCCATTGCCGGCAATGGGGTGGGTGCAGTTTTGGCATGATGTATCTGGCCCATGGGCCATCAGTTTGACATGCCTAGTCTAGTGGTTAAGGCACCAGGTGAGAAACCAGGAGACTGTGAGTTCTGGTCTTGCCATAGGCATGAAAGCCAATTGGGTAACTTTGGGCCTGTCAATCTTTCTCAGCCCAACTCACCTAACAAAATTGTGGATAAAAGAGGAGAAAGAGTATTAGGTATGTTCACTGTTTTGTTTATACAAATGATAAAGGCAGGAAGAGACAGAGATAGAAACAGAGATAGAGATATGAGAGAGATGATAGAGATATAATAGAGACCGAGAAGAGGAGAGGAGAGGAGAGGAGAGGAGAGGAGAGGAGAGGAGAGGAGAGGAGAGGAGAGGAGAATATATAGACAGAAAGTCCTGAAATGTCAGGAGTGAAATTAGATGCCCTTCAATGTGAAGAAAAGGAGAAAGGAGAAAGTCTTCATAGTTTCTTGATATGTTAAGGATCTTGGAATTAACTTCAATGCATTAAACAGATGGTGGAAGAGAGGTGAATGTATGTATTTCTGTTGTGTAGCCAGTTCTTTGCAGGCAATACGTGAGATGGAAGGTTCCGAATAGTAATATGCTTTAGTGAAGCTAAGCAGAACAGAACTGAAACAGTGGCTGCTGCGCAGCTATTTATATGGTTGGACACTAGGCGGTGACCAATAGATTTGAAGGACTGCTACAAATCTACCAATGATAGCCCTGGAGACAAGAAGTCTGGCTTAGTCAGTAACCATTACACATACACACCATTGAGCAACCATTAAGCAGCATTTAAACAGACTTGTGAATCAGTACAAGCAAAAAACTCCAATACATTACAATTGCCATCATAGATATTTTGAAATTCTATTGGAATGTAATTTGCTCATACAGAGTTTGGCATGTTATTGCAGTTTGAAAGGAACCTGTGACTATGCTTAAATGCTTCATGCTTAAATAGTACCATAGTATATAAAGATTTGTCTCTGACAAATCATTTTGCTTGATAATACACAAATTACCACAAAAATGAAGCAAAAATCCTGTAAATACTTAAAGGAGCTTATTCAGTAGCAGTTATTTCTGAAAAACATGCATAAAACTCCAACCAATTATTTTATCAACAGTTAATATAAAGGCAGAAATGTACAATATTTAAGTAATTCAGTGGGCAAATTTATTTTAGAATTGTGATAATTTAATCACGATTTGATTTTAGTGTGTCTTGCACTAAACTTGGATATTGTTTATTTGTCTGGCAAACTCTTTCCTACTGATCTTTTTTGGCTGTTTCCCACAGAATGAATATGAGCTTTACATGGTGATCCTGCTAGATTCTTTGCCTGCAACGCAATACAGAGTAATACTATTTTCTTTTGATGTAAATGAATGCTTACTGCTGGAACTATTTTGTTGTAAAAGGATTAGTTTTTATTTTTTCATGGTGGTATGTAATGGATGACTTATTGTCATAAATCATGTTCTAGGTGTCCCTGGCTTCAGAGACCATATCACCCAAGTATTTCTTATTTGATTTTCATCTTTAATTTGGGATTTCTTTCTGTATCTAATAGATTCTGCTTACTAGTACATTTGCCTTACAGTGTCCAACTGAAGGGGCTGAACAGTTTGCACAAATTTAGGCTATTATTAGTGAGGAAATCATATTTTGGAACTGCTCTCTTTAGAATGACACGCAGAAGGACATCTTCATGCAAATATAACACAACAGGCTAATTGTTGGACTTCTTCCTGGAAATTTACTAAGTTGAGAATCACTGAAAACATTCCTCCAAGAACAGTCCTTTCATCTGCTTCATCTTTCAATTTACCGTAGTCTACATCTTGCCGTGTTGTATTTCAAGTTGTTCTGCATTTGTAACTAGTCTTGAGAAACGTGCAGCAACTTTTTTTATTCTCTCTCTCCCTCCCTCCCTCCCTCCCTCCCTCTCTCTCTCTCTCTCTTTCTCTCTCTCTCTCCACACACGTGCATGCACACAACGACACAGCACAGCTAATGTATTTGTCACCATAAATAATCACTGGTATTAAACTTTCTTCCAGGCTCTTGTATACCTTGTACAACTTCTGTTAAAAGCCCTCTCAATGCTTCTTAGTTCAGACTTGATACTCCTTTCAAATCATCACACATCATTGCAGACATTATGTTTTCCAGTGGTGCTCATTCATTTAGTAGTGCAGTATATTCAGCGCTCAAATGATGTACAACAAACAAGAACTTATTCTACGTGAAAATATAATATAAAAATATTATTGTTTTCCATGACAAATGATCAGAACTTTGTCTGAGTGTTAGGGGAAGTGTGATAACTGGCATATCATAGAATATGTTTTTGTTATGTTTTTGCATGGTAGCTTTATAGAAGCACTGTGCCTAATACTATTGATTTACATTCTTCCATCAAAATGAAAAAAAAGTTGTACTACAGTGTTGGGGAAGGAGTAATCATGATGTCTTGAATGGCAAATCCCAGGAGTCTTCCTTATTGACTTTACAGGCTGTAACTAAGGACTGGACATCAACATTATCTATAGGGTTAATCTATAGATTCCCCAGCTTGCTTGTAAACTAAATCTTAATTCTTGGTAGGAAAGACAGATTTGCAAGATGTCCAATTAAGAAAAAAAATGCATAAGTTGGCTTTGCTGCAGATATTACCTTTCTTTATGATTTAAATGTTTCACTTAGTTTCATTTTTTTGGGTAACAAAATAGACTTTGCAAGAGCAAGTCAAAGGCATGAAGAAAAGAATGGTGATGACTCATGAAATAGAAGAGAGCAGACAGACAATACAGGACCTTGTGCAGAAAAGCAAATTGGCTTTAGCAAGAAATGAAGAGTGAGTTGTGTAAATGTGCAATATTTATATGACATCTGGAAAATGAGCAGCCAGATATTTGAAAGATCTTCACATATTTCACAATATTATTCTTATAGCCAGTTATGAAATGCATGAGATACTTTTGCTTCTTAAACTACAGTATATCAAATTCAGTGGGATTTAAATAGCCCATCAGCAGATTTATAGTTTGCAGTAGAAGCCCTAGTTGCACAGTGGTTAGAATGCAGTATGGCATTCTAACTCTGCCCACAGCCTGGAGTTCAATGCTGACTCAGCCTTCCATTCTTCCAGGGTCAGTAGGATGAGGTCGGTAAATGAGGATCCAGACGGTTGGGAGAAATATGTTGACATGTGTAAACTGCTCAGACAGTATTGTAAAGCACAATGGAAAGGTACATTTACATTGATAAAAAGTGAACACAAACTAAAAATAACACAAGAAAAAGAAAAATAGAATATGTAGAAAAAAGGAGAAAAAGAAAACACATAAGAATATAATAAAGAAAAAGAAAAGAAGTATATAAAGAAATAACTTCTCCCTTTCTTGCAACAAGTAAACGGTATTAGTAACTTATAACCTTTTAAAAAAAATACTACAAATTATCTCTTCTTCCCATATCCTATCTCTTATCTAAACAAATCCTTAAAGCCCTGGTCAGCAAAAGTCTATTAAGGATTAGAAGAGATAACAATATATTTATTTTACCCTTAATCAGATAGACCAATTTTATATTCCTTCCTTTTATTTTATCAATCTTGATCTTTAGGTCCTTTCAAATAATGCCCTAGAACAGGGGTCCCCAACCCCAATCTGTGAAGTAGTACCAGGCTGCAGCATGCTGGCAACCAGTCCACACAAACAGGCAAAGCCCCATCCGTGGGATGCAGGCAGCACACAAAGCCACGCACCCTCCGGTCCACAGAAAAACCTTTTTCCACAGAACCAGTCCCTGGTGCCCAAAAGGTTGGGGACCTGTGCCCTAGAACTTGATTTCTTTTCATTTTTTTCCTTTGTCCCTTCTTACAAAATTAATCAGAGCTTTAATAGGCTTCTTTTGTAAACCTAATACTGGACAATTATCCAGGCCACACTCTTGGTTTGTTATTTGTATATCACTTTTAATTAATGAGTTGTCAACTGGTCTCTTTTGTATGTCTGGTGCAGCATCTTTTCCCACATCGTTCATTTCTCAAGATCCAGTTTGGATTCTTTATATTAAAAAACAACCTCCCAACAAAAAAGATCTGCTCTTCATTCAGAACCTGTTATCACCTCATTTAGTCTTTTATATTAAACAAGCCATGCTTTTAGATTCCCTTGCCATATGTATATTTGAACCAACTTATGCTTAAAGTGCATACTTGAAACAGAACTTTTTGTAACAGTGGCGTAGCGTGGGTTGTCAGCACCCGGGGCAAGGCAAGTAATTTGCGCCCCCTAACCCGTGGATTTTAGCACTCGAGTCTGCACTGTCCCTCCCCCAGATAGTCCCTCGCTCTCTCTCCGCACCGCACGCCTGGCACCCCCCCTCCACAGTGGGCGGCGACCCGGCGGCTCGGATCGGATTCGCACAGCCAGCACTGCAGTGAGAGAGAGTGAGTGAGCCAGGCAGGGGCAGAGAGCTGCGAGTGCGAGCGCGCCCCCCCCAGATGTTGCGCCCGGTGCAGCCGGCCCCCCTGCACCCCCCACACTACGCCACTGTTTTGTAAGCAGATAATCACCATTTGTCATTGACATTTGTATCTGTTTTTTTTGAAGATATAGACTGTATGCCCTCCCTCCCTCCCTCCCTCCCTCCCTCCCTCCCTTCCTTCCTTGCAAATTATACCTTGCATACCACATTTTCCACACAGCCAAGGGCATCATGACATAAACATGTGCTTCCCAGCATGCTGCCATGGATGCTAATCTATCCATGAGTCCATTGTTTGTTGTCTATCAGGCTTCCTGATATACTCGGCATTTTAAAATATATATTATCTGAATTCTTTTAAAATTTGGTGTGTGGCTACTACATTCCTATGTATTTATTTTCCTAAGAATGCCTCTGGACCCAATCTATGGATTGAGGACATATCACAGGGACATGTACTTCAAGCCTACTTCTTTGTTTAGAAGGACACCCTTTTTCCCCACAAAAAAAAAAACCCAAGGAAAGAGTAACTGCATGCAAAACAGAGCCAATTATTGCATTGTTAGCAAACTTAGTAATGGTATTTCCTACAGTCAGCTCTTACCTTCTTCACTGGGTGGGAAAAACCATGCAACTTGCTTGGACTTAATAAGAGGTTTCTCTCTCCTTCCCCCCCCCCCTATTTTAGACTTAGAAATAAATTGGAAATTGAACTGTGGGTGAACCAGACTGGCAGAACAGCAACAAGTAAGTAATAAGATTGCATGGAATGAGAATCTGCTGATATGAATGTATGTTGTTGTTGTTGTTAGTTGCGAAGTCGTGTCCGACCCATCGCGACCCTATGGACAATGTTCCTCCAGGCCTTCCTGTCCTCTACCATCTTCTGGAGTCCATCTAGGCTCACGCCTACTGCTTCAGTGACTCCATCCAGCCACCTCATTCTCTGTCGTCCCCTTCTTCTATTGCCCTCAATCTTTCCCAGCATTAGGCTCTTCTCCAGTGAGTCCTTCCTTCTCATTAGGTGGCCAAAGTATTTGAGTTTTAGCTTCAGGATATGGCCTTCTAAAGAGCAGTCAAGGTTGATCTCCTCTAGGACTGACCGGTTTGATCGCCTTGCAGTCCAAGGAACTCGCAGGAGTCTTCTCCAGCATGTATAAATGTGTATATGTACATGTACATGTATATGTATATATATATATTGTATGCCTTGTAGACCTAACAGGAGAATAGTCAAGTGAGAGACTTGTCTTGTTCTCCCCCAGAGGTACATCACATTGATTGCCCTTGCAAAAAGGTCCTTTCATGTCTGGCTGAGGAATTCTAGGAGTTGAAGATCATAAGTCATAAAAGACCCCTGATGTAATGTCTCAAGAGAAACCCTTTAGTCAAAGTTCTTGTCGTCTCTTTGCACTTGCAGAAAAGGAAAAGGATGACAAAGCAAGGGAAGAAAAAACTTCTGTAGCCAGTGCTGAGCTGCTGACATCTCTGAGGTGCCAAATCATTATGAAATGGGAGGAAATTCAAGCAATTGAGAAAGAAATTAAAAACACGATGACTTTCAGTGGCATTATTAATGCTAAACAAAAGACTGTGAAAGAATTGGAGGTAAGGTATGATGTTTAAGTTTGGTGATTAGAAATAAGATGCTTCAGGGCTTTGAAACTACCTTTCACTGATAAAAGAGATTATTTGTAGCTCAGGGTTGAAATGACGATCCTTGGTGCTCTCTATGTAACCTAGTTTGGGTTAATGGAATGTCTGCAAGAAAACAGCCAGGCTGAGAGAGCACCTAGGACCCAGTGGTGGGATTCAAATATGTGAACAACCAGTTCCCTGTGCGGATGCTGCTTCCGGAAGTCCATTCTGGGCCTGGGCAACAAAAAATTAGCTACTGGTTCTCCTGAAGTGGTGCAAACTGGCTGAATCCAACTACTGTTGGACCCCTCATGTCATAGTCTCTTTTAGATCTAACAATAAGCCACGATTTTTGCTTACAAGAAAAGCCTGCCCACCATTCCTTATATTTCCCCTTAGGTGTGATGATTAGGTATGGCTCCGTTCTTAACTAGCCACAGCTCAGTCTTAGAAATAATTAATTATAATTTAATAATTGAAAATCTGAACTCTTCCAGGAATTGGAATTTAATTATAATGAATAGCATTCAATAGATTTTAGCTTATTGCTTTAGTATTTACATTTAAATTGAAAAATTAGTTTTGGATTTACTAATTATTGTATTTTATATTTTTATTGTAAGACCAGCCAACTTTGGGGGATGCTTTGATTTCCTGCATTGAGTAAGAGTTTGGATTTGGTGGCCTAAATATAACTCTGATATTAAGATCCCCTTGTGGATATATTGGAGAGTATAGGTGTGTACATGACTGTAAGAGGAGAGCATTATTTATATTATCATCTTTTCATAATGCCTTTTCTCCTGTAGATCAATACAAAATCCATAAAGTCTCCTTCAGATGAGGTTAGGTACATCCCCGTTAATGTTCTGTAAGTCCCCCAAGAACAGGCTAGGTCAGGGGTAGGCAGCCTCGGCTCTTTTATGACTCACGGACTAGCATGGCTGACTCAGGAATTCTGGGAGTTGAAGTCCGTGAGTCATAAAAGAGCCGAGGTTGCCTACCCCTGGGCTAGGTCATCTGGCCTGGGGATCCCAGGGGATTGGTGATAATTTAAGATGGCTCCACTATTGTGGTTAATATTTTGTCCCTTATGGTCTTTATATTTTAATAATGACTTTTAAATTTAAATTATTAAATTTTTAATGATTTTTTTATGCACAGGTTATTTTATTTGTTGTATGCTATCCAGAGTCACCTATCATGAGATGGGCAGGCATTTCAATGTGATAAACAAGGACTTCTCTCACCTGGAAATGACATTTTAGATATAGCTAAGCAAAAAGTCCAAAAGTGATTGTTGTAAACAAGCATCTAGATTAGGGAACTGTGGGTAACTTTACAAAATCTCTGACTCCTTGGAAAAAAGACTCAGATGACTTTTTTTTCTTTTTAAGTACAAGCTGGTTTTGAGCCTAAGGTGGAACTAGAAAAATACATTTCTGGTGCCTTAACCACTACACTAAAGTGCTCCCTTATTGAAGATAACAGCACTGTTATTTTTATTCTTAGACTCCAAAATAATATTAAACTATATTTGATAAAAGACTGGTAATTATTTGCTGATGAAAAGATATAGTGAGATAATTTAGAAATCCTGTGTCCTTTTGCAGGGAGAAGCAAGCAAACTCGAAGCTTCAAACAAGTTTCTAACTATACAAATAAGGGTAAGTTTACAGACTTGTAAACAAGCATGACCTATTGGGGCCTGATTTATAGATGGACATGAGAAGATCTTTCCAGAGTGTAACAATCTGCTGTGGTTCCAAGGAAACAGTATGCAAAGATGATGGCACCAGAGTAATGGGATAGTGGAAGTATGGTATGAAGCTGCCTATCTGAATTGGTCATCCTTATAGACTACTCTAAGTTCATTCAGAGCAAGTGCTGACTCCGGTCCATTTTGGGGATTGTTAGATTCCAGCTTTAGGTTACAGGAATTCACTGGAGATGGCAATTATGTTTGGAAGAGTTCACAGTAAAGGAAATCGGTCTGTCAAAGAACATGGTAGCTGGACACTGTCAAGTCTGACACCAGTCAGAGCATAGAAAAGCTGCAAGAAGAAGGGCAAGATTGGAAGATGTGGAGAAACCTGGCCCTTTAGAATCGCCAAGAGTTGGACACGACTGAATGTCATCATCAGATTCCAGCTGTCTGGTGGCTTTCTTGAAAATGAGAAGCATAGCAGCAGCATTCCTTATATTTTGGAGGTTCATGGATAAGGTTACCAGGTGCTGGGTGACAGGAGGACATGTCCTCATGTCCTTCATCCAGCAGGCATAAATATCTGGATTTTTTTGCATTTCTCAAGCTATTTCTTCTTGAACAACATATCTTCCTGGTGCAGGGCTTCTTAGCAAGTGCTAACTGCAAGTTAACAACCTGTGCTCTGTTACCTTAATTAGTTGATTAGTACTTTCCTGCAGGCTTGTGCTGCTACCTGAAACTGACAAGAACTTAATCAGTTACATGCTGAAGGCCCTTCTAACTGGCTCTAGCACCTACCTGAGTGAAAAACCAATCTTTCTAATGTTGGAAAAAACAGTTTTACATATACATGAAGCTTAAATACTTTATTCCCCCCATATTTTTCACTCTTATTTTGTTGTAGATGTCAAGAAAGCTAAACAGTTGTCATATCTCCCTTTTGCCAATTTGTCCTCCTTTCTATTTGTCAATGTCCTTCTTTGCTTGCTTAGATATCTGGTAACCCTGTTTATGGATGCTCACAACAATATCAGTCTTTGAATCCATATACCTTCTTTGCTACTCACTTCTTTTAGGAAATATGGAGCCCACTTTGAACATGCCTAGATTCCAGAAGAGTGTGAGACAGGTTCAAAACTGGTTTGATGAGATGAGGGGGCAGGGAGGGGGAAGGAATTAGAGTTGGAGACAAGTCCAAATAAATTGTTCCCAAACTTCTTTGTACATTACTAAACTTGCTTTGACATGGTGGAAATAAATTGAAATCCAGTGAAGCAAAAAGAGTGGTTCAGTCCACTCTTAATTTTTTTATTTCTCTCTGCCTTTATTGTTTTTACAAATAATTCAAGACAGTGAACATATCCAACAGACCTTCCTGCTCGTATTTACCTTACAACAACAACAAAAACCCTGTGAGATAAGTTGGAAAGATAAGGAGTGGCCCAAAGTCACCCATCTGGCTTCATGGCTAAGGCAGGACTAGAACTCACAGTCGACCACTTTCTAGACTGGTGCCTTAACCACAAAACCAAACTGGATTTCTCTTTCTTAATACTCTGAGAATAAATACTGACTGTCACCAACACTTATTTATTTTTTACATTACTAAACCACCCATCTACCTCAAAGAAGGACTCTGGGTACTGTATAATAAAACATCAACATATAAAAAGAGTATATAAAAATTAAAATGTTAGAATTAAAATTTGAAATTAATTTTTTAAGAAAGAGGTAAGAATATGTGTTTTCTGCCTTCTAGGTTATTATTTAGTTATATTTATATTTATATTTATTTAGTTATATTATCATAGGCATCCCTAAACTTTGAGTATTAGTGTATAGTCCTTTATGGGTCTTGGGTATGTTTCTTATATTTCTTACTTCGTAACTGGGATTTCTATCTTTTCCATTACTCTCTACTTCATTTTGTTGTTTTTTTTAATTTCTTCTTTCTCTTTGCTCCCTACTTCTTTATATGATTGGTTAATCTAATGGTTTTTGCTTGGAATTAGGTTCTAAAGGTCATGAAGATTGGCCCCCCTCCTCCCTCAATTTTAGTTTAAAGCCCTTTTGATAAGACGAGCCAATCATTTTCCAAATATATTCTTCCCAGTTCTTGTGATGTGCATCCCATCCCTTGCAAGTAGCCCTTCATGTAGGTAATACAGACCATGGTCTAGAAAGCTGAAGTTCTGTTGGTGATACCAGTTTTTAAGCCAGTGGTTCGTTTCTAAAATCCTTTGCTCCCTCATTGGATGTTGGCCTATTGTTGGAAGTATAGCTGAAAACACCACTTGTGCTCTTAATTCTTTAACTTTCTTCCATAGCTGTTCAGAATCTCTTGTTATTGTTTTCAGAATCATTGTTGCATCATTGGTTCCTCATGTGTAGGAGAAGAAGTCTGCTTTATGCTACCTGCCTGCTATGCACTAACAGCACAATGACTGTTGCAAGGAGGCTGAAAGAGTCTGAAGGGCACTAAGAATTACACCGTTAGGCGTGACGAAAGACTCCTCAGATAGTAAATATGTTGTGTTTTATAGCTTTGTAATTCAGAATGTAATAATCCGATCTTGAATTGTTTTGTGTGATAGGATGCTGAGTATACTATCAAAGGAGCACTAAGAAGGCAGAATGAAGCAAACCAGGGGTAAGTCTGAAGGTTTTAATGGAAACTAAATAGGGCTTAAATTGTATTGAGTTTGTTGGCCATCCTTGGCATCTACCGCTATTTCCATGTAATGTAGTACAAACAGTAGAAAACAGTCCTGCGCATATCATGAGGACATTTTCTTTATCTCTGCTTAAACAAGAACCTATGTCCATCAGAAATGGAACAAAGGACTTTCCGTATGAAAATGCTTCCAAAATATTTTTTAAAATTATTTTTACACACACACACACACACACACACACACACACACCTACCACAGGTTATTTTTCACAATATATTTTATGCAGGGCTGTGTAATGATGTCACCACTTAGTGCTATGAAAACTAAACTCGATTATGAAAAATCATGCATACTAATATCTTTTTGAAAGTTTTTATATAGTGTTAATATCTCCACACTTATGAGTTGTTCAACAGTAGTTCTGTGTCAGTTTTTGATAAACGACGTGAAGCTCTGATGGTGAGTGATCATACATCAACAATAGTGCTTTGAACATGAACTAATTCCCATTGGTAATTACTAATTAATATATGAATAATTATTAATGACAAATTCCCATTAGTAGTTATTATTGCTCAGTCAATGGAAGGATTTTTCCAGGGTGAAGAAAAACACCTGCTACTGTCCATTGTGCCATGAAAAGAGACATACATATTATAAAAGCAAGACGAAGCTTAAGAGGATAGAGTCAGCTTGCATTCCTGCAAGAAGAATGAAAATAATTACAAGAGGAGTGGTAAAACCCCCCAAACCAAGCCACTTTGTTTGTTAAAGATATGCAATGTTATTTTAAAACTTCAGAAATATCAGTGTCCAAAAATTATTAAAACTAATAATCAAGTCATTTAGTTAGAAATAATGGAACACCAATTTAGTCTTGTAGAACCTGCTAATAATTAAAAGTAATTAGCCCTGAGAAAATTTAAAAAAGTTGTCCTTATTAAAGTTTTCAAAAAATGCACTAAACTCCTAAGATACAGTATTCTATTATTCAAGATTATTTCAAATGGTGAGTGTGAAATCGGCATAAAAGTGAAATACAGTCAAATACAATAATGAAATATTATAATATTTTAAACAGCAAAGTCCATGTGGGGAAAAGCAAATGAAAGAGAATGAATGTAGTCACAATGACACAAACATTTTTTTCTATATTTTTCCCATTCGTTGATTCCCTCTCCCCAATTTGCACTCTGACAATCGTAATTTTTCCAGTCTTAAGACCACCAGGCTTAAATTGGATTTAAGAAAAATTAGTGATTGCTAAGGAAAGGGCCAAAGCTTCTACAGAATCAATGTACACAGGCTGGAATATTAATCTTACTAAAAACCTGTAACTTCCCTCGATCATATATAAAAAGCAGATGCAGGAAGATGTCTACTGAGAAATAAAGGTCTTTGTGGCCTTCTCCACAGGAATCTGCAGTAAATAAAAATACTGGCAAACCATTGAAACAAGTATTGTTCATTATTTCTCTAATAGGAAATCTTAATGTTAAATCATTTTGAAGAGAAAAAATGGTGGGTGGTATTTTTCAGGTATATGGATATAAAGAAAGGGGAATAATGGAATGGCTAACTATGCCAGACCGATTTTCTCCTGATGTAGCCACATTGTTTGGAATGATAACACAGGCAATATAACACATCAGATTGTTGTTGTTAGCTGCGAAGTCATGTCCGACCCATCGTGACCCCATGGACAACATTCCTCCAGGCCTTCCTGTCCTCCACCGTCTTCTGGAGTCCATTTAAGCTCAGACCTACTGCTTCAGTGACTCCATCCAGCCACCTCATTCTCTGTCGTCCTCTTCTCTTGCCCTCAACCTTTCCCAGCATTAGGCTCTTCTCCAGTGATTCCTTCCTTCTCATTAGGTGGCCAAAGTATTTGAGTTTCAACTTCAGGATCTGGCCTTCTAAAGAGCAGTCAGGGTTGATCTCCTCTAAGACTGACTGGTTTGATTTCCTTGCAGTCCAAGGGACTCCTAGGAGTCTTCTCCAGCACCACAGTTCAAAGGCCTCAATTCTTTGGTGCTCAGCCTTTCTTATGGTCCAACTTTCACAGCCATACATTGCAACTGGGAAGACCATAGCCTTGACTATACGCACTTTTGTTGGCAGGGTGATGTCTCTGCTTTTTAGTGTGCTGTCTAGATTTGCCATTGCTTTCCTCCCCAGGAGCAAGGGTCTTTTAATTTCTTGGTTGCAGTCCCCATCTGCGGTGATCTTGGAGCCCAGGAAAATAAAATCTGTCACTACCTCCATACTTCCAAAAATAAAGTTTAGTTATAAGTATGCCTTTCCAGTGGTGGGATTCAGATATGTGAACAACCAGTTCTCTGTGTGGATGCCGCTTCCAGAAGTCCATTCTGGGCCTGGAAAACAAAAAATTAGCTACCGGTTCTGCCGAACTGGTGCGAATAGGCTGAATCTCACGAGTGTGCGTTTTCCTTACTGTATTGTTCTTCTTTGTAGGCATTTGTGGCAGTTAGTGAAGGACTTCTTGCAACCTGTTGGAGAAGACATCCTTGAAACCTCATTTGGGTTATTTTCTCAGACATCCTTTCATCTTTGATTCAAGCTATAGGACACAAATGCTCCTATGGAAAAATGGATCGCATGAGAATTGCATTAAACCATGCTATTTGCATAAAAACAAACAGCAAGTAGGAAGATGGCCAGCAGATTGACATTTGAGATCTCTACCTACCAAGAAGGCACTAAATGAAGAAGGCTGCTGTAGAATGTCCGTTGCATTCTGCCTTAGTAATACAGTGATTGCTAGTTATGGTTGTGACTGAGATTCTACCACCGTTTTTAGTTTATTAATTGCTCATTTATGTTCTCCATTATGATAAATACTTGAAAAGCAAAAAATATTTCTCTTTAAGAAGTAAAATGACTGACAGAATTATGAACTTTATAGAGACCTTTCAACATTTTTCAATGGAGGCAATAAGAAAGAAAATGCATTATTCGGTGTTAAAAATTCCTCCTCCTCTTCCTCCACTATCCTTATTGCTTTCACCTGTCTGTTGCCTGTGTAATTGATGTCTCATAATGTAGTATATATTCTTGCAGCATATGTTTTGAATTATCTATTCAATTGCATTTGTGTGGGTTAATGTTCGTTCGATTTATTATGAGCAATCTTTATTTATGGAAATACATATACAATATATGATTAGAATTAGCATATAATTATATACTATGCACTTAAACTTTCAACAGGTGCGGAGAACCATTGATTAATGCTAGTGGTATTATTGGGAAAAGAATGTTGTCAGGAAAACAAAGTTCCTTAGTTCAGTGGTAGGCCCTACAGCCGCTCATATGTTCCATCTTGCTTTTGCAATCCTTAAGAGGCTCTCCACTTTCCCAGAATGAGTATGGCTAAAACTGTAGTGATTTGAGGAGGTTAAGGGTTTCAGTTTGTTCCCAAAAGAGCCTTCAATTCTGCCTGCTTTTCCCATGGAGGAGTAAAAGCCTATTAAATCTACCCAGACTCCTTCACCAAAAGATGAAAAATTGGGCTCTGCTTATTTCAATTATGTTCTGATGGCACCAGCCATAGCGGGCCTTGAAGGCTATATAACTTCTTGCTTAAAAAAATGTCCCTCTTACTAAAGGAAATTCCCCAGTGTTGGTTCACTTCAAAAGTAACTTCTGTCCTTCAGAACTGTTTGCTTCAATTTAATTTGAGTTAGTAACTCCAAAGATTGCAGCATCAAGGAGTTATATGTGTCCACGTGTAACCCTAATAAAAAAAACCCAATGGCATGAAATATGGGGAAGCCGATAACAAATTACTAAATTTGATCTCTTGCATTTTTAGCGCTGTCTTTTTGTTTCTAGGTGTTTGTTTTTGTTTTTGTTTTGCTTGTAGGGCTGTCCTTTCAGTAAGGTTGAAGTTTACTCAGTGACAACTCTTTGATATATGGACAATAAAAAGATAAAGGTTAATTTTCCGCATTACAATCTAGTTATAAATTATTGTACTGAATATGCAGATTATAACTCTGATATTTTTTATTTTATTTATTTATTTTAATTCCATTTATATCCCGCCCTTCTCCGAAGACTCAGGGTGGCTTAAAAGCTTAGACATATGACATATGACATATCCCTCTTCACCCAAGTGCCAATCAAAGAAGCCTTGACAGCTATCCTAAATAAATACAACCCCCCAAAACACATCCTAGATCTGACCAACCACTGCCTATCAAACACATACTTCATCTACAATGGACAAAGACACAAACAAATGGAAGGAGCACCCATGGGATCACCCCTTTCACCTGTCATCGCAAACTTCTACATGGAACACTTTGAAATTCTCGCTCTAGAAAAATCCAACCACAAACCCAAACTCTGGCTCAGATACGTAGATGACACCTTCGTAATCTGGCCACACGGCAAAGAAAAACTGGATGACTTCCTCACACACCTCAATAGCCTACACCCCAAAATACAATTCACCATGGAAACAGAAGCTAACAATCAACTTCCCTTCCTTGATGTCTTAGTCTACAAGAAATCCAACGGCTCCCTAGGACACACTATCTACCATAAAAAAACACACACAAACCACTATCTGAACACACTCTCACACCACCACCCAGCACAGATCAACTCCGTAGCCAAGACACTCATCTCCAGAACAAAACACCTAGCCAACGAACAACACCTAAAAACCGAACTACACACTCTCATTAATGTACTAACAGCCAATGGATTCCAAAGAAACATGATTACCAATTTAATCCGAAGAGAGACACCCACCAAAACCCAAGACAGAGAAAAAGAAAATGGCAAAGCCCTCCTCCCATACTTAAAAGGGACCACAGACAGAATCAGCAAGATCCTCCAAAAACACAACATCAAAACAGCATTCTACACAGACAGAAAAATATCCACCATCCTAAGAAGCCCCAAAGACATAATTGGGTTAGAAAACCAAGGAGTATACGAAATCCCATGCACCACCTGCCCCACCACATACATCGGACAGACCAACAGAAGAATAAGTGCACGCATTGAAGAGCACAGGAACTCACTCAGAAAGGGAGAACAAACCTCATCCCTGTTCCAACACTTTAAAGCCACGGGACATGAAATTGATTTTAAAAAAACCAAAACTATCGCCAAAATTGAACATTCTAACAACAGAATAATCAGAGAAGCCATTGAGATAGAAAAACGCCCCCACAGCATGAACAAACAAGATGATACCTCTCGCCTACCAGCCATTTGGAAACCCGCCTTGATTGACAGACGAGTCCCAACCACCAAGAATGATACCAGACCCAAACTCATGATAACATCACATGACATCACCACCACACAACTATTCAAAAAGCAAATCCGAACCCACAACAATAATGACACACAACCACAAAACAGAAACCTAACCACAGCTGCAACTTCAGCCACTTTAAACCCCTCCAATAAGCAAACTGACACCCACTATAAAACATGGCACCACCACAAACACAGAGCCGAACAAAAGCAGCACAACTCACCAGTTCAGGTCTAAGGCTGGCAGCTGAGACCAGCCCATCCACTCAAAACACACACACACCCCCAATCAGAACACAGCCCCCATTCAAAACCACTATCTGAACACACTCTCACACCACCACCCAGCACAGATCAACTCCCTAGCCAAGACACTCCTCTCCAGAACAAAACACCTAGCCAACGAACAACACCTAAAAACCGAACTACACACTCTCATTAATGTACTAACAGCCAATGGATTCCAAAGAAACATGATTACCAATTTAATCCGAAGAGAGACACCCACCAAAACCCAAGACAGAGAACAAGAAAATAGCAAAGCCCTCCTCCCATACTTAAAAGGGACCACAGACAGAATCAGCAAGATCCTCCAAAAACACAACATCAAAACAGCATTCTACACAGACAGAAAAATATCCACCATCCTAAGAAGCCCCAAAGACATAATTGGGTTAGAAAACCAAGGAGTATACGAAATCCCATGCACCACCTGCCCCACCACATACATCGGACAGACCAACAGAAGAATAAGTGCACGCATTGAAGAGCACAGGAACTCACTCAGAAAGGGAGAACAAACTTCATCCCTGTTCCAACACTTTAAAGCCACGGGACATGAAATTGATTTTAAAAAAACCAAAACTATCGCCAAAATTGAACATTCTAACAACAGAATAATCAGAGAAGCCATTGACGCCCCCACAGCATGAACAAACGAGATGATACCTCTCGCCTACCAGCCATTTGGAAACCCGCCTTGATTGACAGACGAGTCCCAACCACCAAGAATGATACCAGACCCAAACTCATGATAACATCACATGACATCACCACCACACAACTATTCAAAAAGCAAATCCGAACCCACAACAATAATGACACACAACCACAAAACAGAAACCTAACCACAGCTGCAACTTCAGCCACTTTAAACCCCTCCAATAAGCAAACTGACACCCACTATAAAATATGGCACCACCACAAACACAGAGCCGAACAAAAGCAGCACAACTCACCAGTTCAGGTCTAAGGCTGGCAGCTGAGACCAGCCCATCCACTCAAAACACACACACACACCCAATCAGAACACAGCTCCCATTCAAAACACACCCCCACCCAATCAGAACACAGCTAACCCCCCACCCAATCAGAGCACACCTCCACCCACAGAACACACCCCCTCTGGCAGTTTAAAAAAGAGGAACAAACAGCCACTACCACACACTTCTCCCAGAAGAACAAAGCTGAAGCCACCAGCCTGAGGATGTCGGATGAGATTTCGTCAAAACGTTGCTCTTACACCTTCAATTCTACGTGGGAAAAAGCCCAAATGACCAAAGATCCATATATATATATATATATATATATATATATATATATATATATATATATATATATATATATATATATATATATATATATATATATATATATGTATATATATATATATATATATATATATATATATATATATATATATATATATGTATATATATATATATATATATGTATATGTATATGTATATATATATATATATATATATATATATATATATATATATATATATATATATATTTGTGTGTGTGTGTGTGTGTGTGTGTGTGTGTGTGTGTATTGAGTTTCTCCCTTGTGTATGCATGTGTGTCTCTGTGATTTTGTATATCACTTTCATAATTGGTTTTTCTCTCAACGGAGGAGAGAAATGCTGAAATGTTTAGCTACAGAGCTGTATGCTGCAAGGCTCAGAAGTTGAATTATGGGAATTTTATTTTCATCTTCCTTTCATCAGAAGGGTAATACAGTTTATGGAAGCCCTATCTGTCACACAGTCTGTGATAAGGGCAGGATGGCTGATGAGGTTCTCCCTGGAAGATGAATCAGAGAAAGAGGCAAAGTTAGTAGGCATCTGAGGAAAAAATTGGAAGTGAGCAGCCTTTCATTCTAATGTTTTATTCACACTGCTGTATGGTGGGCTCAAGTGTACAGTCTAGAATAATAATAATAATAATAATAAAACCAAACCAAACCCAAACCCATATTATTCCTATTTTTCCCCATTTCCTCTTATTCCTATTTTCTTTTCACTTCCCAAACCATAAATCTAATTTGATGCTTAAATTCTTGTATTATGAATAAAATGTGAAAATAAAAAATAAAACAATGTAAGAATATACTAATAAAGCAGCATGGAAGATTACTGTCAGTTAACAAAGAATGGTTGCTGGTAATACATGAGAAAGCTAATGGAAGCTGATGCTAGTTTTCAAATGTATAGTATAAGGTACAGTTTGGATTTGGTTCACACTTGTTTTATCTCTCCTGTGAAAATGTTTCATCTGTAGCAAAATGCTTGATTATAGCAGAGTATCCTGAGAAATCCTACCAAACAATGGTCACAATTGTAAAATTAACTTTTTAATTCATAAATTTCATATGGTTCATGGCTAGATGAGGGCTGTGTAGAGAATGGTATATTTCCTAGCTTTGATTGCTTTTTCAAACTAAGAGGACCACCAGGTACAAATACAGATGTTCCATTCTTTTATTATCACCCTTTTTTCAGTTGGTCTCAAGACTTCAAAGTGCATCTCACTGAGTCATCTTGTCCACAGAAAACATCTGTGATTAGTTTTCCATCAGACAATTTTGTGAACTTTGATTGCCACCTACTTGGGCTGTTCTTCTTTCTCAGTTGATTGTTCCCTAACTGAAGAGAGGAGATTCTATATGGATTTCTTGAAGCAATACATTTTTTGGTAGCGTAATCCTGTTTGAGCACTGCTAATAGCTGAAAGACAGAGAGTCAACATAGATTCTTGCAGCAATCCATTATAAGGTTTATTGTTCTTTGTAATTGGATCAGAATTCGATAGGTTGGTTCATTGCCACAGTGTCCTTAAAGCCTGAGTTTAACTCAGATGCCATTTGTTCCAGGACACCTTAGTATTCCGTGTTCCATCCCTGGACTCAGAATGTAGGTTACATGCACTTCAAAAGAATCCAAAGTAAGATGCAGAGATTTCTACCAGCTGCTTAAAAAATACGGAGGAGTATCTTACTATCAAACAATAACAATTATTTGCTCACTTCCAGACCTTTCTTTATTTTATACATTAGTTGCTACAGACACTGTTTATAATTGAAGGAATAAAACAACAACAAAAAACCCCAAATACTATCTTCAGCGCATCTAAGGTACATGGCTTAAAATGGCCAAACTCACAAGCCAATGATCCTCTCTCAGTTGCAGTTTATGAAATCTTACCATTCAAGAGAGATAGCTACTACAACAAAAACAACAACAGTCGGCTGACAAATGCCATACTGGTCTAATAAAGAAAATTCCTATAAAAAGACTACCTCTCTCCAACATTTAAGTACATAGAGGCATCTGGAAATTGCTGCCTGAGTTTAGAAAAAGACGTCGCTGCCTTAATTATTCAAAGAGAGGTGTTTCATATTATCCTTCTCATCTTTCCTATTACCTACTCCTATTGGTATCTTATGACTAAAATTTGTTGGTTGTATCTTATGATTTATTATGAATGTTTTATGATTATTTATTTATTTATTTATTTTAATCCCATTTATATCCCGCCCTTCTCCGAAGACTCAGGGCGGCTTACAAGCTTAGCAGTAGCCTTCATTCTATGTATATGCCTGCTTATTAGGGCTTGCACACACACACCCCAAGCGGCATTATTACAAAGTCAGCTTATTGCCCCCAACAATCTGGGTCCTCATTATGATTATGATCATGATTTATCACTTGTTGCTTGTATGTACATTGAGAGCTTAGGCACTGGAGACAAATTCCTTGTGTGTTTAATCACACTTTGGCCAATAAAGAATAATTCTATTCTATTCTATTCTATTCTATTCTATTCTATTCTATTCTATTCTATTCTATTCTATTCTATTCTATTCTATTCTTCCAAATGTTGAAGACAAATACTTTTGAAAGATTTGCACAGCCTTTCCATCTATATCAGAAAAGACCAAAAGCCATAGCAATGGCAAAATTCCTACAGGGATTTTCTTTCATAAAATATTTGGTACCTTCACTTGTTTAAATAGATATCTTATCAATTTTGAAACTTCTCTTCTAGTGACTGTGATCCACCATGTGTAACAAATGCATTTCAAATGCATTTCATCTTATTCGTATGTTACAACTCTTGCTATGCTGTTTTTAGATGGGGATTTTTCTTATTTTTAAAACCCCTAGATGGCAGTGTGAGCTAAGTCATGATAAAATGTGAAAAGCAAGGAAAAGAAAAAAAAAGAAGAGAAAGAGGAGAGAAGAAAGTTTGTAAAGAGTATCTAACAGAATAGACATCAATTTACAAGTCTGGCATTTTATTTTGCAACTTTCAGTGTACTCTGTATGAAAAGATGGCTCATCATATAGAAGAATGAGCAAAATCTACATCACGATGTGCTCTTTTCCTTGTGTTTTTCATTCCCATTGAAATTTTATTGTTACACATCCAATATTCAAACACAGAATCTGTTTCTACTTCCGAAAATTGATTAGTTCACAAGGGGCTTTACCAGATGTCTCTACGTATTGATGTTTTATGTAAGTGTTTTCTCATCTTGCTTCTAACATAATTAGAATAGAAGATATGTCATAATTTGGTCTTTAAGAATATCTTCCTTCTTTGCAGTTATTAAGTCACATGCACTCTTAATCTAGGCTATACCTTCAAAAAATGGATCAAAGTCTGATTTTATTCAGCCAGAAATGTAATCAGTATTGTATTGCAAGTCATTCAGAAAAGGGAGTGTAGACATGCCACACTTCTATATAAGCATTTATGTCTCTTGAGTTGCTTTGTGGAAAGCAGAAATTCAGTACCCAGAGTACTTTGTGCAAAAATAATAATAATAATAATATGCCTGTATATGGCTGAGGGTCAAGAGCCTCTGAGGTGGGACTGCAATGTCTGTTAGGGAATGGAAAAATCACAGATTCAAATGCAAAGTAAATAATGGATTAATTACAAGCAATCATAGACAGTCTAGAAGATCTAGGAATCAGCAGTGACCTTGAGAGGCCCTAAAAAAAGGGATGGGCAATTAATTTTCCCAAGGGGGCCATATGAAAAACTAGGTCTGATGTAAACGGCAACGCCATCTCATCCTGATGCTGATGCTGTCCCACCCCTGCATGCCGCCACTCAACCTCCAATGCTGCTTAGACCCTTTCCCACTCCAACAGCACAGGACAGCATGGGCTGGTCAGGGACAGCCTGCAGGCAGGATGTGACCCATTGGCCATAAAATACTCAGATTTGCCTTGGAGTATAAGGTTCATTTGACTGCCCTCCCTCCACTTTCTTCTCATTGTATTCTGTATCAATGGACTTTGCTTTCCTCCATCATATTTTTGTTCACTGAAGGTAAAGGTTCAGTAAACAGGAGCCTACTGAGAAATCATAACGAATTAGCTGTTTAATTTTACTGCCTTGAATTACAAGTATTCCACCTGATCATTTCAATTTGGCTCCACTGTCCCCCAGCCCCAAAGGCCCTGCTCCCAGAGATTATTCCTAATTAGCCAAATCATTAATGCTAGGTTGCATTAACAGAGGGATAGAATCAAGATCCCGTGAAGTGTTAATACCACTTTACAATGCCTTGGTAAGGCCACACTTGAAATACTGCATCCAGTTTTGGTCACCACGAGGTAAAAAAGATGTTGAGACTCTAGAAAGAGTGCAGAAAAGAGCAATAAATATGATTAGGGGACTGGAGGCTAAAACATATAAGGAATGGTTGCTGGAATTGGGTATGTCTAGTTTAATGAAGAGAAGGATGAGGAGTGACATGATAGCAGTGTTCCCATATCTCAGGGGCTGCCACAAAGAAGATGGAGCAAAGCTATTCTCCAAAGCACCTAAAGGCAGGACATGAAGCAGCAGATGGAAACTAATCAAGGAGAGAAGCAACTTAGAACTAAGAAGAAATTTCCTGACAGTTAAACAATTATTCAGTGGAACAACCTGCCTCCAGAAGCTGTGAATGCTCCAACACTGGAAGTTTTTAAGAAGAGACTGGACAGCCATTTGTCTGAAATGGTACAGGGTTTCCTGCCTGAGCAGGGGGTTGGACTAGATGACCTCCAAGGTCCCTTCCAACTTTATTATTGCTATTGTTAATAATAATTTTAGGAATACCCAGAGAGCTCTAACTCGGTAAAATTTAAACTAGCAAAATAGCAAATTCTCTCTGACAAAGACCTTGTTTCCTATCAACAGGCTATCTTTTGAGTCAAATACATGCTGGTATAGTTTCATTCTACCAAAAAGAAAAGAAAAGAAAAGAAAAAGTAATTAAAATTTTGTTTCATTATGTCAGCTTTCACCACTCGTACTTTTAAGTGAAACATATCAATGAAAAAAAGTGATCGGATTTCTTTTCTTATGTTTACTTTAATCTTTTTTAAACCACACAATGCATAGTCTGGTAGAAATGAAGTGAAGCCATATGTGCTCAGCTAGAATCTGATTCGCCAGCATTTCACGTTTGATACTGTCACCAGACTGTATTTTTTTCTTCTTCTGCAAAAGAGATGTAGTTTTGAGAAATGGAGGAGGTTACTTGGCTTCGGTAGCTTAACTGGTGGCTAAGTACAACTGTTTTTTATGAGGAGTCTTTCACTTATAATCATTGGTTTAGTGATCCATTCAAAGTTATAACAGCACTGAAAAAAGTGACTTACGACCACTCCTCATACCTTATGACGTTGCAACACATGTGCAGTTGTGTGATCAAAATTTGAGCACTTGTTGATCAGCATGATATTCATGACAGTTGCAGTGTCCTGGCGTCATTTGATCACTGTGTGCAATCCTCCCAGTTGGCTTCTGACAAGCGACGTCAATGGGATTCACTTCACGATCACTTGATTCGCTTAAGAGCTGCAGTGATTTGTTGAACAATTGTGGCAAGAAAGGCTGCAAAATCAGGCAGGACATATTTAAGAACTGCAACAGAAATTCTGATTCCCCATTGTGGTCATAAGTCAAGGGCTGCTTGTACATTGCAAATATTAATAGCAACACGATAATTAAAAAGGCATCACATGTAAACGGTTCAAACCGTAACAATGTTCAGTCTGAAAGTACTGAAGCCAAATTTTAATAGCTATAGTTTGCATTATTTCTGATAACAGGAGATGGGGGCTGGTGAAAGTTGGCATTCAACATCTGGAAAGCCACAGTTTGCCCAGTTGTGTCGCATTTTATCATTCTTGTATATTCAAAACATAAAGAAGAGTAGGATTGAGACAATTCAGAAAAGTCTGCCTCCCTTTTCCCCTTGACAGAACCTTTTCCTTAGACAAAATCTGTCAACTTCATAGCAGTAGGTGAACTGGTAACCCTAGCCTTTAGAAGATACTTTACTTTAAAGCAGGTGAAGACATGCCATTACTGCCATCAATTGCTACGTGAATTTAACAGAAGTACTTGAAGGTGGATATAAGAGCTACTTGAGCTTTTCAGTAATTGACCTGTTTTCTGATTTGCTTCTTGGTCCTCCTTGCTTAGGCATCTTACAATTTTTACTCATGTTTCAGTTCTGAATACTGCCTTTGTTTCCTGGCTCCTGCTTTTTAGTTTCAACTAAGACTCCCTATGGCATTGTTGTGATTCAGGGTCAGCCTGTGGGTCCAGCAGTTGGGTCAGATTCAGAGGAGGAGGAGGGGGGTGTTGGAGAGGTTGCTGATGAGAGCCCTCAGCCAGGCCCCTCCCACCTGGTTATGATGCAGACCCAGCTGTGTGAGCCTGACAGCGTGGATGAAGATGACCCACAGCTGGCCCTCTTCAAGGACGCCCGACGCAGGAGGCAGTCAATCAGGAGTAAACAGAGGAAGGCAATGGGGCACCTCGGAAGGAGGCAAAGAGAAGCCACGCCCTGAACTGTTTAAAAGGTGAATGCGTGGGAGGGCTGGTTTGCTGAATAATAATAATAAATAATAATAATAAACCTTTATTGTCAAAGTACAACATGTGTACATTGAGATTAGCTGAGCCTCCCCCCCTGCTCTCTCCCCCCAACACACAGTGACAACAAACCCTCCATCCTACCACACCATGTGAACCAACTACACCACACACCGGCCTCCCAAATCAATTCTGCATAAGATTATGTCTCATTTAAAAGCCTAATAGCCCACGGGTAAAAGCCATTTTTCAGCCTGTTGATGCGGCTGACTATATTCCTATATCTCCTACTGTTTGAATAGCTCCTGTTTCATGGTTCGTGTCTTGTTTTTGCTCTGTTTGCTTTTGTGTCCATAAATTTGGCAGGCTAAGTTCCAGCCTCTTGCCTTCTTGTAAAGGGGTTGTCCCTGCCTTATCTGCAGGGCCGGTAGTAGGCTGGTACAGAACAGGCATAGCCCTGATTCCAGGATCCAAGACCTGCTCTATTTTGCTGCTCCAGTCTGATTGGATAAGCTAGCCAGGAATTTTGGAGTCTGATGTAAATGGAGGCGATTTAGAAGAGATTACTCCTAAACAGTGTTTCTCTACCTTGGTAGCTTGAAAATCTGTGGAGTTCAGCTCTGGACTTCAGTCAACCAGTCTCCTGGAACCAAGAGATGAGCAGCATATATATTTAATAAATAAATAAATAAATAAATAAATAAATAAATAAATAAATAAATAAATAAATAAATAAATAAATAAATAAATAAAATCCCAGAATCCCCAGCCCACAGATTGGCTGGACAATTCTGGGAGGTGAACTCCACATATCTTCAGGCTGCCAAGGTTTTAAAAATGCTGCTCTAGAATATAAAATATGGACAGAGACTTCTCAGCTAAATGGGTCTCATCGTTCCTCTTTTATATAGATTCTTGTCATCCTCCTCTTTCCTGTCCTCTAGAAGACATGTGAGAAGCTCATCCAAAACATAAAACTGTCCCTTCTTTGCTTTGATAGTTATTCATCACTCTCAAGTAGCTATTTTAACTCTTTTTGGGTTTTTTTTGTTCTGGGTTGCCTGCCTTTTACTTAACTGGGGACTAACTCAGATTCATGTGACTAGCTGATGGGAAACTTTTTCTTTTTTATAATATTAATTATCAAGTTGGGATTGCCAGCCTTGCTTTTTTACCAAAATAATGAGGGAATATTTGTCAGCATTTAATTATTCTGGGCATATAGGTTGTCCACCCAATTAGGGAATGCAGATTAATGTATTTGGTGTAAGAAGTAATAAAAGATCCTCATCACCCCATAATCAGGCTTTAATATGATCCAAACAGGCTGCAACTTGGTATATTAAAACAAATTATAACCAAAAGTGTTTTAACGGAAATTATTAATCTCTGTAACATTCTTCATTATGTAACATTTCCCCCTAAAGGCCTTCTCTTCTTTTGCTGTCAAAATGTTAGGCCTACCATTTAATTATTAAACATTGGTGACAAAGAAAAAATACATTAATTATGCATTTGCTAGACCACAAAAGCTATTTTAACTGGCTACAAAATGATTCAGCATACATAACATTAACATTTAGTAATACTACTATGAACATTTGTTTTAAATATTTCTATGTTCCATTCTTGTCTAATTAATATTTAACCGTTCAGGAGATTAGTTATGCTCTTTCAGCTTTTTAGTATGCATGCCTGAAGTTTTTATTTAGCAGTCCTTCCACAGTATCAGTAAAATTCTCAAAAAGCAGGCTACTCCAATAGTAAAGTATTGTATTCAGTACAATCATCATCTCGAATATTGTAAAACAGTACTGAAATGCTTTTACGTGTGGTTATAGTTGCAAAAAAGAGGAAGTTTCTCCATATACTCAATCTGTCCTTTAAACTGCAATTTCAGGATAATTGTTACATTAGACCAGACATGTCAAACACAAGGCCCGGGGGCCGGATCCGGCCCACAAAGTGGTTTCATGTGGCCCACGAAGCCATCCTGGAAACAGTGAGGGAACGGCCCCCACTGCCTTGGCCCTGGCCCAGAGACCCTCCTTCTGCCAGAGACCCTCAGATCTGTCCCACTCCTGCCCAGGCCCCCATAGGCAGCCTTGATGCAAACGATGTAGAGCTGGCCACACCCAAAAAGTAGGCCATATGCAGTCTAGCCACGCCCACCCAGTAGGCCACACCCACCCTGGCCCTACCTACCCGGCCCCTTGAGGGCAACCGCAATGCTGATGCGGCCCTCAGTGAAATTGAGTTTGACACCCCTGCATTAGACCTACTAATAGAGGTAATTTGATACTCACTTTGACCTAAAAATGTAGATATGATGTAGAGATTCAGGGACTTCATAGAATCCATCTTCAGAGAATGAAAACCAGTGTGAAAAACTGTCAGTTAATAAATGGAAATTTACATCTTCTAATTTAAATAAAAATGCCCATTTTGCAAATATGCTAAGATCCAGGGGAAGACCTAAAGAAGGAAAGAAGAAGGAGGATGCAGATTTTATTTGACTCTCCCTTCCCTTTACAATTCTTCCCTTCCTTTCCCATTCCCTGGACAATATGTCCAAGCTATCTGTACCCCATCTGACAGTGGGTTCCTCACACTAGATGGGGTCAAATATGTCTCTTTTGGGAAGTTTAAGGTAAAATCATTGACTTCAAGCTTTGGTATTTCACACTTAATGCCCCTTCCCCAAACAATTGGGATGTTAACAATTTGTGTACTTTGATAAAATATGTACTCAAGATGGGGAAATGGATGAAGAAATTTTAAGACTGCCAAATGGTGATAGAAAAATAGTGGGCAACACGTGACCTGTTATGAGGAATGGAAATAATGTGAAAGATTAGTATGTCAGAGAGAAGCATAAAAATAAGTCATACGGGAATGGGAAACTTAAGTGTTTGTGATAAAGTAAGAAGAAAAGGAATCCAGAATGGAGGGGTGAGAAAAATATGCATTGGAAACAAAAATGATGGATCAGTAGGAACAAAAAGTATATTTAGATATTTGTACATTCCACAAAGATGAATGACAATTGAATTGCAAAATAGATATATGAAGAAAGAGTGAATGGATTAAAAAGAAGAAGTTCAAGAAAGCTGTAGATGGAGTTGATGACCTTCAAAAAAGCAAGAGCTGAGAAGTTTATGAGACAACTCAAGGCTACTCTTGCTAGAAGCTGACCTTCCAATCCTAGATAACACTGTCTAGCTACTAGCCACCTTATTTCAGAAAAGGGATTGGCATAAAGCAATACAGAGACACCAAAGATGAATTAACCCCAAACAAACTTCCATCATTTATTAACCACCTATTCACCCCCTGCCATTTATCCATCTTTTAGATAGTCCTATCAGTCCTTTGGGGTTGATATTCATCACTTTGCAAACTTGTATTATTGTTTGTACTATCTTGCTGAAGAAAAAGTTCTGGAGTTTCTTCTGTAGCCATTTGTTTTATTTCAGTTGCTTTAAAAAAAAGATATCACCCTGGGTTTTCAATTTTAATTGTCTGTACACTAAATATGTGGACATGCAAATGTAATGCACACTAATTTGAAAATCAGACTGAGGCAGTAATTCTTTTTTCATTGTTTCACAACTAGAAAAACAAGGCTTCCTGAGCCAAGTTCTCAGAGCAAAAGAGATGTTTTTATTACAATGTACTAATAGCTGGGATCTTTTTTTTATGGGCATAATTTATCTGCAAAGCCACTCATTAAGACTCCATGTATCTTACATAATATAATACCTAATATTCTTTGCACTGTTTACCTTGCAAGTAAACACTAGGTTTCACCCTTTGATAAGATTTCATGCATAGCAAAACAGCTTCTTGAGAATTTGGAATATAGACCCCTATACACAAGACTTTGCTGCTCCTGAAATTAACAGATTTAAAAGTTCTGCAATGGTATGAGGTAAGAAATATAAGGCTTGACCTGATTAGAAGTGTGAAACACATTTAAATTTAAAAAAGACACTGAGCAAAGGACAGAACTTGATCAAGAATAAAAGCTTGAGGGCTTTGACAAGCCTTTTCTTTATTCTCTTGAACTAATTGTGTCATTTGACAGGTTTGCATCACAGTATGTTGAAATTCTGACAGGCTAATTTGAGCTTGAGCTTCTAATGTAACATACATATGATTGTCATTATATTTAGTGACAATCAATGTCATTTTCTGCTTTAGTGCAAATAGCTTGGTACAAATGTTCAACTTAGACAAATTCTGAGTGCACGTTAGTACGGTATATTGTATATTGAAATTCTTCATTAACCAAAGCCATGATGGGGACTGAAGTTCAATATATATGGACACATCTGATGAGAAGCTTGCAACTTGTCACATAAGAGGAAAGACACTGGATGAAACAAACAAAGGTAGTTAAATATTTTGTGTTTATAAATTAGGATAAAAGGGAAGATGCAATGAAAGTGGTTTGATCTTGGAGAATGGAGCTGATGCAGAGAAATTAAGCTGTACATTTAATTATGGATAAAAGGGACATATGTATGTCCGAAGGTATATGTTATTATTATCATATCATTACCTTCCTGCTGCAGGCTAAACTGCCTTTTCTCTGACTGCTCCCTTAGCTGTATCTCTTCTCAATATCTCCCAAGGTCAGTCCCACATACCATTACAGAGGTGGAGCAATAACCCCCCCAAGAGGATGCTGATTGAATGTAACATGAATTCAAAAGAGAGAGATGAGTATGAAACAAATAAACTGAAGTGGTTAGGCCACAGAGAGAAATTTAATTAGGATCCAAATGCAAAACAAATATATTATAAGTATTGACTGAATGTACTGTATATACTGCTGAATCTGGTAACTTGTAGCAGTTTACAAATCCCGACTTTGCTCCCTTTCAGAAAAGGGAGGGAGTCTTGGCTCCTCCCCCCCTCCCCCGAATTTGGGTTGAATTGCACGGAGACCCCTTTTGGTTCTTTCACTATTGTGTTGGTTCACCATATTCTTTTACGCACTGACAATTTTTTTAAATGTTATGTGATTCAGTTTGTTTATTGTTTGCTTTTGTTATTTGTTGCCAGAGTTACAATGTTTGAGTTGGGCAGCCCTATAACTTCATTCAGTAAGTAAAGCAGGAAAGAAAAATCAAGGAGAAAGGGAAAGTGGTTGGATGGAATTGATGAAATCAATTGATGAAAGAGAAGTCTAAAGACTAGATGGCTGTTTATAAAGTGATGTATGGCTGTTGTGGAAGGAGGAATGATTCACAAAGTGAATCAAAGCTTAAGTGGAAAACTCTTCCCTCAATAGAGATGGAGGCCTCAGACAACAACCCATCCCCTGTTTTTTATGCTGCTCTTGCATCAGTCCCCAAGATCACAACCACTTCACAGGTATACCAGGGAGGTCACACTTAACGACTTATCTAGGAACTACTACTACTACTCTGCCTATTCACTTAATGAGCCTATGCAGATTAGGTGAAAATTAAATCACCCTCGAGGACATATATGGGGTCCCTCTAACCAACTTGCTCAGACTGAAGAAGCTACTTGGATAAGCAGTGAAACGTTTCAAACCCCAAAAGAAAAGAAGTCCAGTTACCATGACTCAACTTCCAGGCAACTCTATCTGGATGACTGAGAATCTTCATTCACAGGGAGGGCCTTCTCAGGGTACCGCCGGTTAATGAATGCCGGTGGGTTATTCCCAGGGGAAGGGCGTTCTCTGTGGGTGCACCTGCCCTATGGAACCAACTACCTACGGAGCTTAGGACTGCCCCCGACCTTCGCTCATTTCGCCAGGACCTGAAAACTTGGCTCTTCGAGCTGTTTGGCCCAGACTGAGGGTTTTTTTAATTTTAATTGGGTTTTAGATTTACTTTTGGGGCTTGAATTTAATTAATTGTTTTAATTGATTTTAATTTTTGTATTTCATGGTTTTAACTGCCCTGTAAACCACCCTGAGTCTTATGGGAATAGGGCGGTATACAAATTCAATAAATAATAATAATAATAATAATAATAATAATAATAATAATAATAATAATAATAATAATAATAATAATAATAATAATTCACAAAGGTGTATGAAGAATAGGTATGGAAAGAAATAGAGAATGATGTTGGCATAAACTAGATGTTGCTATAATTTCTTTTTATCTGCCTTATTTTATGCTTTTATTTCTTTACTCTTGTCCCCGACCCTCTTGTTCCGCCCCGAGGTCCCGGGAGTGAGGATGTGCAGCCTCCTGAGCTCCGGCTGGTGTATTTGAACGCCAGGTCTGTCGTTAACAAAGCTCCTCTCGTCCGCGACTTGGTCGAGTGTGAGCAGGCGGACCTGGCTTGCATCACGGAGACTTGGTTGGGCCCAGAGGGCGGTATTCCTCTGGCTGATCTTTGCCCACCAGGTTTCTGGGTGCTACACCGGCCTCGGGCTCAGGGTAGGGGTGGGGGAGTGGCTATTGTTATGAGGGAGACCTTGTGCCCGCGGGAGGCCACCGTTCCGCAGATAGTCGGGTGTGAGTCTCTCTTTTTGAGATGCGGCCCTGGTGCGCAGTTGGGCTTGCTGCTGGTGTACCTTTCGCCTAGTCACGCAGCAGCAGCCCTGCCTGAGCTTCTCGATGTCCTCTCTGGGTTGGTGGTTGAGTTCCCGAAACTTATAGTTTTGGGGGACTTCAATCTAACATCTCTGGGAGGATCGTCTGAGTTGGCTCGGGAGTTCATGGCTTCCATGACGGCCATGGACCTGACGCAAGTAATTTCAGGACCGACTCATGAGGGAGGCCACACCCTTGACCTAGTTTTCTTATCTGGACGGTGGTTAGATGATCTTGGTGGGGGCTCCCCAATTGTTATGCCCCTGTCATGGACCGATAATCATCTCCTGCGGCTGGTCTTCCATTTTGCTACCCCGCGCCGTGGGTGTGTGGAACCAGTTAGATGGTACCGCCCCAGATGCTTAATGGATCCCGAGAGGTTCCAGGCAGCGCTGGGGTCCCCACCTGCCTCCCCCACTCACAGCTTGGCAGATGCCTTAGTGGAAGCCTGGGAAAGGGCAGCCACTGAGGCTCTTGACCGAGTTGTACCCTTGCGGCCCCTGACCCGGTGCAGATCCCGTCGAGCTCCATGGTTCTCCGCGGAGCTCCGGGAGATGAAGCGTCGGAGACGGGGCCTAGAGAGCGGTTGGAGATCCACCCGATCCAAATCCGACCGATTGCGACTAAGAACCTATATTAGGTCTTATCTCGCTGCAATAAGGGTGGCAAGGTCTAATCACTTCGCTACCCTTATCGCATCCGCAGATAATCTCCCGGCCGCCCTGTTTAGGGTAACTTGCTCCCTCCTTAATCAAGAGGTGAGGGAGGAACCCTTGCAGGGTCGTGCTGAGGAGTTTAACCAACATCTGTCGGACAAAATCGCTCGGATTCGGACCGGTCTGGACTCTGACTGAGCAGAGTCTGACGATCAGGACACGGGCGGTCTTGTCGATATTACCTGGGAGGAGTTTGATTCTGTGACTCCGGAGGAAGTGGACAGGATTATGGGGAGGCTGAGCTCCACCACAAGTTTATTGGACCCGTGCCCTTCCTGGCTGGTTTATGCAGCCCGGGAGAGGACACGCAGCTGGTTCCAGGCAGTTATATCAGCTTTTTTGAGTGAGGGTAGCTTCCCTGCCGTCTTGAAAGAGGTGGTGGTGAGGCCTCTCCTCAAGAAGCCTGCCTTGGACCCAGCTGTATTGAACAACTTTCATCCGGTCTCCAACCTTCGCTTCCTTGCGAAGGTTGTTGAGAGTGTGGTGGCGCATCAGCTCCCTCTGGTCCTGGATGAAGCGGATTATCTAGACCCGTACCAATCGGGTTTCAGGCCCGGGCACAGCACGGAGACGGCATTGGTCGCTCTGGTGAATGATCTCTGGAGGGCTCGGGACAGGGGTCCTCTGTTCTAGTCCTATTAGACCTCTCAGCGGCTTTCGATACCATTGACCATGGTATCCTGCTGCGGCGTCTCAGGGGATTGGGAGTGGGAGGCACGGTCTTACAGTGGTTCTCCTCCTATCTCCAGGGACGTTTGCAGTCGGTGTTGACAGGAGGGCAGAGGTCGACTGCGAGGTCTCTCGTTTGTGGAGTTCCTCAGGGGTCGGTCCTCTCGCCTCTCCTGTTCAACATCTACATGAAACTGCTGGGTGAGATCATTCGTGGCTTTGGAGTTGGGTATCATCAGTACGCTGATGATACCCAGCTTTTTCTTTCGACCCCAAACCACCCCAGTGATGCCCTCAACATGATGTCCCATTGCCTGGAGGCGGTTCGGGTCTGGATGGGGAGGAACAGACTTCAACTCAACCCCGACAAGACTGAGTGGCTTTGCATACCTTCATCCCGGGTCTATTCGGATATTCCATCTCTTTCTATGGGGGGTGAATTATTACCCCCCGTAGATAGGGCTTGCAACTTGGGAGTCCTCCTAGATTCACGGCTCACCTTGGAAGATCACATGGTGGCTGTGACTAGGGGGGCTTTCGCCCAGGTTCGCCTGGTGCGCCAGTTGCGGCCCTATCTAAGCCGGGATGATTTATGCACGGTCACTCACACACTCGTGACCTCTCGTCTAGACTACTGCAACGCTTTCTACATGGGGCTTCCCTTGAGGACCACCCGGAGGCTCCAACTGGTACAGAATGCAGCCGCGAGAGTTGTGTTGGGAGTCTCCCGATACTCCCATGTCACACCTCTGCTCCGTGAGCTGCATTGGTTGCCAGTTGTCTTCCGGATGAGATTCAAGGTACAAGTAAGGGTGTTTAAAGCCCTACATGGCAGGGGTCCGGAGTACCTTAGGGAACACCTGCTGCCGGCGTCTACTTCCCTCCGCCCTGTGCGTTCCCACAGAGAGGGCCTCCTCAGGGTGCCACCGGTCAGAGAATGTTGACTGGTGGCCCCCAGGGGGAGATCCTTCTCTGTGGGCACCCCGGAGCTATGGAACCAGTTACCGGTTGAGCTCCGGACGGCGCTCGATCTCCGCTCCTTTCGTCACGATCTAAAAACATACTTGTTCGAGCAAGCCGGCCTGGCCTGAGGAGGGATTGGTGGGGTTTTTATTATTTTTATTGGGGCTTTTTATTATGTATTAACTGTATTTTTAATGGGCATGTATTTAATTACTTTTTAACTTTTGTAATTCTGTGTTTTATTCTTGCCCTGTACACCGCCCTGAGTCATCGGGAGAAGGGCGGTATAGAAATATTAATAAATTAAATTAAATTAAATTAAATTAAATTTCTTATGCTTTTGAATGCTCTGCATAAACTTGCTTCCCAAGCATTGAATCTTGTGATGGATCTATGTGAACCTTTTGGTATACTATTCTTTATCCCTCTAGAACAGAGGTCCCCAACCCCTAGTCTATGGATCAGCACTGGTCCACAGCATGCCAGAAATTGGTCTGTGCAAACAAGCAAAGCCCCATCCATGGGATGCAGGCAGCACATGAAACCATGGCCCCTCCAGTCCGCAGAAAAACCTCTCTCTACGGAACCGGTCCCTGGTCTTGCAAAAATTGGGGACCTCTGCTTCAGAATATTAAGAGTCTAGAAAAAAAAGGAGATGAAGAAGTGGCTTGGAAAAAGCACTGAAGATGAACATCTTTGCAGTTAAAAACTCCCAACTAGAGAGAACTTTTGTATTGACCATCACTATTGGTTGGTTTGGAAAATCCATAAGAAAAATGTCAGTCTACTGAATTAAGAATGAAAGAAAATATGAACATTTTGCAGTACACACTATGCATATAAAAATGGAAATGGAATTATCCAGTGGCGAAAAATGCTTTTGAAAATAAAGCAATTAAGTCATGATCTATTCTCTGGTGGGGAAAGCCTACAGCTCTGGAAATGAGCATAGATCTATGCACATGCAAGGCAATCTGATATGGAACGCTGGCTTGGCAGCTGTGGGGAATCTTACAGTGCTGATGAAGGAAAGACCAGCTTGTTCCACAAGGCCAGGCAGAGAACAGTCTGAAGAACAGTGAAACTTCTAAGCAAGAATTCTATATTTAATGGTAATTTTTTCTTATGATGGTCAATCTAATTTTGGGGGAAAAATGCAAAATATGTGAAATAACTCAGATTAGGCAATTTCTAGCATCTGACTTTCTCAGTCTCCTCTGCTGTCTTTGTTGTTGCTATTTCTCACTCTTTTATCCCTCTTCTGGAACATCAGCTTTACCACCTAATTTTGCATGCTCTTGATTTTGTGTGTGTGGGTATAACAGTCTTTTTCAACCATAATTTCCCATTCATATTCTTTCCAGTTTACCCCAAGCCATTTTTATTCCCTATCTTGTGTTATTTTCCAGTCAAAACCTCTGAAATTATATTATTTCAAAGTGATAAATACATGACACAAAAGCAAGCATAATATAACAAAAGAGCTACAACCAATGTTTTAATATTTATGTTTTATTTAAACCCTAAATTTTTCCCTAAGATTTAATTATGTTAGTTTCAAAAGATACACATATGTTCAGGAGTAGTCCAGTAATCTCAACAGTTTTATGTATACACAACAAAGAAATTGCCTTTGATTCCTAACTTTGACTATCATGTTCTGTAACCATGTATATTTTATAGGCAAATTTCTTGGCACTTAGAAATATCTGAGGGAACACCTGCTGCTGGCATCAAGCTCCCTTCGTCCCGTGTGCTCCCACAGGGAGGGCCTTCTCAGGATACCGCCGGTTAAAGAATGCCGGCGGGTTATTCCTAGGGGAAGAGCGTTCTCTGTGGGCGCGCCTGCCCTCTGGAATGATTTACCCGTGGAACTTAGGACCGCCCCCGATCTGTGTTCATTTCGCCGGGACCTGAAAACCTGTTTTTTCGATCTATCAGGCCTGGACTGAAGGGGTTTTAGCTTTTTAAATATTGTTTTAATTGAGCTTAATTAATTTAATGTATTTTAATTCTATATTATTATTATATTGTATTTTATGCTGCCCTGTAAACTGCCCTGAGTCCTTCGGGAATTGGGCAGTATAGAAATTTAATTAAATAAAAAAAATACTCTTTTTAGATGGGTATGCTTGTGAAATTTATTCCCATTAGCATGTACTTTGATAAGTTTGTTGAATGGTCTACAGCTGTTGGAACAAAATGGTCCTTACCATTCTTGCCTCCTACATCCTTTTCATGTTTTCACAGATGCTGCCTTCATCTTCACAGTCACTGACTACTTCTTGAGTTGAGAAAGGGAGGGAGAGAGAGGGGGGGTGTTAAGGAATAGCAAGGCAGAGCACTCATCATAGGAAAGTGGCAAACAAAAGGATTTGATTTGAACTGGAAAAAGTTTTTTTTTGCCATACATAAGGCCAGCCACTTGGCTGTCAAGTATTTTAGAATTTCTTGCTCAGAAACTTCATGGAAGAGGTAACTTATTGGAAGACTGATTAGTGTTAAATTGGCAAAAGTGTGAATGTAGTCATAAGAAATAAGAGATTATAAAGCCAGAAGCCCTATTTCTTAAAAGCAAATCACTGCATTCACATAGATCAGCCTGGCTGATTTTGCATGCCATCTGCAAAAATGAAATATGTGTCTCACATCATATCAGAGATGTCAAAATGTGGTGATTCCTGAAATGCAATCACAAATAATTAGATAGAGACAATAAAACATTTTGGATAGGATCCAAAGTCTACATTAAGAGGATTATCATCTATTCCAGAGACAAACAACTGTCTCCAATTGTAGACTCTTCACCCCCCCTATAATCTGTGTCTCAGCTTCTGCATTTTTACAGAACTTTTAGCATCCACAGCCCTGTTTTCTAACACAACCTCTGTTGTTGGTTTTTTTTGCCAGAACCAAAATATTACTGGAGTGCTGGTATTGTGCAAAGCGAAGCCCAAATATCACTTTTATTCCCAAGAATACCTTTGGATGTCATATAAACATAAACAGTTCCCTACTGGATCAACCCCCTGTCCCATCTAGTGCTGCAAGCTGTTCTCACAGTGGCCCAACAATTTCAGAAGGAAGCCCATTAGTCTCCCAGCATATGCAGGAGATGATCAGGCTGAGCCTGAGAGCGGGATTAAATGTGTCATCAGTTTGAAGTCACTACACTCTTACAAGAGTCCAGTCTTGAATTCTGTTGACTATTATTTAGTGCCAATTTGTCTTGACCATTAGTAGATCAGATTCTTATTTATAGGAAGAATGTAAAGTACTTTGAACTAAATTCCTGTTCCTGGTTGCTTGAGCCTGACAGCAGATGGCTTTCAGAGGCACCTCAAAATGGGAATCTAACATTTTTTTCAAACAGCCTTTGTGCTTCTGATACAATTTTATCTTTCTCTGTTTCTTTCATAACTAGGAAGACTCCTAATGGATAGGTTGACAACCTGCATCTCCTGCCTGCTAGGTATAAAAGGAAAAAAAGAGGACAATTTAATTTCTACATACAATGCGGATACGTGAATGAAAGAAAAAGTTTTAAGAATTGTTGGTTGCTCCCTCAAGTTAAAGGTTAGATTTTGTTTCACACAGGGAGATTATTCATGTTAAAGACCTCAGAAAATATAGGCATTTATAAACTTCATAATTAAATTTTGATATAATAGTAATTTTGCCTATGAGATGCTTAATTTTTAAAATGAAAAAAGTCCAAAGGGTCTGGAGGCTCGTTTGGGAGACTGAAAACTCCCTCAATAGTGGCTAGCAGTTCAAGTTCCATGGAGAAGTCAGGTATTCAAGATAAATTGATAGGACCAGCCAGCCCACAGGAAGAACACTGAAAGATGGTTCCAAAGTTTTCATGTTATTGAAGACATGGAAGTGTTCAACAGTAGTCCGAGTGAAGGGCTTGGACCAAGAGGTTAGTTAATGTCTAGGAGATAATTGCAGGAAAATGTTTTTGAGGAATGGGCTCTATGTTGCAAAAGCTGATTATGCTAGTCCTTAAATCTAACTATTTAATGAATCAGGCTTGTATGCTACCTACTTCCCTATGATTGTCCCCCTGCCAGAGGAATCTGGGTTGTGATGTAGCAAAACTAATGCAGTTCATTCTCTGGAAGTGTAAGCTGATATTGACATGAGTGTTCTATGCAAAATATATGTAATCACAGGGTTCCTTTCTGCAGCAGCACGGTTAGTAAGACAAGCCAGACCATTAGCCCATGAAAGTCAACATTATTTTGCCTACTAGCAGGAGAAGGGAAAAAGTTGATGAATTACATCATTGAAGAACCCTTTAAGCAGAGAAGTTACATTTATCAGTATCTTTGTTAGAAAAATGCATAATATCAGACAACCCAAGCAAAACCTGTCCTTGTGGGCTCTTTCATCTAGGAATGTTGCTGTGTGAGCCCTTCAAGTTAGGCGGGCCAGGAATCAGACACTGCAACCATGATTTGAATATTTTACCGCTGTGGGGTCCTTGATACTCTTTGAACTTCATTGATTGCTTGCAGATGATTCATTAACCAACTAGGTAACATCATCAGTGCTTTTGTAAGAATGATATTACCTAGTTGGATAATGAGACATCTGCAAGCAGGCAGCCAAGCTCAGATAGCACCCAGAACTCCAGTGTTCTGTCCTGTGTTACAGATACTTTCTTCTATCGATACTTTATTGCTGTAATGTATAATAGAATATGAAAAAATTAGAATAGAACAGAGCAGGAGAATCTATACCATCTCTGACAAGTGACTGTCTAGTCTCTTCTTAAAAACCTCCAGTGATGGAGCACCCAGAATTTCTGAAGGAGAGCTGTTAATTGTCCTCACTTTTAGGAAGTTTCTCCTTAATTCCAGGTTGCTTCTCTTTTTGGTCAGTTTCCAACCATTGTTTCTTGTCCTTCCCTTTGGTGCTTTGGAGAATAGTTTGATGCCCTCTTCTTTGTGGCAGTCCCTCAAATACTGGAATACTGCTATCATATCGCCCCTGTTTCTCCTTTGCTTTAGACCAGGGGTCTTCAAACTTGGCCCTTTTTTGACTTGTGGACTTCAACTCCCAGAATTCCTCAACTAGCATGCATGATTGAGGAATTCTGGGAGTTGAAGTCCACAAGTCATAAAAGGGCCAAGTTTGAAGACCTCTGCTTTAGACTATCCAAACCCAAGTCCTGCAGCTGTTCTTCATATGTTTTAGTCTCCAGGCCTTTGATAATTTTAGTTGCTCTTCTCTGAACTTTTTCCAAGGTTTCAACATCTTTTTTTTGTAGTATGGTGACCAAAACTGGTTGCAGTATTCCAGGTGTAGTCTCACAAGGGTTTTGTAATTGGTATTTTCTGCCCTTCCTTATACCATGCAGAATCAAGGTGGAGTTATTTAGAGTCTGCTTCTTACAGTTGCTTCTTCTTTTTCAGGGGTGAACTTTCGTTTGCTATGTCTTTTATTTGTTTAACAGATTTTGTATTCTTTCAATATCCTCTTTGCCTCTCTCTATAAGGAGTAACTGAAAAACTGCTAACTATTACGATACAATCTTATTCAATTCATCAGTGCCATGTACTTTAAGGAAAACAAAAGCCCTAGAAGATAGTCATCTTGAGTGACATTTTCTTTACATTGCAATCCAGAAAGTAGTTTAAAGCCCTTCATAAATTTAACTGTTTCTTGCTGGTATAGTGTTGTTGGGAGATATCTATGATATCTTTGAAATGTTTCATCGTCTGAAATAAATAATTTTAGTGTTTTTTGACGGGCCTCAAATATGTGGTTTCTTCCATATGTTATTACCCTGCTCATTTTTCTTTCACTCCTGCAATTTTATTCTCCTTGGTACAATCTAGATAAATTTTTATGTAAGTGGCAGATTTGGTAGATTATAGATTCCAAGCCATGCACAAAGTAGAGAGAAAATAATGCCACTGAAATTTTAGGTCCCAAATTGAGTAGAATTTTCACTGTTTGTACAACATTTTAGCTGCAAGATTTTCTCTCTTTGGAAAGCTTAAGTATGCATAACGATTATATGCATGCATTTGTATGCATGTGTACACATATCTAAAGAGGAAGGGAGAGAGAGAGAATGTATGGTTTTCAGATCCAAGAACAGTCAGTACTACTATTTGGATACTGTTGTCCACCAGAAAGATGCTAAAGGTCATGTTTGCCTATACCTCTGATATACTAAGAACCTTCATTAAGAAAAGTAGCTTCTGTCCATAGCAATTCATCTTCATTTCTCTCTATCTAATGTTCATTCCTGAAAAATGAAGTGTCTCTTTGAATTAGATTTTCAAGATGGAATAAGCTGAACCAGAATCAATTTTCCTTTCCTTTCCTTTCCTTTCCTTTCCTTTCCTTTCCTTTCCTTTCCTTTCCTTTCCTTTCCTTTCCTTTCCTTTCCTTTCCTTTCCATTCCATTCCATTCCATTCCATTCCATTCTGCAGTTTCAGACTCCATCTTGATCTTTTTTGGAAAGCCTCCCTATTCCAGATGCCCCTGCATAAAACTGAGAAATAGGCGTGCCAAATTCCCTGCTAGAGGGAGGCAATTATACTCTCTCTTTCTCTTTCTTTTTTCTCTTTTTCTTCTTTCTCTTTATGTGTGTACATACATACATACATACATACATATACACGTGCACATGCACATATACATATAAATACATACATATATATATATATATATATATATATATATATATATATATATATATATATATATATATATATATATATTTCTGGTTTGCATAAGTATCCAGGAAAGCAGGAACTAGATAAGGTTGTATTGGAATATAGAGGAGGAACATTTCTCTCCCAACCCCCACGTGATGGTTGGCTAGAAACACAAAGGGTAAGCATTAATATTTCCTTGAGAAATGTACTGAGTCAAGAAGCAAATTGCTCAGTTCAAGTTTTCAAAGCATCGTTTTTAAAGAGAACAAACGATAAGAGCATAATTTTGAAGAGGTTGTACTTGCCGTCTTAACCATGTGAAATGATGAGATATATCCATGCGTCAACAGAGGAAAGCTCTTATGCCAATGATTTGGCCCACCCAAAAGGGTGGAAGAAATCTCTTGTCCTTGAAGGGGAACAGATGGAGGGCAATTGACATAAAGCATGCACATTAACACATCTTCTATTGGCTTACTGAGCCCTGATTCAGAAAAAGAAGGCATGTTGCACATAAGTCTGATTCACATACCCTTCAAATACCAGCAGTCTTTAAAACCATTCATGGTCTTCAGTGAATGACAGATATCACTACCAGCTGGTTCACAAATCTGTAAACCCTTGTGTTCATGGCTCCCCAAGGCCTTTTTGCTTCAGATAATTCATTATTCATCTGCCATGAAGCTGCTTGTAAGCTGCAAAACATTCTACCCAGAGAAACTTGAGGGCGCATGATGGATTTTATACAATGTGTCATGTCAGTCAGCTATATGGAGGTGTTAATAAGCAGCCAAAATATCTTGCATTTTGTAGCTGGGACATTTGCCTATGTTGCGCTTTTGATAGGTTGCTTCCGGGTGGCTGTACAGAAACAATTTCACTGGCTTGTGTTAATTTCTTTGAAAATCTTGTTGCTGAACAATGCACATTATGGCCCAACAATGATGGATGAGTGCTGTATAGATTTTTATTTGTTTGCTTCTTTGTTTTAATATTGGCTAGAAATGTTGCCTCAGCTCCAACAGGCAATGAAGCTGTGTCTTGCACCTCTCTTCCAATAGCCATTAAATGTGATGGATGCAACTATGAATGGGTCATTTATCTGGGTTCAGGACCATCTTTACCTTTGAACCATATTGTGGGAAGAAAGAGAGGGATATCATCCATATATATTTACACAATATTGCCTTAGATATTGAAATGTATGCTGTTTTTTTCTAAATTTAAGGATTTTTTTGCTCTGACTATGCACAGGAAATATGGACTCCTTTTCTCACAGATGGTATTTCTTAGCTTTCAAGTGTATTTCTGATTTCTCCATAGACTTCAAAAACATTATCATTATTAAATTTTTTATCTGATCTTTTTTATATGTAACTCAAGGCAGTAAACATATTTAATATTCTTATTGCTTATTTTTCACACAATAGCAATAACATTGTAAGGTAGCCTGAGCAAAAAAAAAAAAAACTGACTGGCCCAAAGTCACCCAGCAGCCTTCAAGGCTCAAACAGGCCTAGAACTCACAGACTCCTGGTTTTTAGATCAGCACCTTCATCACTACACCAAACTGGCTCTCTTTTGTGTTTCTATTTCTATTTCTATTTCCTTTTTATTATTAGATTCAAAAAATAGTACAAAACAAACTCTGGCTTCTTTTTGGATCACATAAATCTTTCAGCTTTTGTGCTTTATTTTGAAGTGTGCGTTAATATACAGAACACCACTTTATTTGTTAGTTGTTTTTCAGAATGTAGACTTTGGGGTGGATAGATCAATTATGAACATCTGGCCCCAAATGTCAGAAACTGATATACAAAATTTCTTGTCTTCTAAACCACTGTACATGGATCATGAAAAGCATAAGCTCTATTTTGGCAGTTATTTTATTGTACCACTGGCCTCATCTCTACATGGAGGAGTCAATGATATCATGCAAGTTTTTGATTCCTGTGGTGGTAGTGGCAATAAATAAAACAGACCAATAATTCAAAATTTGATTTTATCATATGACAGTTTGGCGGGGGGGAGAGATGAACATAATTCCCAGTTCAGAACAGTTCCCACAAAGCTCCAAGTTTATAGCAAGACTTTTTGGAACAGTTTCAGCAGTCACACCAAGCATTGCAATAAATCTCAAGACTCCATTTGCTTAACCCATTATTTACAGGAGGACTTCACAGAGATGGAGCTCAGTCAGTTACTTTATTACAGATAAGATATAAGCCATGTAGTGCAGATGATCTGTGTACTACAGAACATAGATATCTATATTAATATCAATATCAATATATTTACCTGTGGCAAAGGCAAGCAAGGGTAGTACCAATAGTAATAGGCTCCTTGGGTGCAATCCCAAAACAACTGGAGCACCACTTGAACACCATCGGCATTGAAAAATTCACCATTAGTCAATTGCAAAAGGTGGCCTTACTAGGAACTGCTTCCATCCTGCGACGATATCTATAATACCATCAAACATCCACATCTGCCTATCCCAGGACCTTGGTAAGGACTCGATAGGTAGACAAAAAATGCCAAATCCAGTCTGAACATCTGGCTAACTGTGCGATGATCAATATCATCATCATCATCAATAGTGATGATGATGATGATGATGATGATGATGATGATGATGATGACGACAACGACGTTGGAAGGGACTTTGGAGGTCATCTAGTTCAACCCTCTGCTCAGGCAGGAAACCCTATACCATTTCAGACAAATAGCTGTCCAGTCTCTTAAAAACTTGCAATGTTGGAGCATTCACAGCTTCTGGAGGCAGGTTGTTCCACTGATTAATTGTTCTAACTGTCAAAAAATTTCTCCTTAGTTCTAGGTTGCTTCTCTGATAAGTTTCCATCCATTGCTTCATGTCCTGTCTTCAGGTGCCTTGGAGAATAGCTTGACTCCCTCTTCTCCCTGAGATATTGGAACACTGCTATCATGTCACCCCTCGCCCTTCTCTTTATTAAACTAGACATACCCAATTCCAGCAACTGTTTTCTAATATGTTTTAGCCTCCAGTCCCTTATCATCTTTGTTGCTCTTCTCTGTACTCTATTTCTAGAGTCTCAACATCTTTTTTACATTGTGGTGACCAAAACTGGATGCAGTATTCCAAGTGTGGCCTTACCAAGGCATTGTAAAGTGGTATTAACACTTCACATGATGTTGATTCTATCCCTCTGTTTATGCAGCCTAACTGGCTCATAGTGATTGTCCACTAGGACTCCAAGAACCCTCTCATGGTTGCTACTATTGAGCAAGGTATCACCTATAGTACTGTACCTGTGCATTTGGTTTTTCTTACCTAAATGGAGAGAGAGAGAGAGAGAGAGAGAGAGAGAGAGAGAGAGAGGGAGAGAGAGAGGGAGAGAGGGAGGGAGGGAGGGGGAGGGAGGGGGAGGGAGAGAGAGAGAGAGAGAGGGAGGGAGGGGGAGGGAGGGAGAGGGAGAGAGATCTTCAATATACATTCCTGACAGCACTTGCTCTTTGTGGCTACTGTTTTTTTTTATTAAAGAGTTTTACAGAAACAAAATTTTACAATACATCCCTAAATTCCCCCCTCCCCAAACCACCCCACTTCCCCCCCACTTCCCAGAGCTAAATACAGGGTTATAGTTATAATAATCATATTCTAAATAAGGATTATCCATAATATAAAATTAAGCAAGTTCATAATGTGCTTTAACTCCCCTTTAACATAGATACATACAAAGTACTAGGACTAAGATCAATAACAATATCCCTCTAAAATCTACTCATAAGCTAAATGGAACTTTTTAGTCCCATATTTATTCTGAATATAATCTATCCATCTCCTCCAAACTGAAATATATCTTTCCTGTGAATGATCTTTCAAATAAGCAGAAATCTTAGACATATCTGCAAGATTCGCAACTTTAAACACCCATTCTTCTATAGTAGGCAAACTATCCTTCTTCCAATATTGTCCCACCAGTAACCGTGCTGCTGTTATCATATTCAACATCAAATTGGTTTCTTTAACATCGCAATCTACAACAATACCCAATAAAAACAATTGTGGAGAAAACTTTATCTTTCTGTTAAAAATCTTTTGAATGTTCCACCAAATTTTAATCCAAAAAGCTTTTATATTTCTACAAGTCCACCACATATGAAAATAGGTGGCTTCTAAATTACCACATCTCCAATATTTAGACTGTAAGTTAGGATACATGTTAGACAACTTCTTGGGATCCAGATGCCATCTATAAAACATTTTATAAAAATTTTCTCTGAAATTTTGAGCCTGAGTAAATTTAACATTTCTGACCCAAATTATCTCCCAAGTATCCAGCGGAATTGGTTCCTGAATATTTTGTGCCCACTTTATCATACAATCTTTAACTAATTCCGTTTCTGAGTCCAATTCAATTAAAACATTATATATCCTCTTTATATGTGCACAATTTAAATCTCTAATTTGTTTTACTAAATTTTGATCTGTAATTGTGATGCCAACCTTTTGATCTGACTTCCACCTAGCTTTCAATTGAGTATATTGAAACCAAGAGTAACTTATGTTTTCTTGTCTTAACTCCTCTAATGATTTAAGTTGCCAATCATTCCCTTCCAATCTAAGTAATTCCTTATAGGAAACCATATCCAAACTCACTCCCATAGATACGCCCTCTATCGCGTGTCCAGGAATTCCCCAGATCGGTATTTTATAATTTAACTTATAATAATACTTTTTCCAGACACGCAACAAAGCACTTCTAAGGATATGAGATTTAAAAGCCCTATCCACCTTCTTATCATAAAGCAAATATGCATGCCATCCATATACCAAATCCCAACCCTCAAGGTGAAGTATTCTTTTATTAGTTAAATTAAGCCAATCGCTAACCCACGTCAAGGCCACCGCATCATAATACAATTTCAAATTCGGCGCCTTAAGTCCCCCTCTTTCCCTAACATCTTGTAAAATCTTAAATTTAACTCTTGGTTTTTTCCCCCCCGAAATAAATTTATTAATACCCTTCTGCCATTGTGGTTACTGTTTATTTAGCCATGGAAGGAGGCAATAGGAAATCGCTTCTGAAAAACCTTGCCAAGAAATCTGCAGGGATCTGTCCACTCTCTGAGAATTGGACCCAGTTAAAAAGAAGTAATAAAATGGAATGGATTCGCTAAACACTGAAGCATTAAATTGACATGGCTGCTTTTGGGGGGAGCTTAGTTGGGATATAGTTAGGTTTCTCATAGTCACCTCCTGGTGTATGTAGGAGTGTGTACTACAAAAAGTATTAACCCACACCTATACCTCTCCCATTTATTTGCTGTGTATGGATGCAGCTTTCCATGATAATGACTTATGATAAGTTATGGTCAGATCAATGTTTTTTTTAAAAAAATAAAAAAACCCTTCAAAAAACATGAGTGGAAAAATGTTTTTGTTTCTTAAGATCTGACATCCATTTTATTATAGTTGAAATAAATGTGAACCAATCGCAACATTTCTGTTATCAACTAGATTTAATTTAAGTCACATTAGTTAAATCTAATTAGTGGAAACTTTCAAATGATTGCCTCACTTGAAAAAGCTACTCATTATAGGAGTTTGACTGGTTTGTATTCTTATACTTTCTTGTTTTCTAACTTCAATCATGTTATGTCAGAATTGCTTTAATTGGATTAATCTGACAATCTATTATTTAAATTAAATGGACATCAGCTGTCTCTACTTCATAGCTCTGCTGATTAATAAAAAGCTATTTAAAAAAGAAGACAGTTGTGGGAAAACATCAAGTTGGCAAAATATTAAGAAAAAAAATGATTGCATCAATTTATTTTATTATTATTTTTTTTTAAAAAAATCAGAGCTGGACAGAACTGACCAATTAAAATGGCTCCAATTATGTGAATATCCTATTTAGCAGTATAAAAAAATATCAAACTTTTTAAGGGCACCAGCCGAAGAGCAACTTATTCATAATTTACAATAGTCGAATTTGAAGCATCAGTACTCTTCAAAGTTAGAAAAGATGTAAAGCATGAAAAACAAAATTTTCCAGACAGTGTTCAAAATTATATTGTTTACTATGTTTAAATGGAGAATATGATTGCAGTTAGGTTTTTAGCATACAACTCTAATGAATCAAAATCTCAGGATGATAAGAATTTTGATGAAATGAAAATTACAGATTTTTTTTAAAAAAAATAAGATTTCCAGGCTGAAGCACCAAGTTTTCATACCTCAATCCCCAGTCTAAGAATACATTCTGAGTTAATGTCATTGTTCCATGCAGGATTTTTAGGCTGAACATTTGAAAGTTATAATTATAATTAGCTAGGAAGTTTGGCAAACAGAGAAAGAGTTGCCCATTTCTTTCTTCTGAAGCTTCCCTTCTGTAAAGATGAAGGTTAATTGTGCTCAGGATGTGACAGGATAGCAGTGGGCCATGCAAATGAATGGTGCAAAGTGGTTTAGGGCTATTTCCACAGAGCTGGGCATCGTTGTCTTCCTTTCTGGATTTGTGTTTGCTTCTCGATGATTTTTTGTTTCAATTATATAGGTAGTCCTCAACTTACAACTCACAACCCTTGATTTAGTGACCATTCAAAGTTACAACGGCACAGAAAAAACTGACCATGCAGCATCCTCATGGTCACATGATCATAATTCGAACGCTTGGCAACTGGCATGTACTTATTATGATGGTTGCGGTGTCCTGGGGGGGGGGTGTCATGTGAACTCTGGCACAACTTTCTGGCAAGCAAAGTCAATGGGGAAGCCACAGTCACTTAACAAATGTGTCACTAACTTAACAACTGCAGTGGCTTACGTAACTACTGTGGCAAGAAAGATCGTAAAATGGGGGCAAAACTCACTTAACAGCTGTCTTGCTCAGCAACAGAAATTTTGGGGTCAATTGTGATCCTAAGTTGAGAAGTATCTGTACCAACCCTAGTGTAGGTCATCCATGATAATTTTAGTTATTTCCTGTGAATTGTCCCACGAAACACGAGAGGGAGACGGCTGGCAAGGTTCAGGCATTTATTTGGCTTCAGCTCCGGACAGCAGACAGGTGTACACAAACCGGCTTTTATAGAGAACTGTCAAAACATAACAGCCAATCAGTGAACCGTGCTTTCCCGCCGCTAGGGTGGCAGCCAATAGCCTTGCGGCAGTCTGACAGCTCCTGGGGGCTGTGTTTACTCGGCTGCTTGGGGAATCCTCCAGCTGAGCGGCCGGCTGGCTGGAGGACCTGTTTGGGAACTGGCACACTGACAGCTCCGGCGGCTGTCAGCTGGATTGGTCTTGGCGCATGCGTGATTGCTCCCGGCAGTCCTTTTGACAGCTGTCACTGTCAATGGCTGCCTGTTGGTTTGTGCGCATGCGTTGCTTCTTCCGGCAGCCTTTTGACAGCTGTCAACTGTCAACGGCTGCCGGGTCAGGGTTTCCCCAAGATGGTTGAAGGCTCCCGGGGGTTTGGTATGTAACATCCTGTCTCAAAATAATAGAACAGGGGCCCCCAACCTTTTGGGCATCAGGAACCTGTTCTGGTGAAGGTGTTTCTTCTGTGGACCGTGAGCATGTGGTTTCACATGCTGCCTGGATTTCACCGAGCACAGATGGGGCTTCGCTCACTTGCATGACTTGGTTCCTGGTGAACTGTGGACTGGTGCTGGTCTATGGCCCAGGGGTTGGGGACCAATGCAATAGAATGAGATGCCATTGTTTTCAGCAGGTTGTTCTTTTAAAAAAAATCAGGGAACACAGCATGTCTCACTGGCTACAATTCACTTCCAGAGGCAATTTAAAATGCTAAGCATTTAAATGCTCCCGACCAAGTTTCCTGCTCCTACACAGCCTAGCCTTTGGGGCTGACAAAAGAAGTCATTCCATGCACCCCAAGTTTTCCCAAATTGTGAGATGGACTTCCCTTGAGAAAGTGCAAATGGGTCCAGGAAGAACCTTTTAGTTACATTATGTTGATGAAAGTCTCAGTCATCCAGGTAGAGATGCCTGGAATTTGAATCATGGCAACTGGACATAGTTTCATGTTGGTTAGAGACATTACATTATTACAGACATTATTTTAATTACATTGTCCTGATAAATCCAAAGCTTTTATAAAGCTTCATTGTATTTGTTTCATTGTTCATTTGTGTTCATTTTGGTGTTTGAATTTTTAGCAAAAATGCATATATTAAAATTAAAATAAAGAGACAAGTGATGGCAAAACATTTAGAAACCTCTATTCTCTGAATTTTGCCTTGAATCTCTCCAAAAGCAGTTTTTGCGCCCATTTTGTGAGAGACGTCATAATTTGGAGCTTTACCAACTCTGAATCATTCAGTTTTTAGAGGTAAATGAAGATAAAGCTTTATTCTCTGGTTGTTTATTATTTTACTTGGTTTTCTAATCAATGACTATCTCTAATAATTTTAAACTTTATTTTTGAATCTTATTTTCATGATTCTTGCACTTTTCCCCCAGTGCTGTTCAGAAGAAAAATAGCATACAATTATTGTAAATATGTAATGAGTTGCCTAATTTAAAGTCTAACTAGTTTGATATGAATACTGTTTTATATTTTGACAGCATTTTATTTTTTTGTTTTTTTTGCCCCAGTGACAACGTTGTGGTGCTTGCTCCACGTTAAATGACACTTTCTTGTGTTCCTTGTTTTAATTTCTGTTGCTGACTAGGCTGAAAGGAAATTAATGCATTTTTTGCTTTTGTTTTAAAAGAGGGAACACTTGAAATAGAACTCATAAATCCTTCAAGCAAACAGTATGCTTGCAGGCAGTGCCTTCATTTCATCAATTTCTTATATAAAAGTATCATTTAATAAAAAAGAGGCATGCACAACTACTGTTGCACAAATTCTATAGATTTCCTTTATAGCTCTCAAGTATCTTTCCTTCCCCTTCATGGATTACTGGCGAAGGGGCTTGCATAATTCAATGAAGCTATGAGCTATGCTGTGCAGAGCCACCCAAGATGGACAGGTCATAGGAGAGAAATTTGACAAAATGTGATCCACTGGAGAAGGAAATGGCAACCCACTCCAGTATCTTTGCCATGAAACCTCCATGGACAGTACCAAAAGGAAAAAAGATATGACACTGGGAGATAAGCACCTCAGGTTAGAAGGCGTCCAATATGTTACTGGGGAAGAGGAGAAAGAATGAAGCCACTGGGCAAAGCCGAAAGAATGCTCAGCTGTGGATGTATCTGGTGGTGAAAGGAAAGTCCGATGATGTAAAGATTTTTTCTCCATAGGAACCTGGAATGTAAGATCCATGAATCAAGGAAAGCTGGACGTGGTCAAACAAGAGATGACAAGACTGAACATCGACATCTTAGGAATCAGCGAACTAAAATGGACAGGAATGGGTGAATTTAATTCAGATGACCATCAGGTATACTACTGTGGGCAAGAATCCCTCAGAAGAAATGGAGTAGCCTTCATAGTCAATAAAAGAGTAGGAAAAGCAATACTGGGATACAATCCCCCAAATGACAGAATGATCTCAGTTTGAATCCAAGGCAAACCATTCAATATCACAGTAGTCCAAGTCTATGCCCCAACCACTGGTGCTGAAGAGGATGAAATTGACCGGTTCTATGAAGCCCTACAGCACCTTATAGAACTAACACCAAAAAATGATGTCCTTATCATCATGAGGGATTGGAATGCTAAAGTAGTAAACCAAAAGACAACCGGAATAACAGGCAAGTTTGGCCTTGGAGTACAAAATGAAGCAGGGCACAGGCTGATAGAATTTTGTCAAGAGAATACAATGGTCATAGCAAACACTCTTTTCCAACAACCCAAGAGACGGCTCTACAAATGGACATCACCAGATGTCAACACAGAAATCAGATTGACTATGTGTTCGGCAGCCAAAGATGGAGAAGCTCTATACAGTCAGTAAAAAGAAGACCAGGAGCTGACTGTGGCTCAGACAATGAGCTTCTTGTTGCAAAGTTTAGGCTTAAACTGAAGAAAGTAGGGAAAAGCACTAGGCCACTCAGGTATGAATTAAATCATATCCCTGTTGAATATACAGTAGAGGTGACAAATAGATTTAAGGAATTAGATCTGATAGACAGAGTGCCTGAAGAACTATGGACGAAGGTTCGTAACATTGTAGAAGTAGCAACTAAAACCATCCCAAAGAAAAAGAAATGCAAGAAAGCAAAATGGCTGTCTGAGGAAGCTTTGCAAATAGCTGAGGAAAGGAGGGAAGCAAAAGGCAAGGGAGAAAAAGAAAGATACACCCAACTAAATGCAGAATTCCAGAGAATAGCTAGAAAAGATAAGAATGCTTTCTTAATGAACAGTGCAAAGAAATAGAAGGAAACAATAGAATGGGGAGGACTAGAGATCTCTTCAAGAAAATTGGAGAGATGAAGGGAACGTTTCATGCAAAAATGGGCATGATAAAGGACCAAAATGGCAGGGACCTAACAGAGGCAGAAAAGATTAAGAAGAGGTGGCAAAATTACACAGAAGTATACAAGAACGAGCATAACGTCCCTGATAACCACGATGAAGTGGTCACTGACCTTGAGCCAGACATCCTAGAATGTGAAGTGAAGTGGGCCTTAGGAAAGCTGAGCAACAAAAAAGCTAGTGGACGTGGCAGTATTCCAGCTGAGCTATTCAAAATCTTAAAAGACAATGCAGTAAAACTGCTACATTCAATTTGCCAGCAAATTTGGAAAACTCAACAGTGGCCACAGGATTGGAAAAGATCAGTTTACATTCCAAATCCAAAGAAAGGCAGTGCCAAAGAATGTTCAAACTATCACACCATTGCACTCATTTCTTATGCTAGTAATGCTTAAAATCCTACAAGCTAGACTCCAGCAGTATGTGGATCGAGAAGTACCAGAAGTACAGGCAGAATTTCAAAGAGGCAGAGGAACTAGAGATCAAATTGCCAACATACGCTGGATCATGGAGAAAGCTAGGGAGTTCCAGAGAAACATCTACTTCTGCTTCATTGACTATGTTAAAGCATTTGATTGTGTTGATCACAACAAACTGTTGCAAGTTCTTAAAGAGATGTGAGTAGCAGACCATCTTATTTGTCTCTTGAGAAACCTATATGTGGGCCAAGAAGCAACAGTGAGAACTGGATATGGAACCACTGATTGGTTCAAAATTGGGAAAGGAGTCCGGTAAGGCTGTATACTGTCACCCTGCCTGTTTAACTTATACGCAGAGCACATCATGAGAAAGGCAGGGCTAGATGGATCAAAAGTTGGAATTAAGATTGCCGGGAGAAATATCAACAACCTAAGATATGCAGATGATACCACTCTAATGACAGAAAGTGAAGAGGAACTAAAGAGCCTCTTGTTGCGAGTGAAGAAGGAGAGTGCAAAACTTGGGTTGAAACTAAACATTAAGAAAACCAAGATCATGGCATCTGGCCCTCTCAATTCCTGGCAAATAGATGGGGAAGAAATGGAGGTAGTGACAGATTTTATTTTCCTGGGCTCCAAGATCACCGAGATGGGGACTGCAGCCAAGAAATTAAAAGATGCTTGCTCCTGGGGAGGAAAACAATGGCAAATCTAGACAGCACACTAAAAAGCAGAGACATCACCCTGTCAACAAAAGTGCGTATAGTCAAGGGTATGGTCTTCCCAGTTGCAATGTATGGCTGTGAAAGTTGGACCATAAGAAAGGCTGAGCACCAAAGAATTGAGGCCTTTGAACTATGGTGCTGGAGAAGACTCCTGCGAGTCCCTTGGACTCCAAGGCGATTAAACCGGTCAGTCCTAGAGGAGATCAACCCTGACTGCTCTTTAGAAGGCCAGATCCTGAAGTTGAAACTCAAATACTTTGGCCACATAATGAGAAGGAAGGACTCACTGGAGAAGAGCCTAATGCTGGGAAAGATTGAGGGCAATAGAAGAAGGGGACGACAGAGAATGAGGTAGCTGGATGGAGTCATTGAAGAAGTAGGCGTGAGCCTAAATGGACTCCAGAAGATGGTAGAGGACAGGAAGGCCTGGAGGAATGTTGTCCATAGGGTCGCAATGGGTCAGACACGACTTCGCAACTAACAACAACAACAATATTTCCTTGGTCTATGTTTTGTTTTACATTGTAGGTACAGTTATTATTATTATTTTTTAAGATAATTTTTCCTTCAAATTAAATTCCTCATGATTTCTTAGCAATGATAAAGTTGTTCTTGATTTTTCCAGGATGTTTTCAAGTACTTACTAGATCCATTTCCACTTTGCCTTTTGATATCTAGCAGGAACAAGCAGATGTTTTATCTTATTATGGTCAAATTGTTAATAGAGAACAATGTTTATTTATTAGATTATTTCTGCCTTTCAACAAACAACTACTTTTCAGGACATTAAGAAGAACAATTTGTAACAAAATACAATTAAAAGTACAATGAGTACTGTATTAAGATATTATAATATAATATTAAATATAGTAAAGATATAGTTTACTGTTAATTGAATTGATAAAATCATGTTGAGATTGTCGTCTGATTCTTTGCTCAGTTACTTATAGACACAATTTCCCCATTGACAATCTGTCATAAAGATTCCTTAGTTCTAAAAGAGTACCCTAACAGGGAAATATTTCCAAATCTAGTATCCTAGATCATCAACAAAGATGATTAGGGGACTGAAGGCTAAAACATATAAGGAACGGTTGCTGGAATTGGGTATGTGTAGTTTAATGAAGAGAAGGGTGAGGGGTGACATGATAGCAGTGTTCCAATATCTCAGGGGCCGCCATAAAGAAGAGGGGGTCAAGCTGTTCTCCAAAGGACCTGAAAGCAGGACAAGAAGCAATGGGTGGAAACTAACCAAAGAGAAAAGCAACCTAGAACGAAGGAGAAACTTCCTGACAGAACAATTAACCAGTGGAAAAACCTGCCTCCAGAAATGGTGAATGCTCCAACACTGGAAGTCTTTAAGAAGAGATTGGACATCCATTTGTCTGAAATGGTATAGGGTTTCCTGCCTGAGCAGGGAGTTGGACTAGATGACCTCGAAGATCCCTTCCAACTTCATTATTATTGTTATTGTTATTATCCAAAAGGAACATTTTGGCAACTGGAATTTCAACCCTTCTGGTGGGCGCTTTGTTGAGATAGCTTGGTTATGCTAATATGTTAATTTAAAATTTGTCTGTTTAAATTTTATTGGCTTAGCAGGTCAGACCCAGGAGATCTATATCTTTGTTAACTGAAAAGGACTGCAACTGTATCTTTTCTAACCCTTTGTTTCTCATATTTTGTCATGAACTTTACACATTAATGTGATACCTTTCTTGCTTTAAAAAATAAGTCCCAAGAAGTCCCAACATAACTGTTGCTCCACCACGTGTTATAGTTATATTCCATTCTCTTTATATATTTTTATGAGCACTTGGTGGAATGCTATATTTTGTGGGGGTTTTTTTAATGGATAAGTTTTCCTTTTTCAAGGGTAATAAAGGGGAGCACCCTTTAGCATCTGTTAAGATCCTTAATCTCTCTGTTTTGGTCCATGTAGCTTTTTCTGATTTATACTAATTTAGATGAAGAGGAACTAAAGAGCCTCTTGTTGCAATTGAAGAAGGAGAGTGCAAAACTTGGGTTGAAACTAAACATTAAGAAAACCAAGATCATGGCATCCGGCCCTCTCAATTCCTGGCAAATAGATGGGGAAGAAATGGAGGTAGTGACAGATTTTATTTTCCTGGGCTCCAAGATCACTGCAGATGGGGACTGTAGCCAAGAAATTAAAAGACGCTTGCTCTTCAGGAGGAAAGCCATGGCAAATCTAGACAGCACACTAAAAAGCAGAGACATCACCCTGTCAACAAAAGTGCGTATAGTCAAGGCTATGGTCTTCCCAGTTGCAATGTATGGCAGTGAAAGTTGGACCATAAAAAGGCTGAGCACCAAAGAATTGAGGCCTTTGAACTATGGTGCTGGAAAAGACTCCTGTGAGTCCCTTGGACTGCAAGGCGATCAAACCGGTCAGTCCTAGAGGAGATCAACCCTGACTGCTCTTTAGAAGGTCAGATCCTGAAGCTAAAACTCAAATACTTTGGCCACCGAATGGGAAGGAAGGACTCACTGGAGAAGAGCCTAATGCTGGGAAAGATTGAGGACAATAGAAGAAGGGGACGACAGAGAATGAGGTGGCTGGATGGAGTCACTGAAGCAGTAGGCGTGAGCTTAAATGGACTCCAGAAGATGGTAGAGGACAGGAAAGCCTGGAGGAATGTTGTCCATAGGGTCACGATGGGTCGGACACGACTTCTCAACTAACAACAACAACAAGATGAAGGCTGACTGAAGGCTGTTTTCCATAACGTTATTCTGTTTAGTGATATATGTTGATCCTAGGGCAGGAAGAAAGACTCTTTAGTGATTTTCTCTTTAAAATAAATATACATGAAATATTGTACAGATCCCCACTTTTGGAAAAATATTAAGGTTGTGCCTTAATGTTAATGGCCAAATGTTTTGACATTTCAGCAATAGCAGAAGTGCCAAGCTAATATATTACTTAGCCTAATGAGGGGAACAATGGTCCATCAAATCTTGCTGAATAAAAACTCCAAGTGTCTAGTCAGCATGACCAATTGGCAGGGATTTCATAAGTGGTAACACCAGGAGCAACACTGTAGTAATTTCTTGTCCTTGTCTTAATAATATAATGCTTCTTATGCTAAGCCAATTTGGATTATGAACTTAAAAGGTCTCAGGTGCTAGCAACCAGATCAGTTGTGAAATGTCCAAGTCAGCTACTTTATTGTGTTCTACCTATATACAGAATCTCCCCATACTGCTTATATTCTCTTGGGAACAATCAGATAAATTTCCATGGAACTTGGGGATGGGGGCACACTTATACCTCTTTGTGGTTGCACAAGGACTCAAGGGTAGTTCCCTGCTTGACCCCTCCTTCCTTCCTGGTGGTAATGTCCAATAAAAGGCATGCCTCTGATCCAGTCTTGGTTCACGCCCAGAGAAAGTATGAAAACAACATTAGTCACTTTTCTAGATGACCTATGGTGGGATTAAATGAGAGATTGTATCTTCCTGATTCTCTTTGATTATTTGGTATTGGTTGGGAGTACCATTCTGTAATGCTTCTGCTCAGTGGTGTGATTCAAATACTTGAACAACTGCTTGTCTGTGTGGATGTCACTTCCGGAAGTCTGTTCTGAGTTGGGGAGGCACCCCTGGCTCAGAATGGACTTCCAGAAGTGGCATCCATGCACTTCTGTGGACTGTTCTGGGCACTGTGAAAAAGGACTAGGGCAGGGGTAGGCAACCTTGGCTCTTTTATGACTCGTGGACTTCAACTCCCAGAATTCCTGAGCCAGCCATGCTGGCCAAGGAATTCTGGGAGTTGAAGTCCACGAGTCATAAAAGAGCCAAGGTTGCCTACCCCTGGACTAGGGCATCAGCCAGTTCGCCAAAGTAAACAAAAAATTAGCTACTGGTTCTGCTGAACCGGTGCAAACCAGCTGAATCCCACAACTGGTTCTGCTCTTTTTTGAGTTGGTTGTTCCTATCAGGATTAATGGGAGAGGACAATACAAGTCCTTGGGCTCTTCAGTGTGGGTTATATCAAAGCTTTTTTGTCTCCCTTATTTTGTTTAATAATTACTGAAATTTTCAGGATTCTTCCCTCTTTAGTGTTGGTTGTTGTTTATGAAAAACCAGGACCACAACAGAGGGGAGTTTGTGAAGTGTGATTCCTATTGGAAAAGCAGGTAGAGTCTATGGCCAAGACAGAAAACTGATTTAATATACAACCTTGATTCTGCTAATCTTACATGTTTTGGTGTATAGGATGCAATCTAATTGAAAGCCATTTTGGCTGAATATTGTTTTTATGGATTTATTTTTTAAAATTGTGAGCCATCTAGAATCTTAGAAATCAATCCATATAAATAAAGTAGCAAATAATTTTGTTCCATTAGTTATCTTAAATATTTTAATTCTTATTTCTAGTAAAAAAATAAAAAAATGAAGTATGAATAAATAGAATTATTAATGGACAACATCATCTTCTCTCTCACTGGGCTGCTTAAAATATATCCCTCATTTCCTTACTCTGCTTAGTAGGTAGAAGAGAAGTACAATGCACTACTGTCTCAGAAAAGAAACAAATCATCAATCAAACGAAGAGATCACATTGAACGAAGCCCATGTAGGATGATGGAAGTGCAGAACTTCCTGTTTAATGCAAGACAAAAAAAATACACAAGCAAAAAGGTCCTGGAGGTTGCCTGGTAATGAGCCATTTGTAAACAGAACTTGCAGGACATTGATTTAACCTGTAGTATTGCTTTCTTATTGTTCTCAGCCCTTAGTTTGGGAAACATTTGGCCATTGTTCTGCTGTTATTCCTGATGCTTCCGCTTTTGGTATTGCTACAAAAAGAATATGCTTTGATTCAGTATTGTATTTTCTTCCTTAATGACACATTCTAGTCTTTGCACTACACTGAAATTCGCTTTAAAAATGTCCTTTGAAAGTTTCTTATTTTTTTCTTATATTGCTCTTTTTATGTAGATTGTTAAACACTTCTGTAAAGTGCAAAGAATGGTATGCGTATGAAAAGTAGATGCACATTAAATAGATAAATGAGTTTAGATTGTTGAATATATGAGGTTGCAAAACATTTACTCATAAGACTATTCTGTACCAGATTGTTAGAAATTGATATAAAAATATTGTTGCTTGCAGGGTAATATGAATGACCTGATCCAATTTAGGAACCCAGTGAGCACAGAGAGAAAAAACATTTGGCAACCACAAACCTAATCTATAATCCATATAAAATAACTTAGCTCCATTCATGTTTACATATTATGGATATTGCAACTACACAGAACATAACCTCCCATTTAACACCTCAGAACACTTTCAGAGTACATGATGGATCTGAATCAAATAAATCACACTCTTTCCAAAATATATATATAATAAGGGCATGATGTAGATAGTGTTTAAAAAGTCTACATGTGTTGTTCAAGGTGGAGCCATCCCAGATATGCTGAAATGCATTTTCTATTATTTCCATGCTCATGTTGCAAAGACTAATAGAAAACAATATTTATAGCTCATGGTTGAACTATGAGCTTGGTTATTTTCTTGCAGATGAACAGATTTAAATGCAGTATATTGTTTCAAATACTATTACCACTGTTCTGATTCAGGCATAGCTGGAAGATTTGTATTTGACCCTGCTACTCCTTTAAATCCACCAATGGAAGTGAAAAAAGAGGACTTGCTAATGTCACAACATGAGATATGTAGGTAGATAACAGATCTACAACAGCAGATTGCTACATTAAATAGGTGAACATTGGTTTCAACCACAACATGTTTTTAGGATAACAGCTATTTTGGTCCTAGGATGGGACTACTAGAATTAGAAATTTTAGTGGTAATCATCCAGATGTTTGCAGGTCTGATCTGATAATTCTACATAAAGAAAGGGGTTTCTGTGGCCCAGGAAGGCTGGCTGGGGAATTCTGGGACCTGAAGTCCTTACCTCTTCAAGTTGCCAAGGTTAAGAATCACTGCTGTAACCCATAGAAGAAAAGTTAAAGAGAATACAGCATCAAAATCTCATAAATGTAATGCACTGAACTGGGTCTGTTTATATGTGACACTCAACTGAACCTTGAGGGAATAAATATTTGTATGATCCCCATAAGACAATTGCTTGACCAGTCAACTAACTCTTGTTTGGGATTTAACCTCAAACGTATCTAAGTTAGTTTGAAATTATTCTTACTTGACCCAATGATCTAATCTGTTTTGTATCATCTGAACTCAACCTCAGAATGATGTCTCCTCCTGATATGCACATTTGTGATGAAATTACAGAATAGTTCATTTCCAGGCACTTTATTTCTTTTGCTGTTCTATTTGTCTCTGTGGTCCCTTCTGTGTATATATGGAAAATGGGGAAAAATGAGTAGAGATAGATATTTCCTCTATCTGCCCAACTCCAATTGTGACACTGAAGTTTTAAACACACTCAGCCCAATTTAGAAGTGGATGGAAAGGGAAATGGGAGAGGAAACCCTTTTACAACTCCCCTGTAAGTACCTCCTTTTTATGTGTCATACAAAGTACATAGAAGACCCAGCCATTCTCTAGCATGTGCTACCAATGTATAAAGGTGAGTTAAATGACTGGCTGGGACAGTCATGCTCTAAACTGTATTTGCCCAAAACTTCAAAACTTTAGCTTGCCAACCACATTTTATCCTACTATGTGCTGCAAAATGTAGTTTGTGGAGTTAGCTTATCGCTCAGTATATTATAACTGAATTGAACTTGAATTCACCATAGTTGAGCCTTGGTGGAGCAGTGGGCTAATGCCTCCTTAAGTAACACCAGCTGCCTGCAATTAGTGCAGGTTCGCATCCCACCAGGCTCAAGGTTGACTCAGCCTTCCATCCTTCCGAGGTAGGTAAAATGAGGACCCAGATTGTTGGGGGCAATAAGCTGACTTTGTAATAATGCCGCTTGGGGGCCCCCCGAAAGCCCTAATAAGCAGGCATATACATAGAATGAAGGCTATTGCTAAGCACATTGGTTTGTGCTTAAATTGTAAGCCGCCCTGAGTATTCGGAGAAGGGCGGGATATAAATGGGATTAAAAAAAAATAGTTACAGTACTGCAAGTAAGTCTGTTGCACAAATTCAGCAACAAAGGTAGTATTTTCTTCTGAACCCAAAACAATGCATCATTCCTGCTTTGATTGCCACGAATGGTATTAAAAATTCCAGAAGATACTTTCTATTCGGAATTCATCACAATAAAAATGCTTTCATTTGGGTTTCTCTGTACATGTGACAGTGACTCTGAAGTTCTCAGGACAACTGCGTTCTGCTGAACATTTACATACCATTCCTAGAAACTTGCCAAATCTCTTTAGATATAGTAAGATTCATCCTCTTCAAAATCCAATAGGCTGCAACATATTTGTGTTTATCTAACTCTTTTAAAAAGTGTAGCCCTATTACGTCTTTTTATAATGGAGTGTTCAGCAGCAAGAGACTTCAGCCATTGCTTGAGCTGGCTAGGTTACTTTGTTATCAATGGATTTCCCCTTTTCTCCATATGACTCTAGGCAGCCCTTCAATCAGTTAGGGAAGCTGCTTTCTCTTGTGAAAGGAAAAGAATGGGGAAATCTGGTGGTTTTAACTGTTGTATCTCAACTGCTGATTCTGTGAAGACAGGTGGGCTTCTACAAAGAAAGGTCAGGCCTGCTAACCTTTTCAGCTTCACTACTCTTTAATCTCATGAGTTGTCTTAAAAATGTTCTGGCATCTCTTTTCAAGGGATGGTATTTTCTATATCAGCTATTCTAAAAATAGCCTAGTTGGCCCTGGAAACAATCCTTCCTAGACAGAGAGCTTTTCTTGCTCTTTCTGGAACAGACGTCTATTGATTGGGCTTTGAAAGTGATCAGAAGAGAGGGGAAGAAGGAGACCCAATTTGCTGAACCACGGCAGCAACTGCAAGTTCTCAGGAGCTTTAGTTCCCAAGGTAGGATTATCACCATCGATCTAGAATTTCTCCTGAAATATGTTGCAAACATTAAAATTTTAGAAGTTATAAATGTGAAGCCTAAACAATTTGTTAAATATGGATTCCCCCCAATTGGGCTTCTGAGATGTTTTTCTTTTTTTTCTTTTAATGCTATATGGCCAGGAGAAATATTGCTAGTTCGAGCAGAAGCTGGGGAACAAGGAGCTGGGGAAGTATCACAACTGCCCTTAACCCCATGCTCTGGGGCTTAGTTTCTTATCAAAAGCAATTGGTATATGAATGGCAAAGAAGGTCCTAGGGTAAAGGTAAAGGTTCCCCCGCACATGCGTGCTAGTCGTTTCCGACTCTAGGGGCCGGTGCTCATCTCCGTTTCAAAGCCGAAGAGCCAGCGCTTGTCCGAGGACGTCTCCGTGGTCATGTGGCTGGCATGACTAGACGCCAAAGGCACACGGAATGCTGTTACCTTCCCACCATAGTGGTCCCTATTTTTCTACTTGCATTTTTATGTGCTTTCGAACTGCTAGGCTGGCAGAAGCTGGGACGGATAACAGGCGCTCACTCTGTTACACGGCACTCGGGATTCGACCCGCCAAACTGCCGACCTTCTGATCGACAAGCTCAGCATCCTAACCCACTGAGCCAAGACAAGGTTTTGGAGAATCGCTTTTTTTTTAAATTAAAGCAAAGGGTTATGGCTATAAAAAGGTCCTATATTGTGTGACAAAGCAATAGTTTAATAACAACCAGCCAGTATGATTATGGAAAGCAAAAGATCAGAATGAAGTTGTATATATAGAAAAGGAAGAGATTCTAGGGAATAACTGAGACCTGGACACTTGTGCACACTGGGGACAAAGAAGTACAATTTATGCAGCCTGTTCTTAGGAGACCTAAACCAAAACTGTGTCAAATTCTTATCCATACAGTATATAGTATGTAAGGGAATGAGGTAGGAAATTGAGATAGTAGATTGGTGGGGACACCAGCTGTGAATTTTTCCCATTTTTTTAAAAAAAATCCTTAGAAACTTTGCTCATCAGAGAGTGAATGACCGTATCTAAGCCCTTTGCCAGCTTTTCTCATTTTCTTTTGGCAGAACATGTTTTTAAAAGTAATTGTAGGAAAGGATTTCAGAACACGACAATCCATTTGCACTCTGAACTGGTACAGTCCATTTGATCACCTCTACAGATTAAAAAGTTTATCCCCAGAGAAACCGTCATGCTCCAAAAAATAAAAGTATTTTCTCTAATGAAAAACAAAGCTATTTGGCCAGAACTGGCACTCTGCATATAATAAACAACCTTTGAATTCAACATGCTATCATATGGAAACTTTATGAAATAATGGTTTTAATTATGAAACAGCAGGCTGGTTACAAGTACATGTAGAGTTGTATCTACATGAGCTTTCCACATTTCATCATTAAAGAAAATAGGTCAGGCATTCCAACATTTTTAAAGAAATTCCTTAGAAAATAGTGGATTAAGTTGACCAAGGTGAAAAAGTGGATTGAAGAGCAGTGTCTGGGACTGCTTTTAGTGGATACTATTAGTTTACTCTTTGCATGCTTTGCAATATGGCTAGTACTGCCTTATTTATTTGTTATTTATTTGTTAAATTTATTTGCCAGCTATCTCACCACGGCGTTACTGTAGGTGGCTTACAACAATAAAAAGGAAGAAAAGAGTAACAACAAAACAGAAGTAAAATAATAGAACAATAAAATAAGCAGAATAACAGAGTTGGAAGGGACCTTGGCGGTCTTCTAGTCCAACCCCCTGCTCAAGTAGGAACCCTTATACTATTTCAGACAAGTGGCTGTCCAGTCTCTTCTTAAAAGCCCCCAGTGATGGAGCACCCACGACCTCTGAAGGCAAGCTGTTCCACTGGTTAACTTTTCTCACTGTTAGGAAGTTTCTCCTTGGTTGGTTCTCTCCTTGATTAGTTTCCATCCATTGTTTCTTGTCTTGCCTTCTGGAGCTTTGGAAAATAGGTTGTAGCAGCCCCTCAAATATTAAATTAATATTATATTAAATAAACAATGAAAAAGAAAACAATGAGAATACATCATTGATAACAATGTGATATGATATGAATATGATAACTAAGAGATGGATGGTTGGAGAACAGAGAGTAAGGGTGTGTGTGTGTGTGTGTGTGTGTGTGTAATCTGCCATCAATCCAGCGACCACCTCAAGCCTGAAACTTCCCCATTGGGTCTTGAGGCCAACTGCCAGAGCCAAGTCTTCAGGCTCTTGCAGAAGGATAACAGGGTGGGGGTAGATCCTGGAGGTTAGGATGTTCCAAAGGGAAGGAACCGGGGCAGAGAAGGCTGTTCTTCTGGATCCTGATAATAAGAATCTAGGAACTTTGAGATGTCTAAAGAATTACAAGGAAATTAATGAATAAAAGTAGGATGGCCTGATTATTAATAGAAAATTAAGGAAATGCTGCTTACCAGCCACCTTGGATTGACCATAAAAACAATTCCTCTTACTTGCCTTCCTTTGGGAACTTGGTCTTTCCCCTTTCAAGTTCAGCATCTTAAGTAGGCTTGCCAAAGCTGAAAAGTATCAGCAATTTCCTCTGCCCAAAAAACTCTGTTACAGCCATAGAAGTAGTTCTTGTTTCCTTAAAACTCATCTTAATTCAAAATAAGACTTTAGGGCAGGAGTCTTCAAACTTGGCCCTTTTATGACTTGTGGACTTTAACTCCCAGAATTCCTCAGCCAGCATGGCTGGCTGAGGAATTCTGGGAGTTGAAGTCCACAAGTCATAAAAGGGCCAAGTTTGAAGAGCCCTGCTTTAGGCTAGCTCACAGATATGACTATAATCTGATTTCTTTACATATGATGATACACAGATGAGTGAACCTTCTCAGTTGAAAAGTGATTGGTCTATAAAATTTGACTTGTATATTGTACCAGTGATGGTTCACATGCATCCTTCTGGACAGAAGATTGTCTTTAATCTAAAAGCTACCAGAGAAATATCTGGATGGAGATTGGGTATGAAGAAAACCAAGATGAGGTACCTATTCATTCAATTGTGGAGTTCTTTGAGTAGTTATTCCCCTAATGAGATGTTTGTGAAGAGTAAATTAAGAGACACCTTCACTGAATGCTGCTTTTCAATTCTAGAGACAATGATGGCCATGCATGCAAGAATACTTTTTTTTTTTTACTTTTAAATGTTTATATCCAGTGGTGGGATTCAGCCGGTTCGCACCACTTTGGCAGAACCGGTAGCTAATTTTTTGTTACCCAGGCCCAGAACGGACTTCCGGAAGCGGCATCCAAACAGAGAACCAGTTGTTCACATATTTGAATCCCACCACTGTCTATATCCCTCAACTAATGAACATTTGATTTATTCCTTAATGTAAATATATTTTCAGATATCAAGTGACATTCACTTGATTGGATTTTTTTCATGCCTTATTAGATAGAGTAGAATATCTTAAATGCTTTAATTAGTTAAAGGAGCCACCAGGGTATATATGAGTTCTGCCTTCAGATTCACTTCTCAAGTCTGGAAAAAGCTGGGGACAGATTTACCCAATCCTTACTGGCCCCATTTTTGTGGCCTGTTAACCAACAGTGGCAATAGAATGGTTTATAAAACTGAAATGTTATTTTCTTTCTGCCAGAAGCATGTTTGGCTCACATAAATTCTGCCCATTTATTGGCATTTTATCTCTTAGCCAGTGCCTCACAAATGCAGCATTTGCACTCTTGCCAGCAAATGCTTGTGTTTCTCTGAAAAAGCAGAAGGCAGCTTTTACGAGCAGCCCAGACCTTTAATTCCAATTATCTTTTCTCTCTTTTCCTTTTAGATACATACGTACAAACACACACACACACACACAAAGGAAGCTTTGCAAGCGTTAAGCACTCAGGCTTCTGAAAATTAAGCTATAAACATTTCCTAGACATATACATGTCAAAATGTACTGTGTATGCCAGGAGGAGTACACAAATATGCACACACAGCAGTAGAGGTTATAGATCAGAGAGGCTCACACAGAAATAATAGGCATTGCTAAGGAGTTCATCAGGAACAAAGCACTGACACAAATCGAATATTTGTTGAACATTTAATATTTATTAGGGACCTGAATTTTAATTCATCTTCAATGAGATGGTGAATTCCTGTTTCCTGTTTAAACAGAGAATGGAGAGACACTATCATCAGTAATTTAATATGGATTCCTGTACTGAGCATTACTCTAGATGGCGACACCAGAATCAGTCCTTGTTGGTACTTAGATGAGAGACCAGCATGACAATCTGAGGGTTGTAGTTAAAAACTGGCAAGTATTTAAAAAGCAATGGTTCCACACTGACCCCAAGGAAATTAGGAAGTTAGGGCACTGAACCTTATTTAAAGGAGTCTTTACTGAGGAATGACTTGCATTCACTGTTCTCAATGGCCTCTTCCAGAACTGGTTCCATGATTTGTCCTAACATAGAATGCCTCTAAGGTCACTTCCAACTTTATTATTCTATGTTCTATATCACTTTTCACCCTAAAATGGTATATTAGGTATATCCTAATCTTTTTCTTTGCTGCTACCACTTGCTGGCTAGCCCTCTTTGAATAAATGTGGGAGACTAAATTCTCCTTAATTCTTAATTCTCCTTAAGTGGCTCTGAAAACCATAGTGATGGGGACAAAGGGGCTTCATGATGTTTTTTGTTTGCCCATCATCTCCTCCAACCCAGAAATGCTCTACAGTTTGCAATAGCATATATGTTGATGCTCTAGGGTTCTTGGTCTGCCTTCAGGTTCACAATATGAATTCTGAATTCTGTAGATGCACATTTTATATTATAGTAGAAATGAAAACAGAGCACAGGAATTTTTTGGTCCAAGTAAAAGGAGAAGGAAGGTGCCTATGTATGAATTATATTAGGACACCTCTACATTTTGGTTAAGAGGGAGCCTTCAAAACCCTGGAGGCTGCTGGGGTGTCAACTGATGTTTGAGCATAAGGTGCATAGAAAGTTTAGATTGTTACGAAAAATGCATTCTCTACAGACAACCCAAGTGAAGCTTCTTACTTCCCTCCCCCCTGGGCACACTATTTAGCCTGATCATCACAACCAAGCCATGTGAAATATGATGAATCTGAGTCCTAGATATTAGGCAACTGCAGTACTGTGGCAGTATGTCATTAGAGAAGTATAATTTAAGGTAAAAAAGGACAGGCAGTGTTATAAACATGTCATCTTGTCTGATGTCCTCTCTTAAGGCAATTCCTCATTGCAGTCTACGTTGCTTCTCCCGGCTGTTTCTTAAGTCAGTTTCTGAAATTATAACCTGGATCACAGTGGGTGGACAATATCTGCACAGTCCGGACTAGGGCTACTACGAAACCTGATTAGGTGGCCCTCCGTTCCTTGCCTGTCCAACCTATGCAGGGAAGGCCAGCCTTGCTGGTTTGCTCCTGTGGGGACCAGTGTAAGAATATCTGCCTTCTGTTTTAAAGATTGTTCCTTCCTCACTAGTTTCCATACTTTCTCCATGTTGGCCTGGATATTTGCAGTCATGTTTGCCTCCACCCCACTTTCCCACATTAACACCTTTGACACCAAAGCAGACCACTTTGTTTCCTTTTCTCTCCTTACAGAAGCATTGTTACTCTCAAGTTGAGGGAACACCTGAATCAAGAAGTTCCCTTCGTCCAGTGCACTCACACAGGGAGGGTCTTCTCAGGGTGCCGCCGGTAAAAGACTGCCGGCAGATAACACCCAGGGGGAGGGCCTTCTCTGTGGGTGCGCCTGCCCTCTGGAACCAGCTGCCCGTGGAGCTTAGGACCGCCCCCGACCTTCGTTCATTCCGCCGGGACCTGAAGACCTGGCTCTTTGAGCTCTCCGGCTCAGGCTGAGAATTTTTAACTGTTTTTTTATTTTTTTTAGGGATAATTTAATCTTTTTTAAATTGTTTTTAACTTTTGTATTGGTTTGGTTTTAAATACCCTGTAAACCGCCCTGAGTCCTTCGGGAAAGGGCGGTATATAAATCTAATAAAATAAAATAAATAAATAAATAAGTTACAACAATCAAGCCAACAGCAGAACAGGCAGTTGATTCCCATCCTGCAAGGAGGATCAACAGAATGGGTTTGAAACAGAAGCTCTTTCAACAGAAGCCCCATGCCCTGAAAAGAAATGATTGCTGCTTGCTTTCTTAGCACAAATGGGAGAAGAAGGCCACCATCTGAAGGCTGGGAAAAATCCAGATTGAACAGAACCCTGGATTACCACTGTGGCCAAAGAGAAGGAAGGGGCTGAGATTCAGAAAGACTTCTTCTTAAGCCGTCTTCATTCCAGCCAGTTCACTTATGGAAGTTATACAATGCAAGGCTATAATGCAGAAAACCTTTTAAGTGAAACTCCAAGCAACATAAGCACTCAGACATTTTGTGGGTGGCTGTGTATGTGTATAATTTTCTTCCTAATTTCTAGAGCCAGTGCACAGTGAAAAAGCCTGTGCTGTGGCAGTTGTTTGCACCAGTCCCCTTTTAAGGTCAGCATTAACAGGGCCTGTCTACTTAACAGATATATTCGCTCGCAGCTTCTTGTTTCTCAGGCAGGAGCAAGAAGTTGATTCATATCTGTGATTCCTTTGTGAGCCTTCATTAAGGGATACATACCTCCTTTGTATCTTAGAATTTTGCTAGTTTAATGGATTTGTGGAGGGCAGCAGAAGAAACAAGAAGGAAAACCATTATCAGTTCTCAGCATACAAAAATAAAGCAAGATTAAGAAAGAGAATTAAAGATTGTAATAATATTTACAAGCTATCCTAATAATATCAACCACCACAAAATTTGGATTTACCTTTACCAGAAATAGCAGATGAACTTCGGTTGGGTCTAAATTTATAGAGCTTAGAAAGGGGACTGGGGACCAAGAAAATCAGCAATAGGCAAGAGATTAGTTCAGACATGTCAAACACAAGGCCTGGGGGCCAGATCCGGCCTACAAAGTGGTTTCATGTGGCCCGCGAAGCCTTCCTGGAAACAGTGAGGGAACGGCCCCCACTCCCTTGTCCCTGGCCCAGAGACCCTCCTTCTGCCAGAGACCCTCAGATCTCTCCCACTCCTGCCCAGGCCCCCATAGGCACCCTTGATGCGAACGATGTAGAGCTGGCCATGCCCACCCGGTAGGCCATACGCACTCTAGCCATGCCCACCCAGTAGGCCACGCCCACCCTGGCCATACCCACCCGGCCCCCTGAGGGCAACTGCAAATGCTGATGTGGCCCTCAATGAAATTGAGTTTGACATAATCAAACTAGATATAACACAACCTATATTCTTGGTTCTGCCCCATTAACTTATAAACCATAGTGGATAAAGTCTAGCTAGCCAGTAACAACAGCATGGGGAAAAAATGGAGTTGAACCGTTTACCCCCTCAGGCTTTACTTCCTCATGGTTTGCTTATTTGGACTTTGCTGTATTCACATTAAAGATGTGAAGTAAGCATGAAATAAAAATGGCTGATGTCACTGACTGGAATGAGGGAAATATGGGTATGAATATGCACTTGTGTGACTTGAATTTTGTTTCTCTTCATGCTACTTTATGTTCTGTGAATTGACTAAAATGTGAAAATTAACATATGAAAACATTTTTAATATGCTTTGGAATTATGCCTTATAAGAAGAATTGTGGTTTCATTTCAAATTTGATTTCTAAATTCTCTGAACAGTGCTATATATTCGTTTTCCGTATTTGAGGGTTTTTTAAACAACATATGGTAAAATGTTCCTTCCATCTCATGACATTTCCAACATTTTTTTTGTGTATCTTGGCAACTATTGACAAAATTGTGTATCATCTATAGAACATTTTACACCAGTTTTCTTTCTTTCTTAGAGTGAATGTTATGGATTTGGTCTATATTGCTTCCCATTGTTGTATTGTGATGGTTTCTTCAAAGATTTGCATACATTTTATTAGGCAATTTTTTATTTGTTCTGTGTGATTCATATCTGAGTAGCAGTTTATACATACATACCCTAGTAGGTGGAATTGATTCTGCATGAATAAAAACAATCATAATTTACTAAGTGTTTCCAGAAGTATTACACAGCAGTAGAAAAGAGATACATTACTGAAAATATCAGATTGGGAAGTTAAATTTGGAGAATATGTATTTATAGTGTAATTAACAGTATATATTCACAGCAGAAATCTAAACAAATTTAACCAGGTATGGTTTACTTTATAAACTATGTATTATGCAACAAGGTAAATATAAATATCTAGAGAATGAATTTTAAGGCAAAAAATGGACAAAGAATTGAATTCAGAGGAACACCAAAAGTTTTAAATGCCTGTAAGTATTTTGTATTTTATACTAGTTGGAATGTTAATTCATTCAAAATTAGAAACTAATTAGTTAAAAGTTAGAAATTAATATTCCTCTATAATGGTTTTAGTAGTGTCTTTCATAATTTTAAACAACAAAAAGTGGATATTTTGGCACTTAGAGCAGAGGTTTAAATGCTTACATTGTTAAAGTAATTTAAGTATTTAAATGTAATTTAATTTTTTATGGTTAATCTCTAATCCACAAAATACTGCCACTAGCTGTTCTATTTTGGCAATTTTGTCTATTATATATATTACATTGTATTTATGTACCATTTTTTAAATTTTTGGGTTCCTCTTTTTCTTGCTTGCTTTTTTTTTTAAAAAAAAGATTATTGAATAAATTGAAAAAAGACCACAAATATACTTCTTGTGGTCCTCATACTTGTTATTTCCTTCATTATTATCATGGTTTGTTGCGCATTCAGCCAGATGTTCAGTTAGGATTTCACATTTTTATCCACCTATCAAATCCTTCCCAACTGAGGGAAATAGATATGTCTAGTCTAACCAAGAGAAAGACGAGGGATTTATGACAGCAGTTTTCCAGTACTTGTGGGGCTGTCACAGAGAAGGGGGTGCCAACCTATTCTTCAAAGAACCTGAAGAAAGGACAAGAAGTATCAGATGGACACCTATCAAAGACAGATCCAACCTAGAAATAAGGTGAAAATTCCTGACAATAAGAACAATTAATCAGTGGAACGACTTGCGTCCAGAAGTCGTGGCTGTTCCAATACTGGAGGTTTTGCAGAAGAAACTGGACAGCCACTTGTCTGGAATGGTATAGGACCTTGGCTCTTTTATGACTAGAATTGGCTCAGGAATTCTGGGAGTTGAAGTGCACGAGTCATAAAAGAGCCAAGGTTGCCTACCCCTGGTATAGGATCTCCTGCTCAAGCAGGGGGTCTGACTAGAAAACCTCCAAGGTCTCTTCCAATCCTTTTATTTTATTCTGTGTCCTATTTCCCTACCTGAGTTGTCATCTCCTTGCTTTGTACATGCTATGGAATCTTCTGCAGTTCCACAGTAAATCATATACAGTAATTAATGTATTGAGTAGGGTAAGAAACAGTCTTGGCAGGCAATTGTGCGAGCTGAATTTCCTACAGGTCTGAGATATATTCAGTTGAGGTAGGCTACCCTTTGGTTTGACTGACAATTGGAGTAGATAGCTATTGACCCTTTTCAGTCCTTTAGCAGACTAAAAGTTCATTTTTCAGGGGTTCATGTCTCCCTGCCATTCTCTATTCTGAAAGCAGATGGCAGATACAACAGAGATGCCCCATGTGCATTGAACAGGTGCTCAGTTTCCATTTCTGATGAGAAACCATCTCTGTGGACCACTTGTTTCATGCTTCAGGTAATCTAAAGGAACTGTGCAGCAAAGTGCTTGCTCCTTTCTTACATGAAAATTCTCATTGGCCCAGTGAATACTTTTGCCAGGACTTGGAGCCTAACAATGGACAGAAAATACTGTTTTCACATAACAGGGATTAAGGTCATGTTCCGTATCCAAAGTTAGGCAAATTGGTGCCTTGTTGCAATAATGTTCCTCCAGGAGTTCCCTTGGTGGCCACCCGGTTCTCTGTCCTGCCTAGCTTATTAAAGGATTCTTTTACTGAAAAGGAAAGTCAGAATACCGGAAAGAAAAACATTAACCTGTAACATCATATCTATTTGCCGCCCCCCTCCCCCACAAAGGTCTCAATGGGATGGTGGAGAGCAAGTTGAACAACTAATTTCCTTTCTGTTTCTTTTTTAAAAATGTAACTTGCCAGGTCTACTATTTGAACACATGATGAATAAAGCAAATCTTCTAGGGCCGCACAGGGCTTGCTGGATCTACTGTCAAAATGACCAAACTAGCATTCTGCTGTCATAATTAAAGATCTGCCACTTTTGTATTAGTAGGCATCAGCACAATGCTGCTTTGGCTATTTATCCTTTTCTTCCCTCTGCAGGTGCTGCTGAATGGCAGTCATTTACTGACTGCGCCCACCAGTGAGAGTTTGTATTGATTGTGGCCAGATTATCAACAAATAAAGAAATGATTTCAAAATCTAAACTATGCTCCAGCTCCAAAAGATTGCGTATCTCTGCCTCAATTATTCTCTGCTATTTCTGCATTGCATTGCACATCCTTGGAATTCTTTAAATGTATGCATTTACTGTACAGTGCTATCAGCAGCATATTGAGTTAGAAGAATGTAGGGGACAGACTCCAGTGCCAAGGAAGTTACCATCTAAAGTCTTGATGCTGTCAGTTCAGCTCAGCAGTCTCTGTATTTGCTTGATGTTCTCTGCACTGTGGTCTATAGGGCTGGCATCAACTCAAGACAAAAAGAAATATGTCTGGCAAAAAACAGACTGCACCATGGTCTCATCTTGGAAATGATTGGGACTTTAAGCATGACAGTGTGTGTGTGTGTGTGTGTGTGTGTGAGAGAGAGAGAGAGAGAGAGAGAGAGAGAGAGAGAGAGAGAGAGAGAGAGAGAGAGTGTCTATTGAATGTCACAAATAAAATAATTTTCCTCTTTCTAAAACAAATAATGGAAGAGAGGGAGGCCAAAATAACAACCACAACCACAGCAAATGGTCTGTAGTCTATAGATGCAAGATATTTAGCCCTTTATTGTTTTAATAGATCAACCCGATCTCCAATGGGAGCGGACATATTTGTGATACAGGTGTGACGAGGATGGTAAAAGGGTTCAGCATCTTTCATGTTTCCTAAACTAAATTCTGGAAAATAAATGAGAGAAATAGTAGCTTGTGTGTTTGGCCTCCCTCTGCTAATTTTCTTTTGTGCAGCAGAAATTGCACTTGCTTTTAAAGATGAAATTTGCTATTGTGGTAGTTTTAAGTGCTTTATCTGGAGCATACACATTTAATGGATGTTGATAAACTATTAGTTTGTGTTTATATGAATCTATATTCTATAGTATCTTTTCATTTGAAAGTATTCAGACCTTTATATACAAAGAAACTATTTTTACCTGGACCTGAAATTTCAAGTAGTGTGGCCTATATTTTATTCTAAAGTTATGAAATTGCTTAAATGCAGTCAAGTTTTCCTCCAGTATTTAAATAAAAGAAATAAGTTAGGATGTTAGAAAATAGCTTGAATGCATCCTGTGAGATGATTTATTCTTTGCAAAGGACAGCCCATAACTGCTTAGAAAACTAAGCAGGTAGGGAAATGACAGAGCATGCATAGTCTTAATGCACTGAGCTAACCCAGGAGTAAACACAGTAAATAGTGGTCTATATTATGTGGTGGTTTATCTTACACTATCTACAATATCATACACCAGGAACAATATACATACACGTGGTAATACAGCAGTCTCCAACACACAGCAGTTACAGCAGGAAAATGGAAGAGAGAGCACACATCAGCAGAGCCTTCCCTTTTATACAAAGCTCTTAAAGGGACACAGACCCAGCTGAGTCTTAAAGGGACATAGACCCTGCTGAGTCATTCCCATCATTACATCATACATCTCACATTACATCAGCTGGTTAGCTTTTAAATCATTACCTTGAGAGGAAAGAAAATAAATCATCACTAACTGATGTGAAAGTAGATCTGTGCCAACCAATAAGGCAAAGCTGAGCATATCATGGGTGGATAATGCCATTCTCTGAAGCTTTTTGGCATTCTTCTTTCCTTGGCCAAATTCTTAGTTTTTGTAAGAAATGCATCTAAAAAAAAGAATGTATCTTCCTTAAATCACAAATTATTTTGAAGGAGAATATTTGTAACTCACAGCAAACCACGCTCCTTATGAGCACTGATGGTGTTACCTAGTTAGGGTAATGAAACATCTGCAAGAAAATAAGCAAGCTCAGAGAGAACCAAGGACACCTCACAGAGTCAAGATCTTTTTTGGTGTTTGTGTGTTTGTGTGTGTGTGTGCGTGCCTGTGTGTAGGGAGGCAGGATGTAGTATTTTAAAAAATATCCACACAAGGGGAATTTATTTAAGAGAAAATGTGACAAGGGATTTCTGTAAGCTTCTTTTTTACAGAAAGATAAATCTTTATCAAGGAAAAAAAATAACAGTAGAGTATTGTCAGTCAAAAAGTAAACTGATGGGTCAGCGTTGGAAGTTGTAGCATTTACTCCGACATCTTGAATGGAGGCCCTGAGATGAGTAATCAGGATGAGTCCTTCAGGTAGAGGACACAGAAATGCCAAATATCATAACAGAGCAGTAAAACCCTCATTTCCTCTTCTTTCCTCAGGTTGGTTTCCAATCAACAAGTCCCGGTCACTTCCCTTTCACATTCTGTGGTTTCAGCTTATCTGTGTTTCAGGAAATTGTAGCTTTGTAGCTTTATTACAGCAAACAGAAATATTCCTAGGATTACAGTACAGCTGTGGTCTTGAACTTATGACATTTAAAGGGCAATAGAATACTAATGAGTCTAATAATATAGAAAAATGGCTTTACCTAAGCCAGGATAAGAGCAGCTTTCCTTCCATTCTGAGCAGTCATTTTGATAATCATACTTGAAAAGGATCTGAATGAATGAAGTGATAGGCACAAAGATAAAATGACTTTTTTAAAAATCACACACACACACACACACACACACACCCAAAAGAAAAAAAAATACAATGAATAGTTTTTACAAAGACTGTCAGGAATCGGAATTTAGATCTGTCTTGTTTAAATTCTCCTCCTCCTCCTCTCCTTAAGTTGTCTTGTCCTGCCATTTTCCTACATGTAATATCGTGCTTGAGAATACTGGCAGAATTGTGGTCCTCATTAGCAACCACAATTGGGACTGGCAATTTGGTGATTAAGTGAAGTGGGCACTAAGGGAAACCACACTTCTGTTTATGATCTTTCTTCAGCTTTCCTTTGCTATACAGACCTGCGAAGGTTGTAAATGTGAGGACTAGCCACAAATATTTTTTTTATCACAGTTGCAAACTGATGTGTATGAGGCAGTCGCTAAATACGAGCCTTGGTGGAGCAGTGGGCTAATGCCTCCTTAAGTAACACCAGCTGCCTGCAATTAGTGCAGGTTCGAGTCCCACCAGGCTCAAGGTTGACTCAGCCTTTCATCCTTCCGAGGTAGGTAAAATGAGGACCCAGATTGTTGGGGGCAATAAGCTGACTTTGTAATAATGCCGCTTGGGAGGGCCCAAAAGCCCTAATAAGCAGACATATACATAGAATGAAGGCTATTGCTAAGCACATTGGCTTGTGCTTAAATTGTAAGCCGCCCTGAGTATTCGGAAAAGGGCGGGATATAAATGGGATTTTTTTAAAAAAAGGACTACCTGTATTCAGAAATGCAGCCTTAGTCTTACTGATTAATGAGCAGAGAAACCATGAAAACTGCCTGTTCTCTTCCTATGTTAGAAAAAAGGGAGGGGACAGAAAAAGCTGCATGGCTTTCTTGCAGCTTAGAGAGGGGCAAATTCAGATGTTCTGCTCAGCATACGAGTAAGTCCAATTTTACTCACCCACTGAGTTATTTTTTAAAATATTTTCAATACATCTTGGGTGTGCTTGCTGCATAGCACCTCTACATAGCTGATCCCGATTTCCCAGATACTGTTTCATATAGTCCACAGCTAGTGAAAAGGTTGATATAACTAATGGGAGAAATTGTGGAAGCCAGGGCAGGCTCAATTGTCATATGGATATTACAGTCGGCACTGAAGGCCTCTGGCTGCACTAAAGTTTGTCCCCAGGTTAATGGAACAGGGAGAGAGCGGGGTTAGGAAAAGAATAAGGAATGCACACTGAAAAACAGGGTTTCTTTTAATTTAGCAATTGTCGCAGAATGAGGAGACATTATGGAGTCTTAGAGAGCAAGGGTTGATGCTTGCATAAAGCAAAGGCATATTTTCTTATCCAAATATCTGTGTTTGCACAGCTATTTAACCTTCCAGCAGCTTAACCTGTTACATTCTGTCACCTCCTGTAGATTTAATTTAGGTGACTACTATTGTTGAGTGAAATCTTAAGTTCAACAAGTTTCAAGAGCCACAGTATTTCTTTTCAAAGTAGGCCAAGCATACTAAATTTGTTGAAATCTTTTGTATGAGTTAGAGAGCACTGGTTATGCAAAGCTGCAAGGATACAGTGGCAAGGATTGTATTCTCTCTTTCTCTCTTTTTCTCTCTTTTCAAGATTACTTCAAAGTGGTAAGAAACATATTCAACATGTGAAAAATATATTTGGATGAGTTTGCCTTTGCAAAGGTGTTCATCAACACAATGAATGTGATAACTCATAAAAACTTCTAATAAAATGAGAGCATCAACAGAATAAATGCTTACTTCTTTTCCTTTTCGTATATGTTATTAATGTCATGGTCTTAAACAAATCCACTGTGAAGGACAGGACATACATACCATACATACTGATATTCCATTGTCATGGCTGACAATTTCTGTGAGAGGACCTAGAACCAAGGCGACTATTATAAAACTAAATGATGTGATCTTAATATACTGAAAAACAAAGGCATAGGGCATGAAGGTCACAAGATTATACTGAGTCACTGATGAGATTGTTTTCAAAGAAATCAAGAATAGAATATACCAACTTTATGAAAAAGGTGAAGACCTACTTTATATTCCATGTAGAGATTCTATAGACTTTGTACCAACATTTTTATCTATTTTTTACTTTTTTATTTCAGCTTTGTACTCCACTAAAATGGATCTGATTTAACTTAATATTAGTAAATTAATAATCTCATGCAAGCTTTTAAATGTAACCTGAGAGAACTATACAACTATACACTCTCTTAATACTGCATTCAAGGTACCCTTCCTAGATCCAGCTTTGTGTGACAGATTAGCCAGTGGTATAAAATATCTCTTCCCCATCTCCAAGGCCAGAAAAAAGTATCTTCAGGTGAGGCTTAGGTTTTCAGAGGAGTTCAGTGGTAACTTTCTCTGGCAAGTATGGTTTCCGTAGGCAACTGGTCTTTTCGGTATGATCTAATCTAATGCTCAACCCGTCGGCTGCAGCTTGTTTCAAACTGGGTCCTGTGAGCAATGGGCAAGCATAGATGTGTGAAGCTATACTTGCATAAGTAGACGGTGCTCCTGTTTGAAACTCCACTTGTGTGAGCAGAGAACACTCATGCACTTTGCGCAAATGGAGCTTCACACTCAAGCGCCTTCTGCTCACACGAGTGGAGTTTCTCCCATGAGCACAAGCGCCCTCTGCTCACAGTGATTAGAATCACTGACAGATAAGACCATGAGATTGGTGTAAGGACCTGCCTCAACTAGATCTCTCAAGAAAGCAGAACTCTTGAAACAGACATTGTCTCAAGAGGAACTTTTATTGAGAGTTAGTGATGGCAAGAGAGCAAAGCGAGGTCTAAAGATTTGGCACGAAAAGGATTACATCAAAAAAGGCATTTTAAAACTCCTCCCCCCCCCCGTGCCCAACTGTCCAGTGAAAATCCGGCCAATCCACAGGTGTCACAGTGTTATGAGCAGTGATGGGATTCAAATGTGTGAACAACTGGTTCTTTATGTGGATGCTGCTTCCAAAAGTCTGTTCTGGGCCTGGGCAACAAAAACTTAGCTACCGGTTCTGCCAAAGTGGTGCGAACTGGCTGAATCCTACCACTGGTTATGACAACCTGGAGATTTAGTGCACTTCTCAAGATCTCTCTTGGTTTCATTTCCCAATGATCCCAGGCTCTGTTGTCTGGAGATAAGGCAGATGTTTTCAGGTTGCATTCCTCTCACCAAGAGGGAGGGCACCTCGTACAGAGCAGAGCAAAGCAAACATTATACCACATGCAAGCCTCGAAAATACATAGGCAAAAGCAGAGAAAAGGAAAGATAGTAGGATTAAAGACAAATACATTTGAGGGGATCTGACAATTGGTCAATGCATGTTTATAGCCTGCATCTTTAAAGGGCAGGTACTTTAGCAGATCTTTGAAGAAACAATAGCATAACACACAACACATTTGCTTTCAGGAGGAATAGTTTCCATCCTTGGAAACATGACTGACTAGGGTCTTTTCCCAGAAAACCTAGGAACTTTGGAGCTTTGGTAATAGATGGAATATTGAGGATAACAATTTTTTTGTAAATAGCCTTATAGGAGAGGATAGAATATCACTGTTCAGAGTCACATGTAGGTGAGATGGGTAGCTATATACAGTAAATTCAAAAAAATAAATGAAATAACAGCATCCAAAGTCAACAGTACTGATGGGACTCTAGGAATGCAAAGTGCACAGTATGCCTGAGGAACAGTTGACTTTATAAAGTGGAGGCTGATAAAATATTCACTCCAATCCCAATAGAGGGCCCTGCCTAATATAAGCAACCTATATACTAGGCTCCTTTAAGGGGTCAAAACAAGCTTCAAGTCCCAACTGACTTGAAGCATTCTAAGAGCTACTTGTTTCTCTCAATAGATGGTCAGAAACCACATTATTGAGTGATTTTACTAACTCTGGGAGCTCTCCAGATAGTGGACTGGTATAGGGTAAGAAGGCAATAAGAAAGTTTGTCCATAGGAATATGGATCTGAACCTTATGCCACATCAAAACTCATGTCAGCTGTGAATTTGAGAAACTTTTTCCACTTTCTAAAATTATTCTTAGTTTTATAACAAACATCTCCCAAGCATTGTATTTTACTCTGCCAGGTCAATTACACCTTTTCTGTAGGGGTTCTCTTTTAGCATGCTGGCAGGTAATATATATGAGGTACAGCTGAAATGAGATTCATGCTACTGTATATTGTTAGGGCTGAACCTATAGCACAAGATTTTCCACCATCATAGAAGAAAGATTAATTCTGGAAAGTAAGATAGGACATTTAGGTGTTTATAAATATGTATGGGTCTTTGTTTATATGTAATGATGTATATGCCAGGTCTGTTGTGAATAAAGCTCCCCTCATCCATGATTTGATTGAGGAGGAAGACGCAGACCTGGCATGCATCACGGAAACTTGGTTGGGCCCGGAGGGAGGGGTCCCTCTGATTGATCTATGCCCTCCAGGTTTCCGTGTGCTACATCAACCTCGGGCTCAGGGTAGGGGAGGTGGCGTGGCGATCGTTATTAGAGAGACCCTCTGTCCACGGGAGGCCACTGCCCCTCAGATAGACGGATGTGAGTCCCTCCTCTTAAGGTGGGGTCCTGGTGGTCAGTTGGGCCTGCTACTTGCATACCTCTCTCCAAGCTGCGTAGCAATGGCTCTGCCCAGGCTACTTGATGCCCTCTCGGGATTGGTGGTTGAATTTCCCAGACTTATGGTTCTGGGAGATTTTAATCTGCCTTCCCTGGGCGGTACATCAGAGGTGGCCCAAGAGTTCATGGCTTCCATGATGGCCATGGACCTGACCCAAATTATTCAGGACCGACGCACGAGGGGGGAAACACACCTGATTTTATTTTTATCTCTGGGCAGTGACTTAATGGTCTGGGGGGGGGTTACTCCAACATCTCAACCCCTTTCATGGACAGACCATTATCTCCTGCAGTTGGGCCTCCGTCACGTCACCCCCCCGCTGTCAAGAGGTGGAACCGACCAGATGGTTATGCCCCAGGCACCTGATGGACCCAGATAAGTTCCAGATGGTGCTTGGATTGATTCCTACCTCCCTCTCCCACAGCCCGGTCGAGTCCTTAGTTAATGCCTGGCAACAGGTTGCCTTGGAGGCTCTCGACCGCGTTGTGCCTTTGCGGCCTCTGACCCGGCGCAGGTCCCGGCTCACTCCTTGGTTCTCCAAGGACCTGCGGGAGATGAAACACCGGAGAAGGGGCCTAGAGACCATTTGGAGAACCAGTTGGTCCGAGTCTGACCGAACACAGTTAAGATCCTTTTCTAGATCTTATCTTGTGGCAATGGAGGTGGCAAAGCGCGCTTACTTCACCACCCTCATTGCGTCCGCAGATAACCACCTGGCCGCCCTGTTTAGGGTGGTCTGCTCCCTTTTAAATCAAGGGACGGGAGAGGACCCCTTATGAGGACGGGCTGAGGAATTTAGTAAATATCTGGTGGACAAAATTACTCAGATTCGGGCTGGTCTGGACTCTTACTGGGCAGTATCTGATGAGAGGGAAATGATGAGTTTGGCTGAGAACATTTGGGAAAAGTTTGATCCTGTGACTCTGGATGAAGTGGACAGGATCATGGGGAAATTAAGTGCCGCCACGTGTTTGTTGGACCCGTGTCCCTCCTGGCTGGACTATGCCTCTCGGGAGGTTACACGAGGCTGGATCCTAGCAGTTATCAATGCCTCACTAAGTGAAGGGTACTTCCCTGCCACCTTGAAAGAGGTGGTGGTAAGGCCCCTCCTTAAGAAACCTGCATTGGACCCAGCTATTTTAAATAACTTCCATCCTGTCTCCAACCTTCACTTTCTTGCAAAGGTCGTTGAGAGTGTGGTGGCACGGCAGCTCCCTTTGGTTCTGGAGGAAACTGAGTATCTGGATCCGTACCAATCGGGTTTCAGGCCCGGGTATAGCATGGAGACGGCATTGGTCGCGCTGGTGAATGATCTCTGGTGGGCCCAAGATAGGGGTTATTCCTCTGTCCTGGTCCTATTAGATCTCTCAGTGGCTTTTGATACCATCGACCACGGTATCTTGCTGCGTCGTCTTGAGGGGTTGGAAGTGGGAGGCACCGTTCTGCGGTGATTCTCCTCCTACCTCTTGGGCCATTCGCAGACACTGTTGGCATGGGGGCAGAGGTCAACCCCTAGGCCCCTTAGTTGTGGGGTGCCTCAGGGGTCAGTACTCTCGCCTCTCCTGTTCAACATCTATATGGAGCCACTGGGAGAGATCATCCATGGCTTCGGGGTGAGGTATCATCAATATGCTGATGATACCCAGCTTTTCATCTCCACCCCGAACCAACCCAGTGATGCCCTCAATGTGATGTCCCGTTGCCTGGAAGCGGTATGGATTTGGATGGGAAAGAACAGGCTCCGGCTTAACCCGGCCAAGACTGAGTGGCTTTATGTACCAGCATCTCATTTAGTCCAAGAGGTTCCATCTTTGGTTATAAGAGGAGAGATGTTACCTCCCATTGATAGAGCACGCAATCTAGGCGTCCTCCTGGATTCACGACTCAGTTTTGAAGATCATATTGGAGTCGTGGCTAGGGGGTCATTTGCCCAGATTCGCCTGGTGCGCCAGTTGTGCCCCTTTCTGGACCAAGATGCCCTATGCACAGTCACCCATGCACTCATTACCTCCCGTATAGATTACTGCAATGCTCTCTACATGGGGCTGCCCTTAAAGACCACCCGGAGGCTTCAGCTGGTGCAGAGTGCGGCTGCACGGGTAGTGATGGGAGCACCCCAATACTACACCCCAATATTACACCCCTCCTGCATGAGCTGCATTGGTTACCGGTTGCCCTCTGGGTGAGATTTAAGGTGCTGGTACTTATCTTTAAAGCCCTACATGGCTTAGGCCCGGGATACTTGCAGGACCATCTGCTGCCGGGAACGAATTCCCATCGCCCAGTACGCTCACACAGAGGCGGCCTCCTCAGGGTACTGTCGGCTAGACAATGTCGGCTGGCGACCCCCAGGGGGAGGGCCTTCTCTGTGGGAGCACCAGCCCTGTGGAACCAGCTCCCCCATGAGCTTTGGATGGCCCAAGATCTCCAGTCCTTTCGCCGCAGCCTCAAAACACTCCCTTTCCACCTGGCTGACCTGGACTGACAGGGATTTTAATTATGTTTTTAATTTTTTAACTCTAATTTTTAATTTATTTTAATTTTAATTTTAATTTATTGTACAGAGGCCTTTAATTTTAATTTTATCTTAACTTCTATATTTATTGTATGTTATTGTTGTTAGCCGCCCTGAGTCCTTCGGGAGATAGGGCGGCATATAAGTCCCAATAATAAATAAATAATAAATAAATAAATAAATAAATAAATAAATAAATAAATAAATAAATAAATAAATAAATTATACATGTAAACATTTGTGCATGTAAACATATACTACACACTATACATCTGTGTGCACATATGTGTTTATGCACATACATTTTCATTTCTAAGGCTTCCTAATTGCCAAGTAGCCTCTTACTTGCAGAGAACAAAATATGGTGGGTGCCCCAGGATATTTTGGCTGGGGATTGTAGAAGAAATATGATGATGGTTAGAATAATAGCCTTCCTCCCTTAATTACTTTTCCCAGGGGAAATAAAATTGTCAGCTCATCTGTAAAACATTTTGACACAAGAATGTTGATTAAACTCTGAAAAGTTGCTAACAGGTGAGAACAACTCTGGGATGCAGGATTGCTAGGGGAAAAAAACATTTAGAAGAATGGCACATCGGAAAGTAACAAATTCCGAAAATGCAGTTTTGTTTATTGCCTTTATATTATTATCTCATGGCCATTATCTCACCAAGACCAACCTATATTGCCAACCAATCAAACATCTATTGCTGTAATCAATCATATGTAAACATTATATAGAAGGGTTGCATCCTGGCCTGCTTCATAATAAACAATTTGTTCCTCAGTGGTATTGTTTACTGGCCTCTGTTTTAAAATGCTCAGGAAAAAAAGGTTAGTGAAATATCCCCCACAAGAATGAACTCAAGGGTCCTTCAGTTCAATGTGCAGACGTGAACCTGCTTGAAAAAGACACTTAAGTTATGGCTGTTGTCTGGTACTCCATCTTTATTTTGCAGAGTGACATGATGTAACAATGATCAAGAGTTACCAACTACAGAACAAAGAAGAGAAGGCAAGTGCAAGATGAGACAAAATCAATAGTTATTCTTAGATCCCATTATTTGCTCTCTCCAGGAAAACCCAGTACTTCTAATGGGCATTCTTGACCTTTGCTAGTACATTGGGGTGGGGTGGGGTGGGGGAATAGATAAAAGATAGTGAAGGATTAATACGACACATCTGGTCTTGCATGTCTTTGCCAAAGTAAAGCTTTAACTTTCTAATCCAGTGTTTCTCATCCTTGGCAATTTTAAGACGTGTGAACTTCAACTTCCAGAATTTCCCAGCCAGCTAATTGTGGGAGTTGAGGTCCATAGGTCTTAAAGTTGCCAAGGTTGAGAAACACTGTTCTAACTACTAGTTATATCCTGAAAAATTCTAGGGTAAGGTTACTTCCTGAACTTCTTTTCCCCTACCCCATCCAACTTTGGGTTGTGCAGTCTCTTAATCAGGGCCTCTTTCTGGGAATGTTCAGTGTTGCCAAAAGTTTCCCCTTCTGCTTCTGTGGGTGTACATTCCATTACATCGCTCCACTGGGAATTGAAGATGGCATATACATATACATATACATATACATATACATATACATATACATATACATATACATATACATATACATATACATATACATATACATATACATATACATATACATATACATATACATATACATATACTGTACACACACACACACACACACATATGTAGGTCTTGGCATATTCGGGTCTTTTCCTGTGTAAGATTGATAGTGTCTTGGTGATGTTTTGATGAGGTCCCACTCGTCATCTTCATGCTGGTGTCTTCGGCTTCGTGCTTGTGTGAGCAAAGCGTGATCAGAGCTGCCGTCTCTCTATAAATATTGGTGGGGGTGTGTGGGGTGCTGGCTTTGTTGCTGTAAGCGGGTTGGTTGGCTGTGTTGTTACAAGTCCTCTGAAGTATATTGGTCTTTCTTTGGAAATAAAATCTGATCTGGTTCTTATTCCAACCCAGGAGAAAGATGCAGGAGAAATAATTGGATTCAGGCTGCAGTTGGAAAGGAGGTCTCTGTTTATTCGGTAGCCAGAAACAACAGCTATAGCAGCATGTTTCTGGGATGGCTGACAAATTGGGATTGAGAGTAGATGGGCTTTTATACAATTTTTTTGGGGGGGGGCTTTATGATTGAGATGCCTGTTCCTATGCAAGAATATTTATTTATTTATTTATTTATTTATTTATTTATTTATTTATTTATTTATTTATTTATTTATTTATTTATTTATTTATTTATTTATTATGGGACTTATATGCCGCCCTATCTCCCAGAGGACTCAGGGTGGCTAACAACAATAAAAAACCAACAGTACAAAAGTTAAGAAAAAATTAAATAACAGCCCCAAATATTAATTACACAGTTAAAATAAAACTTTTAAAAACCCATTATCAATCCAGGTCAGCCTGATGGAAAAGGAACGTCTTGAGGCCGCAGCGAAAGGACCGGAGGTCCGGGGCCATCCGAAGCTCAAGGGGGAGTTGATTCCAAAGGGCTGGCGCTCCCACAGAGAAGGCCCTCCCCCTGGGGGTCACCAGCCGACATTGTCTGGCCGACGGCACCCTGAGGAGGCCCTCTCTGTGTGAGCGCACTGGGCGATGGGAAGTCGTTCCCGGCAGCAGATGGTCCTGCAGATATCCTGGGCCTAAGCCATGTAGCGCTTTAAAGGTAAGTACCAGCACCTTAAAAATATGTCTTTTAATATTTTAATGGCTGTAGCCAGATTCCTAAGAGGTCATGCAGGAGTTATGACTGGCTCTACAGGCAAAAGGGGAAATGCAAATCCTGGGTGTTTTGTTTATCAGAGCTAATCTTGTCAGTGTCAACTCTTTGGCTATTGTTTATGAATAGAGTGGTCCATCTTTATGAATATTCATTCATAAAGCCTATCTTCTTCAGGCTTCTTCTTGAAGCTGCTTTCCCTATTGCAGAAAGACTGGGGCTGCTTCCCTCCTTCGTTAAGGAGATTTTTCTCCTCTTTTCCTTTAGGGGAAATATTCTATTTTGCCTCTTTTAATATTCTGTAGAATATTTTATTCAGGGGGGGGGCTTCCCACACTTTAATCTCACAGGTAAAAAGTATAGTGATTTTTAGTTGGTTTTAATAGTTGGTTTTAGTTGGTTTGGGCATTAGATAAATCCATGGACACTTGATCTAAAGTGCCTTTCCAGTCTGATCCTTATAGTTTTTTCTGGATAAAGTAGGAGTTACAGTCTGTAGGGAATGGTCAAGATGAATTGTACATAATAGTGCAGCTTCAATCACATCATGATGGTGGGCAACTTGACTTGTTTGACTATGCCCTGTGGATATCCCTCCATTTTTATGTTCCTTACAGGCTTTCTGGAAACACCTGAAGCAAAATATGGGATCAGATGTGTTATGTACTGGGTTTTGGTGATACACCACGTGGGTTGCTGGAGCAGCTAACGGCTCTCCAGCAACCCAGACTAACTGTCTCCTGTCCTGCAATTGGCTAGCCCCAGGTGGCAACAGTTGGTTCAAACCTATTGGCTGCTGCCTAGGGGCTAGACTATATATTGCGGCTGGTAGCAGTACAGTTCTAGCAAGAAATAAAGTATGAGTTATCCTATACTCAGCCTCGTGTATTTATTCTTGCACCTAAGAGCCCACTACTTAACAAGATGAATCTTCAATCTGATGAAATGGGACTTTTAAAAAACAAACAAATCCAAAACTGGTAAAATAGGTGGTGAAACTTTAATGGTTTCAGGGCAGAACTGAGTAAGCGCAGAAAAAAAAAAAGAACTGTACTCTGTTTTTTCCACCCTGTCATGGCCTACAATATTGAGATTCTATAACACTTTCTTTATTGTTAATCCTTAATCTGACCTGATCATTGAAAGTATTATATTAAGTAGTATGATCAAAATTGCCTCTGGAAGACTTCATGAATAATCCTTCTATATTCACCTTGTGTGACTGTCATTTTTGGACTTAGGTAAAAGATTTCTTCCTACAATGAGCTATTTCGAGATTGAATGCAGATTTTTCTCCTTTTACTTCTAAGGTATCATGGGATCTGGTTCATTAACTTGCATCATGTAGTGGTATTTGAACTGAAGTGGCCCAACTGAAATGGGTTTACAGTCTTTAAACAGACATACAGTACATTTGTGCTCTGTGCCATTGATTTTATCGCCATGTATCTGAATATTATGACCTTTTCATCTCTTCTACTGCATATCTCAAAAAGAAGCAGAGACCTATGGGGAAATATTCCTTGTTTCACCATCTAAATGTATTATCAAAGTATTTTTTCTTAAGATGGTTAGACTTATTCAGAAGACCTATGTAATTTTCTGAAGCAATTCACTGTGATGCTTACTAATATATTTTTTTTCTGCACTTCTAACAGTACCAACTAGGAATCAGTACACAACCTTTATACACTGGCTGGTGTGTTTCTATACCTGTGCAGTGAAGAAATACATCTCTAATTGCCAAGCTCACTGGGCAGAGTTGGAAATGTTGTGTGACCCAGAAGGCTTTCATGCTACAAGTATTCCTTTCTTTGATCCTATGCCTAGTTCTTTCCCCTGGCCATATCCCCCACCAATTATTTCAGTACTGTAAATCTGCCAATGACCTCAGTATATCATATAATACTCCTCTAATGTTTCTGTGTGGCTGGCTCGGTGTGGGTTGGGGACAGGAACTACCAAGACAATCATTTTATACTTTACAAATTCAGCCCATTTCTCTTAGCAGACTAGTTTTTGGAGACTGGAGCAATGACCTGGCTCCTAATTTCTGTAGTTTTAAAGGCTCCTGTGTGCCGGCCTGTCTGCCTGCCTATGGATATTTTATCTATCAGTATAAGATAGGAGGGGAAAAAAGCTATTTGAAATGTAAATTTCAGGAGGCCTAGCTTTTTCTCTTACATGGTTAATAATAATGGTTATTGCTAAGCACATTGGTTTGTGCTTAAATTGTAAGCCACCCTGAGTCTTTGGAGAAGGGCGGGATATAAATGGGATTAAAATTAAAAAAAAATACAATGCAAATTAATTCATTTTGCATAAACTCTGCTCTAGAAAAGAACTGTTTTTAGCCACCTAATTCTGTTTGTTAGCTGCCTAAATCTACAAGAATATAATCTACATTTATGTGATATTATGGGCCTGAAGCTGCTACAATGGCTATTAATTATTCAAAATCTGATGCATAAGTTGTCAAGACAATATTAATAAGCAGAAAATCATAACACCAATGAATAATTATTCAGCCTGAAACACCTTTGCTTCTGGCCTATTCAATCTTTCAAACGTACTTCAGGCATATTAGGCATGTGCTAATGACCTTCTATAGATGATGTAAATCTTCCAAAAGAGTAATTACAATTTTTTTAAAGGTCTGTGATTCACTACATCCATCAAAAATGGATAACATCAAGGCAAATGGGATAAGAATGTTCCTATCTGGACTTGGGCTAAAGGGGCTTCCATATTGGATATGATCAGGGTTCCTATCTCCTTCAATAATTTATTACAATGGAATGATAGGCAGAAATTCAAAAGAACTATTGTTCTATCTCATTGCCTGGGAGGAGTTTCTTTGTAGCTTAAGGTAAAGGTAAAGGTTCCACTGCACATGCGTGCTAGTCGTTTCTGACTCTAGGGGCCGGTGCTCATCTCCGTTTCAAAGCCGAAGAGCCAGCGCTTGTCCGAGGACATCTCCGTGGTGATGTGGCCGGCATGACTAGACGCCAAAGGCGCACGGAACGCTGTTACCTTCCCACCGTAGTTAGTCCCCGGTAAATATTTATTTACTTATATACATTTTCCACCGGCATGGAGTCATTCCACACAGAAGTGGCCCCTTTTTTATTTGTGAATAGCAGCCTTAAAAGAAATAAAATGTTTTGATTTACTCCGGAGATAGAGAATATAGAAGATAGTGTGGAGGATAGGGAAAAGCCAAAGGCAGAGTAGAGAATATAGAAGATAGTATGGCAGACAGGGAAATTCTATTACTAAAGCAATAAGTAGAAAAAGCTGGTCTGAGCCCAGACCAAGAAAGGTTTGATAAGGCTTCAGACAACTTCCCCCCACCCCCAGTTCCCCAAACTCACATGAAGATAAAAGAGGGAGGAAAGGAAGCACATTCAGACTTGCAAGATTCTGTTACTATAACTGTCCTAATAAAAGTAACTTTAGACCCACATGGTGTCTGTTTCTTGGCCTGGTCTACCTTATAGGATTAATAGCTAAGTTACAGCCTACTTCATCGGTTAATGATGGCTCTCATTGTGCAAAGGTTTCAGGGCAGTCAGTGATAGCAGGCCAGTAATATTGATTTGCCATAAGATATCAATGTATAAGAAGGTATGTTCATCTCCACCCCATTAAGTCCCCTGGGATATTCTCTATCACCTTAATGCTCTCTATTTCATCCTGTTTCTGTGTATTTCAGCTGCCCACCATTTTTTTTTGCTAAGAACCCTATGAAGTCCACTTTGCTGATAGACATTTCTGGAAATACAGATGATTCTGAAGATGTAAATGTTGTGCATCCTGCCAGCTTTATTTTATTGAAAAGAATCTAAAATTTAAAACTGAGGAACTGGGGAGAAGAGCAGGCCCCAAGGCATCATATGCAGTGTTGCATATCCATGCTTTATCCAAGACATTTCTGGGATCTATCAGCCATTTCAGCATTCTTCTTTGAATGTTCAAGTGAAAGAGGTCAGGAATATTTTTGTTACCTCCCTAGAAGCTTCTGAAATTTATTCTTTCTGACATCTGAAGTTGGACACTGGAAGTAATTAGAAAGAAGCATTGAAAAGAGGAGCAGGCTGAGAATCTGCTGAACGCCGGGAGCTGATATTAGTCCTAGAGTCATATGCAGATTTTTTTTTTCTCCCCTGCCAAGGCTGCCCCAAGGAGAAAGATGTCTGTTTTCAGATCACACCTGAAAACTGAAACTCAGATATAGGTGGGATTAATGGGAACAAATAATTAGAAAAGTTAGCTCCTTTTGCAGATGACAACTTGATGGACTTGGGTGTGGCTGGTTTTTGCTCCCTACATTGAATGCGTGCACCAACCTGTTCCTATTGCTTTGCTTTTAGCTGTGTGAAGACTTTTAAGAAAAACGAGGAAAATGGCAAACATCTATCATGCAAAGTTTTGGAAATTATAAATCAAATTTCAACTAAATTGCAATAACTCACTCTTTGTAGTTTATGGTATCACTGCCATTTTTCTTTCTGAAAAGAAAGTAGCAAGGCTATTTTGACCACCTTGCCTCCTCCACTGGAGAAAATATTTGGACAGTTCCTTGACAACAGTTCAAGGGTCTTTGTCTCTTGGGATTTCAAAATTGAAAGAATCCACTGCATTTTTAATCCAGAGAACCTGTTTTCTCATCTACTGACCCTCAAATTATGTCTTTACTTATAAACAGCTCATCTTTCTTTATATTCTCACCTCTAAAGATGTTTGTTAAACCATGTTATGGAAAGAAGCCACATTATATTATTATATTATTAAGAGAGTCAGATTGGTATAGTGGTTAAGACATTAGGTTAGAAACTGGGAGACTGTGAGTTCTAATCCCACTTTAGGCTGGGTGACTTTTGTCCAGTTACAGCCCTAAGAATGATGCAATGGCAAAACACTTCTGAAAAAAAAAAACTTGCTAAGAAAACTACAAGGACTGCCCAGGAAGTCTCCAAGTATCAGACATGGTATATGTATACTGTACGTATATGCATATGTATATGTGTGTGTATTTATATTTGTCAAATAGAGCATCCAAATGCTTCAGAATATGATATTCTATAATTTAGATAAAATTTATTCAATAAGTGTTATCCCCACGTCAGTGGCCCTGTGTAAAATGGACTAAACTTTTATCTCAGCCTTCCATTTGTATTGTTGAAGATTATGGTCATGTTCATTCATTCTGCAATAGTAATGAGATATAAATATCACACATTAAATGTGACTTGTTTTCTAGAACTGGATTGGGCAACAGAGCCATAGACTTTCTGCTTCAATGAGTTTCTTCCTACTGAGGAAAGGCTGTAAGAACTGCTAGTTTCACAGTGCTTAACCCCCACTTTTCTAAACGTACACCTCTCGACATCTTGTCAATAAATAGGAGGTATTGAGGGATGTACTCCTATGGAGCTGAAGAGCATTTTATTGGGAAAGAACAGTTGTAGTATCCATACAAAGCAAGTTCACAACTTAAAACCCAAGGCAACACAAATGGAAATAAATGGAAATTACCACCACAATATTGTTTTTTTTTCTTTTTCAAAAGACACCATGGTGCATAACCAGTGGTGAGATTCAGATGGTTCACACCAGTTCGGCAGAACTGGTAGCTAATTTTTTGTTGCCCAGGCCCAGAATGGACTTCCGGAAGTGGTATCCACACAGAGAACCGGTTGTTCACATATTTGAATCCCACCACTGTGCACAACTAAATAACCAGCCACAAGCACCATGAAAATGAATGAACAACAGCAAATAACAATAAAATTCCTAATAACTCACAAACAAATAAAAATAGACATTCTTATAATGGCATATTCTTAGAATTAAGTTCGGTTTTCTTTTGGGATGTGTGGGTTTGTCAATATATCTCATAACTTCTGTCATTCAAGTATTACCCAGGTCCAGCTTGCTTGTCATTCTTGAAATGTGGTAAGGCCCAAGATCCTCAATCAATAGTCATGCTAACTAGGAATTCTGGAAAATAATTGCAGTAAATCTGCAGGGTGCTAGGTTAGGAAAAAATGCTTAAGTAATTTACAGATAATGAAAAAATGAAATGATTATAACTGACATACCATCCTCAGATGACCTAAAAATACTTGACTGTGTGTCTATTCATTCATTGTGAATTTCAAAGACAGTATGAGTATTTTGTTAAATTTGGAGAAAATAGTACATACCACATAGGTGTTTTTTTTTAAAAAAGAAAAAGTCTTAAAAAATCTATTTTTTAAAAAAAGATTTCCTTTATGTATCTGGAGACTCCTTCCATTTTCAAAGGGTTGGTTATTTAATCTTTCTGTGAGTTTTGAGATTCAGCCTTGCCATTTGTGCGCAATCTAATTATTGTAATTTTCTCAGAGCTTAATTATTAGGGTTTGATTCTGATACACACAAACTTAGTGGACAATCTGGCTTCATACAGCTGGATCCTGTTTTTTTTTTTCTTTTGGCAGTGTCCTGTAAAAAAGAATCCACTTGGTGAAGTCATCTGAAATAATTATGCTTCAAATATGCACAGCTTCAGCCAAGCCACGTGCTCCTGAAGCACAGAATCCAGATGCCCTGCATTTTCTATTCACTTCAGCTTTCTATCCTGCCACGTGCAGGAAGGAGGTGCTTTGTAAAAAAAATTTCCCCCTTGCCTTTTCCAATGCAGGAAGGCTTTAATTAGACATAAATGAGTTTGATCAATGAATCATTAACTTCCATTAAACTTTAAGTAGATTTCCTGACCCTGCTACTTCATTTTGAATTTAATCTAGTACACACTGGATAATTAGAATGAAAGGGACCAAAGCTGGAGGCTATCCTCAGGCTTTCACAGCAAGTGGAGTTGATTCAGTTAATAAGTTACGTTCTAGTCAGTTTGTAAGAGCAAGAATTAGTTATAAAGTGTAATTTCTCTAAGAAAAAAAAAGGTACTGTGAATTGGATTGGCTCTAATACCGGGTCTTTTTTTTTCTCCAGAAGAGGCAACAGATCTTATTTTGGGGGGGGCTGTCTTTTTTACTCACATCCTGGACCGAGGTAGCCCTGCCCAGCCAGTCTACTTCTTCCGAAGCCGAAGGAGCAGCTTCATTCTGCAGCTGCATTCTGGCCTGCATTTCCCTGTCAGGCCTTTCTGGAAGGCCTCTGCAGCTGAGTACCGAGCTATGGATTCAATCCATAGCTCGGTTCTTGGATGCAGTGGTCTTTCCAGAAATGCAGGCCTGACTGAGAAATGCAGACCTGGTTGCAGAAGAGGCCCACTTCAGAAGAAGTGAGCCAGCAAGGAGGGGCCTGGCTGCAAAGTAAGTGGGTGTGGGATGCAGATCCACACCCCCACCCCTGCCCTAGCTTGATTTTTAAGTTTGTGCCTCAGCCCAAAACTATGGCTTATTTTGGGGGGTAGGGCTTATATTAGGCTCAACCCCCAAAATCAAGCTAGGGTTTATTTTTGGGGTAGGCCTTACTTTCGGAGAAACAGGGTAGTTCTAGGATGGCTCTATTTGGAGGCTTTTAAGGTGTCTCACCAACCACATCTCTTTCTGAACCAGAGGTTTTGTATATAAGCCAAGGAGAGAATAGAATAGAATAGAATAGAATAGAATAGAATAGAATAGAATAGAATAGAATAGAATAGAATAGAATAGAATAGAATAGAATAGAATAGAATAACAGAATTGGAAGGGACCTTGGAGGTCTTCTAGTCCAACCCTCTGCTTAGGCAGGAAACCCTGTACCATTTCAGACAAAGATTTTATCCAAGCTTTGAAGCTGCCAAATGATAACATTTTATTTTAATTATTCTGCTGTCTTTGAGTGTTGTTTTTGATGAACTAAAACTCATAGACAAAACTACAGGCACGCCTCCCCATACAGCCAAACCTGTATGTTCACTTTAGACTTGTTTCTAAAATACTTTTTTTTCTTCCTTTAGATTTACTCAGAGGGTGTTCTGAGATGTCTGAACCATTGTTGCTTGATTACTTTTCTCCAATATTATAAAAGTCATCAGGATTTTCATGAAAAAAAAATTAAACTTATTAGAAATTATGATCCTCGTATTTGTCACATGACTTGTAGATAGATACCTAAAGTTTTGATTTGAACTGGTTCATACAGTTTTACTTCATTTTATTGTCTTGTGCACTCTCTTCAATAAAAATGTTACTTGATAGGTTCATAAAAGGCAGACTCTGGCAACTGTAGCTTTCATGGATAATACAGTTTGCAGACTTCCATAATAACCAACATAGAGTGATCAGTGATAATCGCTGTGCTATCATTCTTTTGCTAGGCTGGACGTATTTCCGGATGACAGTATGTAAGTGGCTTTTCTTCCATACTAACGTTCTAGCAGAGCTGGCTTGCCTCATGCTTACTGTGCATTTCCTGTCCCTGTGCAAAATAACACATTTCAAGTGTTCAAAGTATTTCTATAGCGGAAGCATTTTGGCACCTCTGATTGGCAGCTGCATTTAGAAAGTATGTTAGGGAAAGACATGCCACTTAAGCATGAGAACAAAATTGTGAGATTGAAAGGCTATATAATAGAGTGCAACTAGTAAGTTAATTAATTAAAGCGATGATTTCTTGAGATCCTCCTCGAAAACATATGTCTTGGAGGAGAATCTCAAGAAATCATTGGTTTAATTAATTTGAACTTTTAAACAAGTGGTATTCTGGCCTGGTGCATTCAAAAGGACACCTCATCCACCTGATGGGAAGCACAGGGGCAGGTTTTTGAAGAGACCTGTAACTACTGAAATCCAATCCAATGGTGGGAATTGGTTATTCAGGAGAAGTACTTGGGAAAATCTGCCCCCAGGGACTTTTATGGATAGAACCCCACGAAAAAGTCTAAAGATGAGAAGCTGATGATCTTGATGATGAAGGGCCACACTTAACAAGAAAGTGGAAGACTGAGGTTCAGAAAGTAGTTGGACATATATCACACATATGGGAAGTGTTACTTTTAGAGGGGAATGTTTTTTGTTGCTGTTGTTTTTAGTTTTGCACTGCCTGTTTCAGGATCTGCGCAATTATTTTCATGCTTTTTCTACCTGTAAATGGCCAGAAATTCTGTTGACCATTTTAACAGTCATTGTCAGCAGGGCATATGAAGACTGTAGAGAGAAACTTGGGGAACGTGAGCAGCCCTGCAGCCAAAATTTCCCCACCTCTGCCCTAGATACAGTTTCATGTACATTCCACCAATAATTTTAACCTCTTATCCATTGCCCTTTCTGTTCAGTGAATATTGATCAAGACAGTATATAATGTATTAGTTGAGTGCCCACTAAAGTAGCCCCCCTTACTTTTGGTTCCTTGTCTGCAGAAGGTAAGGAAGACTAGAGTGCTATGCCTGAAGCTTGAAAATTACCTTGTAAAAATCAATATCACCCACTTAATCATGGATCTGTACAACTAGAAGCATCTCCAGAGCAGTAAGCAAATAAAAAAAAAATCATAATTCTTCTGTGTCAGGAACAAAAAACTTAACCTTATATCATGATTCCTGGAAATGGAACTGGCATTTATTCCTTTTCAGCCATCTGCCATTGCTGTTTTTAAAAGTCCTTTTAGAATAAGGAAAGGGGATGTGGGAGTTTATTAAAGAATTCTCCTGAGATTAAACTCTGCCAATCACCAATGAAGTATCATCAGAACTACTGCGTGATTTTGGAAATCCCACATATTTTTAAGGTTAGAAATCTGCCACATTCTACTTGTTATATGATTCAAGACATTATGGAGAAATCTTGGCATCCCTTCCTCACTGAGAGGAAGTGGGAAGACAGAGAGAATTAAAGAAAGTTACCTTTGCAATAACTGTCAACCTCCCTCACTGTGATTTGAAGATATTTTTTTTAATCCAATTGAAAACAAGAGATTTTTCTGCATCAGAAGAAACAGAAGTGGTGAAGCTGACAACACGTTTCTTGTAGTGTTGACAGTTTCACGGGACACAGAAATAAGGATATGGTAAAGATAATGTAAGACTTGATGGTAATTGAAGAACATAAAAAACACACCTCCAAAATATGTTTTGAAAAAAAGTGGTAAATGTTGAGAAAAATAAGAATATGGCTTGAATATAAAGAACAAAATCCAGACGATCAAAATATAATGAATGGATTGTTCCCAAACAGGAGGAGGATGAAGAGGACAAGGAAGAAGCAGCTAGGTTGAAAGAACACTGACTTTCCAGCGATGACTATGATTGTTGCCATTATTTAAGTAGGGAATACTATAGGTAACTCCATGGGTCATGATAGATACGTGGTCTATCTTTGTGCCTTCTTGGTGACTTTTGGATCTCTTCTGATTCAACACTGAAATCTAGCAATTTTACTCTACCTATTGTATTGATGTTGTTTTACATTATTTTTGGAGGGAAATAGCCTGGATGAGTATTTACGTAAACCTTAGGATCGGCTTGCAAGGTATAATTTAAAAAAACCTCTCCCCAAACAAGTAAATCTCTGTGCAAATTTTGCTTTCTTGTGATCCTCCTGCCTGTTCTATATCTTTGGCCTACTCACTGTGGCCCTTGTTACAAAAATAAAAAATAAAAAAGAAGAAGAAGGAAGAAGGAAGAAAGAAGAAAGAAGAAAGAAGAAGAAGAAGAAGAAGAAGAAGAAGAAGAAGAAGAAGAAGAAGAAGGAGGAGGAGGAGGAGGAGGAGGAGGAGGAGGAGGAGGAGGAGGAGGAGGAGGAGGAGGAGGAGGAGGAGGAGCCCTTGGGATCCAAAATATGTGGCTCTGGCTTCGGAAGGGCGGATTGTATCAAAGGCTTTGCCCCATCACTTCATCTCCATCTTGCACATTCCAAGGAAAGGAGTGAAAATACAAGATTTCCAGAACATCTGACAAATGTTTGGAATAGAGGTTAAATGAGCCATGAAGAGCTGTATTTCTTATGATTCATTAATCATAAGAAGGAATCAAAAAGGGTGCTGGGAGCTGTCCGTCAACTAGTCTTCTGAAGCTTTGCTTTGAAAAGCCATCATGCTTCTGCTCAGCCTGCAGTGCTGTGATACTGCCAGTGTCAACTTGTCACATTTTATTTTGCCTCGCATGCTGCAGAGGGAGCAACTCAATGGAAAGGAGGAGCCTGCGTCCTCTGCCTGCTTTCCCAATCATCCCTTGGTTCCAGCAAGGACAGTTGCAGCAGCACCATCTGCCTTGCTTCAGAAGCTGATAGAGGAGGGGGATGACCCTCTCATATCCCCACTCTAGGAAGGAAGTTTCCTGTCAAAAATCCTTTCTCTTGAGCTAAACTGCTAGAACTGGAACTTGCTGCACCTGCTCCAGAGGAAGCAGAAGCCGTGTTGCTGGGAGGAGGAGGGAAAGGAAGACAGCTGCCAGCTGGCCGAAAGGGAAAAAACAAAACAAAACAAAAAACAAAATCCAAACAGAATAATGCTTATGGGCATTTTTCTAATATTAAGGCTTGAGTTGGGCACCACGTAAAAATGCAAGTAGAAAAATAGGGACCGCTACGGTGGGAAGGTAACAGCATTCCGTGCACCTTTGGCGTCTAGTCATGACCATGGAGATGTCCTCGGACAAGCGCTGGCTCTTCGGCTTTGAAACAGAGATGAGCACCGGCCCCTAGAGTTGGAAACGACTAGTACGCATGTGCGGGGGAACCTTTACCTTTACCTGGGCACCATAGAATTTTCTGAATATTAGAGAAGCTGTATTTCTTTTTTTAAATCAAAGCCCCACTGATGCAACAATTGCTTCCATCGCTTGTGATAGAAAGCAGGTGTCAATTAAAGAGTGCTACCTGCTGCCTAAGAACTGTATCAGCTTCTGGTGTGGTGTGGGCCTCCCACTGCTTCTGAACTCCCTCACCTGGACCAGTTGTAAACTGAATATGTCTGTAATTGGGATTTGAACAAAGAAGCAGAATGAACTGAGCTTCCTGCTGTCTTTGCATTTCCCTTGAAATTGCCAGTAATTTCGGCAATAATTAAACTCATTATTATGCCAAGTCTTTCCATAAACTTTGTGTAGGTCACTTTACTTTTTTCTTTTTTAAAAAAAATAAACGTGCTTGAAATTTTAAGCAATCAAAAGCTCTTTAATTTCCTTTAAACTCACTCACTCTTACCATTAAGATTTTCAAAGCTGCAAAATGTATCCAGGTGGAAATTTCTAACTGTACAAGCGCTGACTAGCCAATTGGGTGTTTTGCAGAACCAGTTTTCCCAGAAACTGACCTAGAGGAGGGGGACTCAAATTAACAGGAGAAGCATGCCAAGCAAAAGAAAGAATCAGCATCCATGCCTGCTGCTTTTCTTCTGCAAATATCCCCATGTACTTTCTTTAGCATTTAATTTTGCTACCACTCAGCTACAGCTTCAGACACCCATTTCAGAACAGTGGCCAGATGACATTTGCAGAAACCCAAAGAGAATGCACAGCATCCCAGATTGTGGTCAACGATTCTCAGAGCAGGAATGCAAAGACTGTTAATGTCAGCCCTCTTAGGTAGACCAGACCAGAAAATCACACTCTGCAGGAAAGCTAAAATTACTTTTATTGGCTACAGCTGGCTACAACAACTGAAATTTGCAAGTTGGACTGTGTTGTGCTTATCCCTCCCACCCACTTATAATACAGTGAATTAGGGAAGTGTCTGTTGAAGCAGCTCCTGATTTTTACCTGGATGTTCTGGTCTTAAAAAATGCCTTAGCCCCTTTTTCTTAGGCAACAATTCCTGCATTCTGTACTGCATCTCCATTAATGTCAACTTTCTTCCTGTATTCTCTGCAATTAATGTGCTACAATCAGCAAGAAACCATGTAAAAGGAAGGCCACCTGAGGAACCATTGGAAGAGAACACCCTGAAGCTGAAATAGAAGGGGCTATAAATTGGTGGAGCAGTGGGCTAATGCCTCCTTAAGTAACACCAGCTGCCTGCAATTAGTGCAGGTTCGAGTCCCACCAGGCTCCAGGTTGACTCAGCCTTCCATCCTTCCGAGGTAGGTAAAATGAGGACCCAGATTGTTGGGGGCAATTCAGCTGACTTTGTAATAATGCCGCTTGGGTGTGTGTGTGAAAGCCCTCATAAGCAGGCATATACATAGAATGAAGGCAACTGCTAAGCTTGTAAGCCGCCCTGAGTCTTCGGAGAAGGGCGGGATATAAAGGGAATTTAAAAAAAATTCCCTATCTGCCTCAGTCTCATTCAGTGACTGTCACTGGTTTGCTATGCCCACCATTCTTGATTTATAATTAATTAATTAATAATAATTAAAAGGAGCCAGGGTGGTGCAGTGGTTAGAATGCAGTATTGCAGAATAATTCTGCTGTCTGCCAGCAGTTTGTTTTTGACTGGCTCAAGGTTGACTCAGCCTTCCATTCTTCTGAGGCCAGTAAAATGAGGACCCAGATTGTTGGGGGCAATGTGCTGACTCTGTAAACTGCTAGAGAGGGCTGTGAAGCACTGTGAAGCGGTATATAAGTCTAAGTGCTACTGCTATAATAAATTTTATTCCTAACTATGTCGTTCCAACACTTTTGGGAGCTGTAGCCAGCTTTTGGTGGTACAGCTTGCCTTCAGAATTTGTGGGTGTTCCATCACTGGAGGGTTTTAAGAACAAATTGGACAAACGGACTAAAATTCACATTAAATTATAGTTTGAAAGAAAATTTTACAAAATGATGTGTATCATTGGTACTTTACTCCAGATAGACTAGTGAAAATGTATAAGGGGATTTCCAATAAGTGCTGGAAATGTAATCAAACTTCAGGTTCATTTTATTATATGTGGTGGTCTTGCAAATATGCAAAAACTTACTGGATAAACATAACAAGGACAATGCAAAAATATTTAAGATACAAATATTAATGAGACCTGAACAAGCCAACAGAAAAACAATTTGGGGTGCTATTCATGATGATGGCTGCGAGAATTGTACTTGCCAAATACTGGAAAGAAAAAGAGATGCCAACTGAAGAATAGATTTTGAATTGACTGACCTAGCAGAGATGGTGAAATTAACTGCTTTGATTAGAGATAATGGACTAGACAGCTTTATAAAAGACTGGAAACTATTTGTATACTTTTTATGCACTAAATATAATAGATGATTAACAGGTGGATCTGAAGATTAGTGTAATATTTAACTCAACCTGTTTTTCTTCTTTCTTCTTTATATGTTTGTAAAAGGGGAGGAGAATTTACTGGTTTTTTCTTTTGTTTCAGCACCCAGACCAGGATGGATCCTGCATGTTAAATCTTAAATTTAATTGACCACTTTTTCTTCTTTTTTTGTATGTTTTTTTTCTTTTTTGTTGTTGTTAGGATTGAATGTACGCTTTTGTTTTGTTTTATTTTGCTTGTTTGTTTTATTGTTTTGTATTTTATTTTTCCAACTCTGTCTGTTCTGTTATGCCTGCCTTGGGGAGTGTCCTATAGATCATGAGCCTACAGCTGGTTGCATCATAGCGAAACCACGCCCACCCCATTGCCGGCAATTGCAAAAAAGTCGAGATACATCACGGCACATTGTGTGACGTTGCAAGTTTGACACCCCTGGCCTACACCATACTGCCTTCTTTCTTCTATCCCCACTGGTGCTTTCCCATTTAGAGCATGACAGAGGAAAATAAATATTGTTTATGTCTTCAGAATGTCTAATAGAACTGATGCCAAATGAATATTTATCTCACTGTATTTTAAGTTGGACAGATTTTCTTTTAGTGTGTGTGCATGTATGTGTATCTACACACACACATACCTAATTATATGGCGATTACGCTTGAGCAAACAATCTCTTCGATCACCCATACTGTGTGTTAACAATGGAAACAGGAGTCCTGAATGCAATTCTTGATAGCTGATTGAGTGTGTTAACAGAAAGGCAAAAACTCTCATATCTAAACTGCCAGCACATTGTTTCCAATATTGACATTAATTGGTGTGTTGGGTGACATTTCATGCAAAGGCTGAATGAAAATAGAATAATATAAGCACTCTAGTTCTATCTATCTTTAACTGCTTGACAACAGTTTACTAATTGTTTTTGACCATGAGAGATCAGACCTAATATTAATTTCTCAATATTGTTTCTTGTATTTGGGGAAGGAAAAAAGTGATCAAAGTAATGCAATTTAAAACAATGGTTAAATAAAAACCAAAGCAAAAATAAAGATAAAAAAACATTTACAAATCGCTATTTAAAACTATATCTGCTGGAATTATTTTTTAACATAAACTACCTAGATATCATTGACACTTCTCTATGTAGAATTAGTTCCAATAATCTGTTTTTTTTTCTTATATGCCATATCAGAGGACCAGAGGAAAGTAGTTATGATTTAATTTGTGGATCTAATGGGTTCAATGTAAGGAGAAAATAATCTTACTTTTTGCCTAGGGAAAATCCCAAGGAAAGCTGGAGCAGGACTAAAGCAGGAAAGATTGCAAAGTTTGGAGACAATGTGGAATTATCAAAAGCACTGATAGTCATCTGTTGTATTGAATTGTAGCCTTGGTGGAGCAGTGGGCTAATGCCTCCTTAAGTAACACCAGCTGCCTGCAATTAGTGCAGGTTTGACTCCCACCAGGCTCAAGGTTGACTCAGCCTTCCATCCTTCCGAGGTAGGTAAAATGAGGACCCAGATTGTTGGGGGTAATAAGATGGCTTTGTAATAATGCCGCTTGGGGGGGGCAAAAAAGCCCTAATAAGCAGGCATATACATAGAATGAAGGCTACTGCTAAGCTTGTAAGCCGCCCTGAGTCTTCGGAGAAGGGCGGGATATAAATGGGATTAAAATAAAAAAATAAATAAATAAAATTACCCTTTTTCAAGGGAATAGAAAAGTCATGAGATCAACTTTTGAAAATCAAGCAGTCAAAACTGAATTTAGGGGCAAGTGATAATCTGATGGGTCAGGATGGTAGGAAAAGGTGGTAGGAAAAGGATGTTGGTAATGGGCAGCAGTCAGCCACTCAAAAGCTGAAACTATTTTTGTTTTTCTTAACTAGTGAAAAGTTCCTGGATCAGGATCTCTTAAATTTGAATTGTCTTTGGAGGAGAGACTTTTGGAGGCAGGCAATTTTTGTAATATTTATTTATAAATAGATGAAATGTGAAGCATGTGGTTGTCCACCACAAAAGTGACCTCTTTGTACTATACATTGCATTCCCTAACAAGTTGTTTCTACATTTTGCCCTTTTCATCTGAGGATGAAGCTCACAACATACTGTCACTATCCACTGATAGCTGAAGGAATTTAAATTGGAGTCTTAAAATACACTACAGGTGAACTGTTTACTCTGAGATAGAAAGCCTTATCCTTCATCAAACATGAAAGTTGAAATTTCTCTGGACCATACATAGCACTGACATCTGAGCATGAAAAAAATAGACTTTACTTTGTTTAATGAGCTATTTTACTGCATCTTCCTCACAAAGGGCTATTTGAAGACTTTTTGGTAGCCTTATGACTTTATTTTTAAAACTTCAGTTCCAGTTCTATTGTACTGGAAGTAACATATCTTGCTTGAATCTTATAGATTATGATTCTCTGTGCCTGATTTCCTTACTTAGACCACTGGGCTGATTTCTGATTCTGGTTTCATGACACATTTCTCTTGCTATATTCTTGAAATTGTGGTTTGCATTACTGTCCTGGCCTGGATTTTGCTCTTGAAATGTGACAATAATAAGATAGGATTATCTAGTCACTCACCCACTCTTGGTCTGCTGTATTCAAAATAGGACAAGTGTCTCCAGAGGTAAAGCTCCTAGCAATACCAACCAAAAATATAATGTGCAGCTGTTTCATCTCTTTTTGTTTTTCAGATCTTCTTTGATAAGCAGTGGAGTATAACAAATATACAACAGTGACATTTGTACCTGTCTATAAAATTATTTGAATTTGGTAGCATGATTCCACAATAAATTCCTTGTTTGGAATTCCCTCAAATTCTTTTTAACTACAAATCTGAAAGTTCTAGAATAATTTCTCTTCCCATCTGCAATGTAGGATCTACGATGCGACAGAGGGGCAGGCTTGAAGAAATCCTCCACTCAAAGAACCCAAAAGCCACCTTCTTCAACTGTCCCTAATAACTCTTTAATGCTCTATTGCTTGTCATATTAAACATTAAATTATGGAAAAGATGGACTAGAAAAATCAGGATCTTAGCTGTAAAATCATCCCACTGACATCTGGGCATTTGTACTGACCTTTGAATTATTTAGATTGTTAACTAAAAGGCTCTACACACTCACTTCAGATGACATTCTGAGAACTTAAATTTCGGAGAATGACCTTTATGATTAGAGAATCTTCCAAGAAGAAAAGAATATATGACTTCAAAGAAAAAAAAGTATTTTAAAGCATTAGGGAAATATCTGAGCTGCATCCTTTATTATCTATACCAAATATATGGACTGTTGGTTCTTCCCGAAGACTATGGTCCCATTACAAATTTGTTCAATGGTGTTATCATATAACACTCAATTTGGTCTTGTTAAGGCACTGGACTAGGTGTTCAGTGACTTGAGTTCTAGTCACGTTATAGGCATGAAAGCCACCCAGGTGTCCATGAGCCAACCACTCTTTCATAGCCCTAGAAAAAAGGCAATGGCAATATAATAAAATATGATATATGTTATTTTAAACTAACAATTTATAGGGAGGTTATATATTATATCACTATAATGGTAATGAGCATAAATTACATTATATTCTCATGGGGCACTCTAAAGGCCCTTATAGTTCAGCATTCCACTTCTACAATTATCAACTTTACTCCTACAGAAAGTAAAAAAAATAGTGCATAGTCTAAACAGCAAGCTTCTCCTTTTGTTCTTTAGCAGGTGATATTTGATACTAGATTCAATATACAACCATCATGATTATTAATTAATACTAATATCCTCTATGCATTTCCTCAAGCCTTCTTTTGAACTCCTTCAAAATGATAGTTGCAGTGATGTGTTTTTAACTATATGTTTTTCATGTTATCCAAGTCAATTAAGTTCAAGAGAACTTATTGGAAATTTTCTCTCAGTACTACAACTCTGTTTTTTTAACCTTACTTATTTTTTTCCATTTGGATTTCAAGCATTCATGAATAATTAGCTATTTCAATTTCTCATTGTTCAAGCACACCAATAGCTGAATTCTGCTGGCAGCTGTTCAGTGATCTATTTCAGTCATATCAATGATGAATGTCAAGTAGTGCTTTTATGACTGATAAGCTAAGAGTTTGGGAATGTGTTGCATGCATGTACACATTTTTGTTAAGAATTTATTGTAGTTACAATACTTGGAGTGTAAGATTACTAAGAAATTCAAGTTTGCAATTTATATCAAACAATAAGTCATTCTCTGAGAGTAATTAAAGATAGTGAGAACATATCTTTCTGTCTTTAGATAAATGGCATCCATCCATCCATTGACATGTCCATCCATCCATCCATCCATCCATCCATCCATCCATCCATCCATCTAGTATTGTTTCTATTACTGTTCTGCCTAAATAATTCTATCCAAAAGACACAGAGCAGGATTGTATTGTTGGAGATGTAGAGAGAGTACTAAATTATATAGCAATTAAAAAGTAATGACCTGCTCTATCATACTTTGCCCATGTGCCTTGACACAAGCAATAGAGTTTCAAAGTCCAGATGTTATATAGAATTTTGTGTTTATTTTCTGGCAGAGGAGAAGAACAAGAAAATATGAAACAATCATGATTCCTTTATTTCTTTCTGTGTTATTATTTTGGTTGTAACAATAACAATAACAATATCAATAACAGAGTTTGAAGGGACCTTTGAGGTCTTCTAGTCCAACCCCCTGCTCAGGCAGGAAACCCTATAACATTTCAGATAAATGGCTGTCCAGTCTCTTCTTAAAAACTTCCAGTTTTGGAGCATTCACCACTTCTGGAGGCAGGTTGTTCCACTGATTAATTGCTCTAACTGTCAGGAAGTTTCTCCTTAGTTCTAGGTTGCTTCTCTCTTTGGTTAGTTTCCATCCATTGTTTCTTGTCCTGCCTTCAGGTGCTTTGGAGAATAGCTTCTTTGTGGCAGCCCCTGAGATATTGGAACACTGCTATCATGTCACCCCTCATCCTTCTCCTCATTAAACTAGACATACCAAATTCCAGAAACCTTTATATTAATAAATAACACAACCATAATGAAATAATACCCTAACCCTAACCCTAGTCTATCTCCCTAATAGGGTAACCCTGGGCAGCTTACAGAACACAAAAAAAATTAAAGATGGATGGAACTGAGATGAGGTCTTGTTACCTCATCCACCATCTCCAGCAGTGAATGCCTGCTCACCCCCTTGGGCTTCTAAGCCAAGCAGCAAAACCAAGTTTAAATACATTTCTGGAAGGCCAAAAGGATGGAAGCAATTCTCACCTCCAGTGGTAGAGTATTTCACAGGGATGGGGCCACAGCACAAAAAGTTCTTCTCGTTGATGCTGCTGCCTGCCAGAAAGTCCTTAGTATATGAGTCTGTCCCAGGCCTCTTCTGCTGGTCTGAGGGGGTTAGACAGCTCCTCAGATTGCCTATATCAGGGGTAGGCAACCTCGGCTCTTTTATGACTCATGGACTTCAACTCCCAGTATTCCTGAGTCAGCATAGCTGACTCAGGAATTCTGGGAGTTGAAGTCCATGAGTCATAAAAGAGCCGAGGTTGCCTACCCCTGGCCTATATGTATGTATGTATATGTCCCTGAAGGGATGAGCAAAAAACAGCATGAGTGTATGATGAGAATATAAATTCCCAACAGGGTGTTTTCTATCTTTCCTTGGTAGAAATTTCTTTTGATAAAGATTAATGTGGCAAACATACCTAATATTCCTTCCTCCCCATATTTTTCTCACTACAATAAACCTGTGAGATGGATTGGGCTGAGAGAGTGACTGACCCATCTGGGTTTTATGCATAAGAGAGGACTAGAGCTCACAATATCCTTATTTCTAGGGTGATGCCTTAACCACTAGACCAAACAGGACCAAATCAGACCAAACTTTCCTATTAACCTTAAATGCTTTTGGCCATGCTGGTGAGAAATCCAGAATGCACCTGGCAGAATTTATTTGGAAAAAAAAACAAAACCTACCATAGAGACTAGATAGACTGGACAAACATAGCACAACGATACAGTGGGAATTCCATGGGAGAAACCTTTAGTGACTTAGCCATACCAAAAAAGGTTTATGAAATTATAAAATAGTAACTGGTTCATGCAAGCCTCTTTGTCTTCATTCTTCTTCCAATAAGAAAGAATTTATTTAGGGTCCCTAGATTTTTTTAAGTACCCTTCTGCCTTGTATCTAAAACAGGAAGCTGCAATTTCAGACTAGTGAACCAAGAACATATTATGGGCTAGTGGTGTACTGCATTCAGGATTATTAGCCTCACTAATTATGTCCCAATGTGGATGTATTGGGAAAGTCTACTTTAATACAAAGTTTCGTCTTCTATTATCAAAGTGTGTACTCAGATATACAACACATGCTCATTTATTTTCCTGGTCACTATCCTTTCAAGTGTGCAATGAGACTCACTTGGGAGTAATTTGAAGGAAAGAGATGGGAAAAAAATTGAAATCATGTTCCCTTTTCTTCCTAATCACCCCACTTTAGTTTACTTGTTTAAAAATAAGTCAAATCACAGTGGGATGCAGATTTGGTAGAATCTATATTTCATTGGTTTTATTAAAAGAGACTTACTGATTATTGCTTTATAAAGAATAACACTTTGGGAATAAAGGAGGGAATCTAACTGTACATAACAAAGGAGTAACTCTTTCCTCAGTGTTATACAGAGCAGCATCTTTGTATTGTGTGTGTGAGAGAGTAAATGGGATGTCAAGGAAGTCATAGCTTGTCATGGTTTTGTGGTGCAAGCCCAGCACCACTGGCATCTTAGGCAATGTAAGCTCTCTGTGGTGTATCATCCAACACCAGCAGCCTGTTGAATAATTGGATAGGCAGGAAACAGCCAAAGCATTCCCTGGCAAAACTCTAAAAAAGAAAAAAAAGAAAAAAAGGAAAATAAAAGAGTAAGATCTCATTCCCTTCCTGGTGTCCCTTAGACATGACCAATTACAAGGCACACATTAAGTGAAAAGTAAAGCTGAGAGGGGCAATGAGGGCAGCGGAGTAGACAAAGTAACAGAGGAAGGGAAATGTACCATCCACATGGATGTGAAAAAGGGTAGAATGGGTGAGTTGAGAGAAGGAAGGGCGTGATCCAGAAGGAAGAAAAATTTAATTCTGCTAGACCCATCTGACAAATGCCACAAACTTTTGTGAGTGCTGTTTCCCCGAAAATAAGGCTAGGGCTTAGTTTGGGGTAGGCCCAGTGGTGGAATTCAAATAGGTGAACAACTGGTTCTCTGTGTGGATGCCACTTCCAGAAGTCCATTCTGGGCCTGGGTAACAAAAAATTAGCTACCGGTTCTGCTGAACTGGTGTGAATCAGCTGAATCCCACCACTGGGTAGGCCTTACTTTTGGGGAAACATGGTAAGTACTGTATGCTTGTGCAGAAACCACCATTAGGTCAAAGTGAGAAAGCCACATACAAAACAAGATTTAGAATAAAGGAGTCATCTTAAGAACTTATATATGATAAAGACCAGTAAAAATTAATAGAAGCATTACCACATATCAGCACAGGTGGTAATATGAATGCAATAAAATACAGAAATGCATAAATCTTCACGGACTCTGTTGGGTGTACATTCTTACTTGGGAATAGTGCCTGCTCAGCTGACCCAATAAATTGTTCTTTTTTGGAAACTGATCTTGGTTCAGAGTCTTTTCCTCAAAGAAATCCAGATCAAAATGTTTGTGCAAAAATACAGAAAGCAGTGCCAGGTGTGACAAGGGCAATGGTGTCACATTTGGCTTGATGCTCACATTTAATCATGTCACATTCAAGCTTTGGGAGAATATGGAGATTGCAATTTATGCTCTTCTGATACTGGTGCATCCTCTTTTTCTGAGGCCCAGAACAACCCTGCAGCTGTGAATCTTTTAAATTGTTCAACACAGGAAACAAGGATTTCAGATTTTGCAGCAAGAGAACATAACTCATGAAAAAGGAATCAATATTTCTATGTTCACAGTTAAGCAAAATTGGGTTTCATATTGGTAAGCAGATCAAATTAATGCTTAGACCTGTAGTTTTGTAACTAACAGCACTGCAACTTTAATTGCTCCTGGAATGTAACATTAATCACTCTAGGTTTGTCATATAAGCAGCATCAATGAAAGTTATGGGTCAGTTGCTTGACACATGAAAACAGTTGACACAAATGCCTCCTCTGTTCTTACCTCCACTTTCTCTATTTGGCCTGAAAATGGAATCAATTGTAAGCTAGATATTTACTCATACCATTTTTCTCCCCAAAGCATTAAATAAGATACGTGCAAGGAAACAAGCCTGCTTCCTAGCAGAACACATCACAATGAGATAAATACGAATTTTCTCACTGTGGGAAAGACTTTTACAGATGTTAGATTTTGCTTCAGTTTCTGAAGACTTGACAATGAATGGAGCTCTGTTTATATGTCTTTTGCCCCCTTTCTGCAGCTGCTGCTGTGTATTTCCTATTAATTAGTCATATTTGAAAATACCAATTAAAATAAAGGTCTTCACACTTATAACCCCGCTGTTCAGCAGTCAGTCATTGCCCTTGGAATTGTTTCATTTATTTTTCTTAGATTATATGACTGGATAAATGTAAGTTGTAAGCCATACCAGTCATTAAATGGGTCATTATGTGACTGACCCGATTTGATGTCATTTTTTTTTGCCGCGGCCATTAAGCTAATCTATTGTTTGTAATGAGCAGGTTTTGCAGGAAAACAGAAGAAAATATCAGTTCCTGGCAAAAATGTTGTAAATCACAGTCACATGACTATTGGACACTGCAAAAAGCCATAAATGCAGGTTTGTTGCCAAGCACCCAAAATGTAATCATATGTCTGTGGGGATGGGGTGGGGCAAAACATTGAAACTTTGAATCTGGGTTGCAAGTACTTTTTTTTGGGGGGGGGAGAGGTCTGTCATAAGCTCCAACAGCCAGTAAGTGACCAGTCATTAAGTGAAGACTGCCTGCAATTTCTTCTGAGAGGAGAATCTAGATCATATTGATTGAGTCTTATAAGTTAGCAAGAAAGCCACCACCCAAATGCTAGGAAGTATTGTGCATGTTAGCATATCTGGGCTAGTATGGAAGACAAAGAAAGGCTTGCTTTGTTATAAAATATGATAGCTGGTCAATATGGCTGCCTACCATGTGTGTTCAGTGGTGCCTTAATGATGATCCTATTATCACATTTGTCATTGAAAATGTCCTTTCATGAACTCAAGTTAGTTTTATTCTTTAAATTTTAGAGCCAGTTTGGTCTAGTGGTTATGACACCAGGCTAGAAAGTGGAAGATCATGAGTTCAAGTCACACCTTAGTCATGAAAGTCAACAGGGTGACTTGAGGCCAGTCAGTCTCTTTCAGCCCAACACATCACACAGGGTTGTTGTTGTGGGGAAAATAGGAGGCGGAAGTTATGGTGAACATATTTTCTGTCTTGAGTTATTTGTAAAAATAATAAAGGCAGAATACAAATAAATATAATGAATAGTAATAATAACTAAATCCCTGACCAGAGGAATAATCAAAGGAATCCCACAAAATGGTAAGGTAATGGAGAACCCTGATGAATCTAAAAATGTCATTTTTGGAGCTCTCTGGTTTCTTGCTTTCTCTGCTTGGGACCACTATCCCAAGAAATACGATAAGTAAAATAAATGTTAAAACTTAGTTTACTATATGCAAATTGTTTCAATGGGCTTTGTGTATTACAGCATTTGCAAAGTCACTCAAGAGAGGATTGTCTTGGAAAAACATTGCAGCCCATGGCAGAGAAGTTGTTAGCTTCACAATTTTATAGGATTATGAGATAAGCAAAAACAGCCTTAGAGAGAAAATGAAGGTGTTTCTTGGTGTTATTTTTGATCCATTCATGTAATATTCTCAGTTTCTATTATGAGAGGTCTATCTAAAACATCCCCCAAAAGTGAACTTAGGTTTTCCTGAGCAACAACAGTAATTATTCAGTTTCAGTCTAATTTCCCAAGATCTATAACATTGGTTAGGGCAAGCTGAAAGAATTTTACCCAATTTTCATTTCTAAGATTTACCATATTAACTGTGGGTGCAAAAATACCAGATTATCTGCTTCAGTATTCTGTCATTTGATTGCAAAAGCAAAGAGAAAATAGCAGACACTATTCTACTGAGGAAAAAAAATCATTAGCCTAATCTAGTTAAAGCGAGGAATATATGAAGCAATCTGTATCTGATCTGTGTATTTAATTATGTGTCTTTTTCATCGTATGCCTTTATTAGAGCATTGTTCAGAAAAGATAGACAATAAGATTAAATCCAAGTAAGAGTTCAATATTTGGGCCTACATGAATGAATGAATTAATGAATGAACCTTTATTGTCAAAGGTGTGGTACCATTACTATTGTGGTAATGTATCCTGGGAGCATTTACAGGGCCACAGTAATGAATGTTTGTTTGTTTGTTTGTTTGTTTGTTTGTTTGTTTGTTTATTTATTTATTTATTTATTTATTTATTTATTTATTTATTTATTTATTTATTTATTATTTTATAATATTTATTTACCGCCCTTTCCTGAAGGACTCAGGGCGGTTTACAGGGTGATTAAAACAAAAAATACAAAAGTTAAAAACAGTTAAAAAAATTATATCCACCCCTGAACAAATAAAACTCCAGTTAAAATTAAAATTAAAATTCTCAGCCTGGGTCAGAGAGCTCGAAGAGCCAGGTCTTCAGGTCCCGGCGGAATGAACAGAGGTCGGGGGCGGTCCTAAGCTCCACTGTCAGTTGGTTCCAAAGGGCAGGCACACCCACTGAGAAGGCCCTATCCCTGGGTGTTGTCCGCCGGCAATCTCTTACCGGCGGTACCCTGAGAAGACCCTCCCTGTGGGAGTGCACTGGACGAAGGGAGCTTGATGCCGGCAGCAGGTGTTCCCTCAGATAACCCGGACCCAAGCCATTTAGGGCTTTATAGGTCATCACCAGCACCTTGAATCTCACCTGGAGGGCAACTGGGAGCCAATGCAGCTCGCGGAGTAGAGGTGTTACATGGGAGCATCGGGAAACCCCCATCACAACTCGCGCGGCCGCATTCTGCACCAGCTGAAGCCTCCGAGTGGTCCTCAAGGGCAGCCCCATGTAGAGAGCGTTGCAGTAGTCTAGACGGGAGGTCACGAGCGCATGAGTGACTGTGCGTAGGGCATCTCAGTCCAGATAGGGTCGCAACTGGTGCACCAGGAGAACCTACATGTTCATGGTATCTGGTGGATAAAATCACATCACTCACATCAAACTTGACAGACTGATGCCAGTCCCTCTACAGTAGTCTTCAAGTTACAGTGATAATTAAGACTGGAATTTATGTTGCTAAGCAATTTAATCATGAAGCATGATGTCACATGACCATATCACTTAGTAACAAGAATCCTGACAGTTTCTGCTGTAATTCCAGGACAGTTAAACAGGAAGAGATGGGAGTCCTAAGTAAACAATTTGGGAGGTAAAAGCTTGAGTGGATTCCTGCAGGAACCAGCCAAAAAGTGGTAAGAGATGAAAATAATGGAAACAAGTAATTATTCTGTTGTTTAACTTTTGTATTTCATTACATAATGTGATAGAAAGTTGGATAGTTAGTCAGAGATTTGTTTATATTTTAATATTGATGACATTTGGATTGGATTCACAACTAATGTCTGAAGAACTATTCAATTAATTAATTAATGCTCTATTTTATTCATACACATTAGATACTCTCATTTGTAGCTGGCATAATAGTTAACACAATTTCCTGGTCTTTAACTTCAGGCAATCATTGATAAAAATCACTTTTTCCTTTTCCACAATAACAAACAAGATTGAGGCTAACATCTTTTGGAATTGCTTTAGGCAAGGTAGAAGGAAAGGAATTAAAGCATTTGTCAAAATCAACACAGCATTTCAATATGGAAAGAAATCAATAAAAGTATATATACTTGATATTAAGTTAAAAATATTTAATCTTTAACAAATATCTTTATTTTCATTTTAAATATTACCTTTTTTTCTCCACCAAACAAAGAGAATCCAGATTAAAAGACTCCTCAGAAATACTAGTAGAGACATCTGCAGCTAGTCACAGTGACAGAAAACAATGACACAAATGATGACATTGCTATCAGGTGCAGGTAACCAGGAACAGGAATTGAGTTCAAAGCATTAAAAGTTTATTACATGTAACCTATACACAAGAATCTGAACTACTAAACTTCAGACGGGAAGGCAGTGCAGAGAGTGGTGAGGATGGCTGAAAAGATTATTGGCAGTTCACTCCCTTCTATCCAGGACCTAACACATAAGGGTCGCTTGAGCAGGGTCCGCAAGATTGTCTGGGATGCTACACATCCTCTTCACAACCTGTTTTCTTTGTTACCTTCAGTCTTTTGTGGGAGTGTAGTGGTTCCAAAAGGGACGCGGTGGCTCAGTGGGTTAGGATGCTGAGCTTGTCGATCAGAAGGTCGGCAGTTTGGCGGGTCGAATCCTGAGTGCCGCGTAACAGAGTGAGCGCCTGTTACTCGTCCCAGCTTCTGCCAACCTAGCAGTTCGAAAGCACATAAAAATGCAAGTAGAAAAATAGGGACCGCTACGGTGGGAAGGTAACAGCGTTCTGTGCGCCTTTGGCATCTAGTCATGCCGGCCACATGACCATGGAGACGTCCTTTGACAAGCGCTGGCTCTTCGGCTTTGAAACAGAGATGAGCACCGGCCCCTAGAGTTGGAAATGACTAGCACGCATGTGCGGGGGAACATTTACCTTTACCTTTAGTGGTTCCAAACTTCTAACATGTTTGACCCTGCCCTTGGGCTCAACATACCCACCTCCTACAATTGCAACACAAACACTGCCCTTTGAAATATGTATCATAATGTCAGACTCAAGTATATAGGTTGTAGGGATTGTGTTGTGATATCATGATGCATATTTCTCATTTGCCATTTTGCAGATTGACAAAACCTCTGGACTGTGTCCAAAATTGCTTGGCAGGAACTCTTCAAGTGTAGATAAATAAATATCACCTTCTTATTTCTGTATTTCTATCTTCCATCGCCCACCTGCTTGCTGCAGGCTTGCCTTTACATTCTGGTCACAATCAAAGCCCAGGAGCTCTGAAATTTGTATTTGCTGTTTCCCATTATGCTCACAGAGTTGATGCATGAACTCCAACCAGGTAAAAGCCTGAACTGCACGAACATAAGAAATGTCTTTTGGGGTTTTCCTAGCTTTTTGCCTCCTCCGACTTCAGTGCTAACATTCGGTATGCTTCTTTGCAAATAGCAGCTTTCCCAAGGTCTGTTTAAACACATGTTTCCAGATTGCTTTATGCATACCTGAAACCATGCTTTCCTTCCCACTGGGCCTTTACACATTCATTACAGCCTGCTAATGCACTTTCTTCAGCCTAAGGGAAATGCTGCACTGCAAAGAATAAGCAGAGGCCAAGAAGAATAGTTCTGTTTGCTTCCTTATCTCTCCCTTGTCCGTTTCTATTCCAAAGCTGGGAATGACCCCCAAATAATGATTGCATCCAAGGACCTCATCGTGAACAACACTTCAGTAGCCTTTGGTTTCATGTCAGGGCTCAAGTAAGGAGTGTATAATGGCTGGGTTGGATGCATCTGAAAAGGAAGGAAAGGAATTGTTCTACACCAGCTGAATTTCTTAAGAGTGCAGTAATAACTATAATTAAAACAGAAAATGGGCAGGGAGGGGAGTGAGGAGATGTTTCCAACTGCAGCAATTTTGTGGAAAATGCACTGCAATTATCTTTCTATTCCTAGCCCACTTGAAGAGAAAGCCATTTCTTCTCCCTCCTCCTCCTCCTCCTCCCCCTCCCCTCCTCCTTGTTGCTCTCACACTGGCTGCACTTTCTGATGATGGCAGAAGCACCTTCATGATTAGAAGGCAGAGCTGCTATGGAAGGTTTGATATGAATTGCTCAGAACGTTGTTACTCTGAGCACAGAGCAGCATGACTGGCAAATTTGGCTTGGGAAAGATGTTAGCAATTTTCTTGTTGCATTGGTGATTATGGGAAGGAACATTACAGTACTCATTTAAAAAGTGTCTTATTGTTTTGAAAGTGATTTAAAATAAACCCTACAGATTTTTTTTAAAAAAATTAATCTATTTTTTATGGTAATAGGATGATGCTCAAATAGATTATTTTCCTTTCCAGTACTGGCCCCAATTCCTCTTTTTAAAAATTGAACTGGTGTTTTAGGATGTCTTGAGTTGTTTGACTGAGGTGTCAAAATGAAACATCTTGTTAGTTTAATTGCCAGGGGCTAAAAATATAATATACTAGCATGACAGGTAGGACATAGTATATTTGGCTTTGTGGTGTGCAATGTTGGTGAATTCTAAGCTCTTTGGAAAGATTTGTAGTTCACAGTCTATAATTCACAGGCAGGGGTTCCAGATGGAGTCTGTATCACCATCTCTAAAAATAGTTTAGGTAGTAAAATTGACAAAAATCTTTGTTGTCAGAGCAGAGGAGAGGAGAGGAGGAAGAAAAGTATCCATGCAGGTACTCATATACAGTATTACAAACTTCAGCATTTTCAGCCAAAGGTGAGTGGTGCTCCCGATTTTAGTTTTGACAATATCAAGAATAAAGAAGAGTGGCCTAAGTAAACAAAATTCAGTATTAGAAAGATAGCCTAGACAGTGTAACCTTAACAGAATAATAGAATAACAGAGTTGGATGGGACCTTGAAGGTGTTTTAGTCCAACCTTCTTTGTTGGAGCACCCACAACGTCGGGAGGCAAGGGGTTCCACTGGTTAATTGTTCTGTCGGAAAATTTCTCCTTAGTTCTAGCTTGCTTCTCTCCTTGACTAGTTTCCATCCGTTGCTTCTTGTCCTGCCTTCAGGTGCTTTGGAGAATAGCTTGACTCCCTCTTCTTTGTGGCAGACCCTGAGATATTGGAACACTGCTATCATGTCACCCCTTGTCTTTCTCTTCATTTATTTTTTTTATTTTAATCCCATTTATATCCCGCCCTTCTCCGAAGACTCAGGGCGGCATACAATTTAAGTACAAACCAATGTGCTTAGTAATAGCCTTCATTCTATGTATATGCCTGCTTATTAGAGCTTTTGGGGCCCCCCCAAGCAGCATTATTACAAAGTCAGCTTAATTGCCCCCAACCATCTGGGTCCTCATTTTACCTACCTTGGAAGGATGGAAGGCTGAGTCAACCTTGAGCCTGGTGGGACTCGAACCTGCACTAATTGCAGGCAGCTGGTGTTACTTAAGGAGGCATTAGCCCACTGCTCCACCAAGGCTCTTCATTAAACTAGACATACCCAATTCCTGCAACCATTCTTTGTATGTTTTAGTCTCTAGTGCTGTAATCATCTTTATTGCTCTTCTCATTTAATATGTGCAGGCTGAGTCTTGATTGTATATGCATTATATCCCATAACAGGGGTCCCCAACCCCTGGGTCGTGGCCTTCTACCAGGCCTTGAGCCTTTCAGAACTGGGCCGCTGACACAGAACCATCCTCTCTCTCACCCACCCATCTGCCGGTCCACAAAGACAAAAAGGTTGGGGAACTCTGTCCTAGAAGAATTCACTGTTACATAAGATTACCAGTTGCCTGAATAGGCAAAGGAGGATATGGTTACCAGATATCTGATATGGTAACCTGATACCTGAGCAGGCAAAGGAGGATAATCTTAAAATAGCATTGTGAAAGTAAAAGGACAAAGAATAACATGAGCATTGTTATAATTTTTAACAAATTTTATTTTAATAGGGTGATTAAGGACATAAATGTCACCTACTGGATTGATTTAATCCCTTTTGTAGCTAAAAATGAAAATATGGGGATAATAGTTTATGAACTCTACAGTCCAATGATGTGTGAGCTAAAGATATACCTGCTGGTGAGTGAAACGTGTGGACTAATATTTCTGGTTTTCCTTTTGGCAAATTGAGTATACAGGATTTAGTTAGGGTTAGTCAAGTCCTGTATATTACCGTATATATTTTTGCTGAACAATGGCTGAAGTATGTTCTGAACACACAGCAATTATTCACTTGCTACTGGTGAGGGGTGTGTGTAGATGTCCCTATCCCACTTTATTGCTTTATCCAATCCACCCAATCATTTGAAATGCTAAAGTGTACTTTAAATGGCCTTGCTCCACATATGGGTTTCTGAGCAATTGTTGGCTGCATTGCCCTATGTTTGAAAAAAAGAAACCTCTGACATATGTGATAGAACATATATGGCCAGTAAAGCTCTTGGCTTTTGAAGTCAGGCCATGAAAACATTTCTTACATTAACTGACACTTATTCTTTACAGGAATAGTATCACAATACTTTGATATCATCCATCATCAATGCCTTTTGGTGCATCAGTTCTCATTTGGATCCAAATTGTCTTCTTTTTCTTTCTGCTACATTATTTACTTTACTATAAATCCTATTTTTCCTGTATTGCATTATTTCAAGATAAAAAAGGCACCAACATATTCCAGTGATGCTTTATTTTCTTTCCAACAATTTCTCTATTTGGTTCAATAGTTTGATAATCAAGATTTTCTAGGTTTCAAGACTCTGAACTAAGCAATATAACCAGTATTTTAACTCATCTACATTTGTTTTTCCTCTGTGTGTGAGTTAATTCTCAATCCAGCTATAGCTGCAATGACTGCATGCATTTGCTTAACCAATTGGGTTAGTAAAACATACCATCTTCCATGATTTATGACCAAACTAATAATGAAATGATTTAACTGTACCTTTAATTCACAGGTATATTTTGTGCAACTTTACACCTGATCAGTACTGAATCCAGTGTCAAAGACTTTGTGGTTGTTATTGCACTTAATAATTCAAAACAGTGGGATAGAACTGATGTCAAAATAGTCACAATACTCAAAATATTACAGTGCTTCAAGTCAATACGGTATATTGAGATGTTCCTAAAAGTCATGGTTTAATCAAAGACTAACTGCCATTTTTTTCTACCTCCATAAATATTGTATGCCTCTGATAGTAATTTACTCAAGAAAAAATATGGCTTTTGGATATACGTAGAGTAACTTCTATGGTTTTTTTCAATGACTACTGTTCTAAGATTAAAGCAAATTAGTTGTACATCAAATCAACGAATCAGTTGAAAAGTAATTTCAGCTTTTAAATTCATATTTTATCACATATTTAAATTCCAAAAACATATATGGAAAAGAAATGAGTAAAAATACCCAGAGGTTATAGAAATACAGTATTTTACCATGAATTTAGGCATTGGCAGTAGGATATACAAATATAGATGCATGCATACAAAAGCTTATATACAAAAGTGACCAGGCCCCATGCAGTATCTTAATAAGAGGTAAATTTCATATTTACAGTGGGGTTACTTCCTAGCAACTATGCAAAGGATAGTGTAACTAATACTACATTGAAGTTTCCCCATCTTCTGAACTGTTGCTGGTAGCGCAGATGATTATAAATGTGCCATATTAGACATTAAAATAAACTTGTGAAAAGTCCTTCTTTTAAAAGAATACCGCCCAAATTATTTTTATATGAAATGTCATTACAGTTAATAAGAGAAAAAAAATATTCAGCCCAATGAGGCAAACCTGAAACTGAACTGTTCTGAAGATAACAATAGTTTTAAGAAGTTATTCCCTTCTTTTTTGCCATAAGAAAAGGCTCCGATTAACAAGATGATACCTTCAGTAAAAGAATAATTTGGGGAAACTTCAAGAAATAAGAACATAAATTGTTAAGTTTCTCTTTTCCTTCAGTTCTCTTTCTTTTGTAACAGCCACAGTGATGAAGTGCTCCACAGCTGCCTTGTACATTTATCTACTAGTGATGGTATTATTAGAATATCATAATAAGCAGTGATATTTTTCTCCTGTTTAAAGAGAAAAAAACCCAAATGTATCTTTTCCTGTGAGACTATGGCAATCATATACAGAAGAAAAATAGAAATGCATTCTGTGAATTGAAAAACTCCAATATATATGCTAAAATCAATTGCTTATTAAGAGTTCAGTCTATCTTTGTTCACATCTGGGAATCGTTCATGGAAATTTCAAATACATTTTTATGGCCTTTAATAGAAACACTTCTAGATATTACTTTTGCATCTTTCTTTTCTCTCGTAGTTTCTGTCATTTTTTATTCATTTATAGGAGGCTGAAGGCACTTACAAATTAGCTTATCTGCCAAACCTCTTTTTCTGCTGACTCTCAGATATGGTTACTATATTGGTGAATGGCTACTGTGCAGAGATATGTCCGATTGATAATACTGGGCCAATACAAATGTGAGTGTTGTTTTCTCAGTTTTGTTTGTCACTCTTCTTTGGTTGTTTTGTTCTGGACCTTTGTCAGTTCCAAATTATCTGTGATGGATGGAATCACTCTGAAAGGACAAATGGTTATCATTTAACTGTGAGATTTGATAGGCCCATTAACCTGGCTGTGAGATAAGATTGAAGAAGAATGTTTTGCATCAGAGACGTTCAAGGTAGCAAATAAATTAACTTCAACGTTAGAAAACAAATGATGTCTTAGAATTATTATTGTCTTATATTATGATATATATTTTAACCAAATTAAAATGTCTACAGTTAACTATTTTCCATTAAACAAACATGATTAACAGAATAATAGAGTTGGAAGGGACCTTGGAGGTCATCTAGTCCAACCCACTGCTTAGGCAGGAAACCCTATACCATTTCAGACAAATGGCTGTCCAGTCTCTTCTTAAAAACTTCCAGTGTTGGAGCATTCACCACTTCTGGAGGCAGGTTGTTCCACTGATTAATTGTTCTAACTGTCAGGTAGTTTCTCCTTAGTTTTAAGTTGCTTCTCTCCTTCATTAGTTTCCATCCGTTGCTTCTTGTCCTGCCTTCAGGTGCTTTGGAGAACAGCTTGACTCCCTCTTCTTTGTGGCAGCCCCTGAGATATTGGAACACTGCTATCATGTCACCCCCTTGTCCTTCTCTTCATTAAGCTAGACATACCCAATTAATTAGTTCTGTGACAGCACAGTATCTCTCTATGCATAAGAATGAATCATTGTAATTAATGGGACTTACTTCCAGGTAAATGGAAGTCTAACCTGTAATCCTGATATATTCACTGGAAGTCTCCCAATCAGATATTAACCAGATCCAATCCTATTTACTGAGCTTCTGAATCTAGAGAAAGCTAGCACATCTTAATTAATTCAATTTTAATTCATGTGGTATTTTGAGTGTCTTAAGAAACATGGCCCATTAACATTTGGAAAGTACCACTTTGGAGAAGGACTGACTATATAAAAAACACATTATCTAAGAATATATTTTTGAAATATAAATTTGATATCACTGAGTACTCCTGCCAATTGATTAATGATTTCAACCTGATTTTTTAATTATACAGTTGTAATTTTGGAAATATAGTGTAATTATTTCTCATTGTTCTTGCTACTTAATCAGTGTTTTGCTGAATAAAAAATTAAAGATGAGGAATTCTTGGAAAGCTTGGAATCTTTTATATATATAAATTGGATTCTGAAATGATATGCTAAATGAAGTAATAGCTCATTCATATTTAAATATGTATTCATTGTTGAATAATTTTAAAAAACATTTGCTACTTAACTACAATGATTTCAAAATAAAAAGGCATAACTTTTATATTAATGCATGTATTTTTATTTCCAAAACCAATGTAATAGTTCTTAACCTGTAATAGTTTTTTCTCAATTTTCTGGGCAATAAATAATTTTTGTCACCAAAGTGACAGAATCTTCCAGCTATTATATACATATACATATACATATACATATACATATACATATACATATACATATACATATACATATACATATACATATACATATACATTACATATACACACATATATTTGAAGTTAGTAAAAAAAAACTGGCCATTGTGGAATGTGGGTGTGGCCTGTTCATGACAAGCGACTTTTAAAAATTAACCAGAGACCGGCCTTTTCCAGCAAAGCCGGAACCACTGAGATTATAAAAGAGTGAGCTTGTAATGAACAGGCCACACCCACATTCCACAATTTGAACATTATAACTGCCATACAAGTGTATGTACTGACTCCCTTAACATTCAGCCCTTGCTCTGATGATGTCAACAGCTTGTTGACGAAAACTCAGCAATAAAGAAGAATCTTCTCTTATATCCCGGAGTTCATCGTTTTATTTTTACTAACTTCAAATGTCTACACACACACACACACACACACACACACACACACACACACACACATATATATATATATATATATATATATATATATATATATATATATATTATATATATATATATATATATATATATATATATATATATATATATATATATATATATATATATATATATATATATATATATATATATATATATATATATTCTGAGGTTTTCGTGCTTGTATGTAGATCTTTTGTCATTCGGGTTTTTCCCCATGTAGAATTGGAGGTATCAGGGCAACGTTTCGACGAAATCTCATCCGTCATCCTCAGGCTGGTGGCTTCAGCTTCGTTCTTCTGGGAGAAGTGTGTGGTAGTGGCTGTTTTTTCTTCTTTTTTAAACTGCCAGAGGGGGTGTGGTCTGTGGGTGGAGGTGTGCTCTGATTGGGTGGGGGGTTAGCTGTGTTCTGATTGGGTGGGAGTGTGTTTTGAATGGGGGCTGTGTTCTGATTGGGTGGGGATGTGTTTTGAGTGGATGGGCTGGTCTCAGCTGCCAGCCTTAGACCTGAACTGGTGAGTTGTGCTGCTTTTGTTCGGCTCCATGTTTGTGGTGGTGCCATGTTTTTATAGTGGGTGTCAGTTTGCTTATTGTGTGGTTTGGAGGGGTTTAAAGTGGCTGATGTTGCAGCTGTAGTTAGGTTTCTGTTTTGTGGTTGTGTGTCGTTATCGTTGTGGGTTCGGATTTGCTTTTTGAATGGTTGTGTGGTAGTGATGTCGTGATGTTATCATGAGTTTGGGTCTGGTATCATTCTTGGTGGTTGGGCCTCGTCTGTCAATCAAGGCGGGTTTCCAAATGGCTGGTAGACGAGAGGTATCATCTCGTGTATTCATGCTGTGGGGGCATTTTTCTATCTCAATGGCTTCTCTGATTATTCTGTTGTTAAAATGTAACAATTTTAACAAAAGCAGCACAACTCACCAGCTCAGTTCTGGAGCTGGCAGCTGAGACCAGCCCATCCACTCAGAACACCCCCCCACCCAATCAGAACACACCCACCATTCAAAACACACTCCCACCCAATCAGAACACACTTGGTCCCCTACCCAATCAGAGCACACCTCCACAGAACACACCCCCTCTGGCAGTTTAAAAAAGAGGAACTAACAGCCACATGCTTCTCCCAGAAGAAGGAAGCTAAAGCCTGATGATGACGGATGGGACTCGGTCGAAACGTTGCGCCCACACCTTTAGTTCTACGTGGGGAAATACCCGAAAAACCAAGGATCCACATACAGGCACCCGCGAAAACCTCAGAAAACAATATATATATATATATATATATATATATATATATATATATATATATATATATATATATATATATATATATATATAATCATATACATACATACATATATATATATATATTCATATACATACATATACATATATACATATATATATATATATATACATACATATATATATACATATATATACATACATATACATATACATATATATACATATATATTTTAAAATGCTTGTTAACTATTTAGATTACCTTGCTAGGCCCCAAACATGGGACAAATCTTATTTCCTGTTTCGGCCTAACCGAAGGCCATCCACAGGCAGTAGTCACAACAGTGACAGCTCATATTTGTGGCTCAGTGGGTTAGGTCAATTTTTCAGTGCTGTTATAGCTTTGAGTGGTCACTAAAATTGTTGTAAATTGAGGACTGCCTATAATCTTAGTGAAAAGATGGGGTGCTTTAGAAGCCATGATTTGGATAGATAACCCAACATTCACATTATTCCCAATCAAATTTCCAGCTCTAAAGTAACTAAGATATTAAAGTTGGCCTCAAAGGTTTTTAAGCCTTCATTGCTATTTGTAGATGCTGCCTTTCCATTGTTTTCATTTTTTTCTGCCTGAATTACAGTAGAAATAAGTCATTTCAACAGAAGATTTTTTATTTTAGGACAATCTTTGTAGCATTAAAGGCTTTCATTTAACCTCTATTACGACCCAGAATCAAATTAATCTCTGTCACATAAAAGCAACTGTTGTGCTTTTCATGTAAAATGTATGAAATGCATCACATTTTGTCTCACTATCAGTGTTTACACACAACTAGTGCATAATATTTCAGAGCTTTGTGTTATAGCAAATATGTTTGTGTTTGTGTGTGTGTGTGTGTGTATGTCATTGTACCCTAACCTCCCCTGACTGATTTTTAATAGAAAATGAAAATGAAAAGAAATTGTTTTAATATTTGTTGGCTGTTCAAACTTGAGGAGATACAATAATGAATAATTTGCACCTGCTATTTATATATAAGGGACGTGGTGGCTCAGTGGCTTAGGACGCTGAGCTTGTCAATCAGAAGTTCGGCAGTTTGGCGGGTCAAATCCCGAGTGCCGTGTAACAGAGTGAGCGCCTGTTACTTGTCCCAGCTTCTGCCAACCTAGCAGTTTGAAAGCACGTAAAAATGCAAGTAGAAAAATAGGGACCACTACAGTGGGAAGGTAACAGCGTTCCATGCGCCTTTGGCGTCTAGTCATGCCGGCCACATGACCACGGAGACGTCCTTTGACAAGCGCTGGCTCTTCGGCTTTGAAACAGAGATGAGCACTGGCCCCTAGAGTCAGAAACGACTAGCACGCATGTGCGGGGGAACCTTTACCTCACACACACACACACACACACACACACACACACACACAATTCCTTTAATGGAATAAAGATAAAACAATTCTTTAAAATATTGCTGAATTAAAAATTTATATATAATAAGTTAGGAACAAATAATTCAGATTATTTATGTTTGAGTGGTATAACCTGATTTGTTTCATAGATAATTTTTTAAGAATTTCCAAGTAACCTTTCCTTTATAAGGACTTCACCAACATCAAGCTACAAATAAGAATTTATAAGTGAGGAAATTTGGCTACTATCAGCTCAATTTAATATGGATATGTTAAAAGTATTTTAGTTTTTAATAATTAGTTTAGAATATTGGACAACAGGGAAATATACAGCATACTGAATGGTGCAGTATATTCTATTTTTTAGAGTATAAAAAATACTTGTTTTTTTTTTCTTTTCAGCCTTTGCCTAACATGATTATCATTGCTTGTGGGGTATGCCAAAACTTCTGTGTCGTTGATCTTTTAATTGTTTACTTTATCTGTTTTAATTGTTGTTTATTTTAGGTTGTTCACCACCTGAAATTGTTTTGAATTGATGAACCTTACAAATTTAATAAATATAAAAAAAGAAAAAAAAGAAAATATATGTACTCTAAAAATTTAAGTCCCGGGTATATTCATTTAAAAGGCTATTAAAAGACTGCTAAAATGCTGGTCTCCGGGATGAAAGAAACTTTTATTTAAAACAAAGCTTTCACCAGCAACTGCTGATGTTGTCAAAGCATGAGCCAGCATCTGGAGGCACTTGTTTTTTTTAATGGCCGTTTGGATGATAACGGGCTAGCACATGATAGGTCTATCTCCCCCCGCCCTCCTGTGATTGGTTGTATTGATTCTGATTTGGCTGTGCAGGCCGACATCTGCTTCAGTTTTACTGCTCTCCCTGCCCGCTTCATCTGCTGATCCTGTCTGTCCCACAAAGTGCAGCTTTTAAGCGTTGCTGTTGGATCCCTCCCCCCATTGTCATATCTGGATACATTGTCAGTATGTGGTGTGGTTGTATCGGTCAGTGGTCTATCTGTTGTGCTTATCATATTGACCGGAACAGTCTGACTATATATACACATATATATACACATACATACATACACACACACACACACACACACACACACACACACACACACACACGTAAATTTTTTAGATTGCTAATCCAATAAATTTACACAAATAATGAGTTGTCACAGTTGCGACTACAGCTTGTGGATGGCCTTAGGTTAGGCTGATACAGGCAATAAGGTTTGGCCCGTATTTGGGCCTGGCAAGGTATTCTAAAATACTTAACAAATACTTAACATATATACTGTATATGTATACATATACGTATACATATACATATACATATACATATACATATACATATACACATACACATACACATACACACACACACACACACACACACACACACACACACATATAGATATAAATATATGAAAGAGCAAGAGTGAGAGTGAGAGCAGCAGCTGGGAATGAACTGGGAGTCCTAGGTACTCTCTCAACTTGGTTGTTTGCTTGCACATATTTCATTATCTGGGAAGGTAACCAAACTGCTGATGTATACTGCTGATGTTATCTGGTTGAACAATGAAATATCTGTAAGCAAAAAAACCAAGCTCAAAGAGCACCAAGAACTCCACAAAAAATGAAACAACCTTGTTAGAGAAAATAGTAGAAAAAAGAAGAAAGAATTTGCTACATGAGAAAGATAGTTAACAGGAAACTTTGCAGTTTGTATTTGATTTTGTCTTCCACTTAGAACATAAAACATGGAGTAATAGAGTTGGAAGGGACCTTGGAGGTCTTCTAGTCCAATCCCCTGCTCAAGCAGGAGATCCTATACCATTTCAGAAAAAATGGTATGTCCAGTCTCTTTTTGAAAGCCTCCAGCGATGGAGTACCACAACATCTGAAGGCAAGTAATTTCATTGGTTGATTGCTCTCACTATTAGGAAAGTTCTCCTTAGTTCTAGATGGCTTCTCAGTTAGTGTCCAAGGTTTCTTGTCTTGCCTTTCGGTGCTTTGGAAATGTTTGACCCTCTCATCTTTGTAGGAGCCCCTCAAAGATTGGAACAGTGCTATCATGTCACCCCTAGTCCTTCTTCATTTGACTACCCAGTTTCTGTAACCGTTTTTTGTATGTTTTATCCTCCAGCCCCCTAATCGTTTTTGTTGCTCTTCTCTGCACTCTTTCCAAAGTCTCAACATCTTTTTTATATTTTGATGCCCTGAACTGGATGCAGTATTCCAAGTGTGGCCTTACTAAGGCTTTGTAAAGCTGTACTAGGAACTTCACGTGATCTTGATTCTACCCCTCTATTAAAACATATTAATACAATAACTATTAATTACTCTATTACCCTCTATTAATATTTGAATGAATAATACTCTAAATTCAGTTTTTATTTGCTTGTGAAATACCAAGAACTGGACCATATTGCCTCAATTATTAAAAGATGTGGGTGATCTCTAGTGTTTTTGGCTTCCAACTCCTCTGGAATTTAAGTACTATCAAAATGCAAACCAATGAGGTGCAGTGAAATGTTCAATATTATTAAAAGGAGAATCAAAAACATGCAGCCACATATTGCTCTTGCAAGGATACAGATTATAACATTTGTTTGAATGTAATATGCTGGGGGTAGTGGAGTATAATGGAATAAATAGCACAATGGTTTATAGACAAAAGAAAAAAAATTCTCTGATGACATGGACAAAATTCTGATCTAGTTCATTTTGCAAATTATATGTTTCTATTCAAGTGAAACGTTTTAAACTATCATTGATTTTAGTGTGAGAGCGAAAAAAATAGACTCTACGTTCCCATTGATTTCAACTGAGCTTCTAGAAACCTATATTGGAAGGGCTCTTATATAATTAATATTAATTTCCAGCAGAATTATAACAAGGGAATATAAAATACCAGTATTTTAGATGTTAATATTAAATTATTAACATTATCATCTTCCTCAGAGAATCTACATTTGTCTTAATGTAGATGGTGTAATATAATCTATTAATATAACAATACTTCATAGTTAATTGTATTATATTAAGAATTGATGAATTACTTATGGTGAAAGTATCTCCTTCTTTGACAAAACATCCTGGAGTCTTATTATTAATCACATACATAGTCATGCTCATTTTTCATATTGACCACAGCTTATTATAGAGATCTGGGAGTGCTATTCTTCTTAATTCACATAGCATAATTTATTTTACCATACTGATAATTGCTTAAACAATAGGCACAATTTTGATCATAGATGTTGCTACTCTTAAAATTTAAATATTAATATTCATCTCAGATCTCTTTTAAATATTATTTTTATATATGCTGAAAAGAGATGATAATTTCCAGTTTCAAAATGAAATTCACCATTTGTGGATGTGGTGTTAGAGATGGTGTATAGCAATTAAGCTTCTTACTCTCCTCTTTTTCTCAACTAATTGATCACCTTAAGTAGCCTTCCCTCTATCCTACTCATGCCTTTTAAAACTTTTTAAAAGATATTTTTACCATGTATAGCCTATTGAACACTTGTTACTGAGTGAGTAATAAATGAGATAAATAAAAAGACAAAAAATAATTCAGCTTTGAATGAGCTAACATTTGTATATTTTCCCATTGAAATGTAGTCCCTGCTCAGCACCGAGAGGCCTACTTGTTACACTCCTTCTTGGCACACATTGCATTATTTCTGTGCAAATGTAACAGTAGGTGTGTATATTATACGAGCCATAGAAACAGAGGGAGAAAGGATATGAGGTTAATATAAATTATCCCCAAGTACGTGTTTAGTCTTGCATGCTTGAAGTAAGCCATTGTGCATAGAATCTGGAAACAAAATGATCCTGATGTTTAGTCATTCCTGTATTACTAATTGAATTATTATCTTTTCTTAGGGCCATTTGTTTTCCACTGCATGGAAATAGCTACGCCTCTGGGTTCCCTGTATGAATTAACATTCAGCTACAAGGTCTGCAAACATCTGGGCTGTGGATTTCTTTTTTAGTGTTTTTTTTAATTGTTCAGCACACACTCTTCATAAATATTTAACAAGTGAAGCAATTAAAGAATAATATGATTTGTCAGTTGTGATATTTAACAAAGGTGAATTGCATATCTGATTATCTAATTACTCCTCCTATAGGGTGTGTCCCTGATCCTTAATCTCTTACAAAGTTAGATCACTGTCCTTTAGAAACGGATTCCCAAATTGTTTTCAGAGAGATAGTTTCAATTTCAATAGTTTTAATTGATCAAAGCCAGGTGGAGGTAGAGTTAATATCTATCGTCTTAACTGGTGATAACTGTAGCATGTGAAAGGTTGCAACTTGGAATGTGAGAGATCTATATGGTAAAGAGTGAATTAAGTGAAATGAAAGAAAAATGGATATATTGTAGGGCTGCGAAGGTAGGAGAAATAGAGAGTATGTAATACATCTGAATGAAGATGTATTCTGGCAGAGGGGAGTTAATGAATAAATGTAGGAAAATGAAGAATGTACATTTATTTATGAATTCAAGGGCTAAAGTGTTTGAGAGAAAGTATGACATGGTGTCAAGCAAGCTGTTGTGGATGCATATGAGAGTAAGAATCCATATGGTGATAACAGCATTTCCTCAGATATCTTGATGGGGAATATACCGTGTTTCCCTGAAAGTAAGACCTACCCTGAAAATAAGTCTTAACCTTGATTTTGGGGGATGGACCTAATGTAAGCCTACCCCAAAAATAAGCCCTAGTTTGGGGTGAGGCGCATGCCTAAAAACCAAGCTAGGGCAGGGGTGGGGGTGTGTGGAGCTGCCCCATGCACCCCATACCCACTTACTGTTGCAGCCAAGATTCTCATGAATTGACACCTGCCTCACCTCATCAGCCCACTTCTTCTGTGGTGCTCCCTTGGCCTGCATTTCGCCATCAGAGGCCTTCAAGCAAAGGCCTCTGCAGCCGAGAACTGAGTTATGGATTCAATCCATAGCTCAGTTCTCAGCTGCAGAGGCCTTTCTGGAAGGCCTCTGACAGCGAAATGCAGGCTGGGGGATGCCGCACACATCAATCTGGGGTTCCATTCTCAGCTGCAGAGGCATTTGCTTCAGCCACAGAAGACATGGGCTGGTTGGGTGGGGCTGCTGATGTCGCTGCCGCAAGGTGAGACCATGAAAAAGAAACCCCTCCAAAATAAGACTCAGTGCTTCTTTTGGAGGCAAAAAAACAACAACAACTGGGTCTTATTTTTGGGGAAATACGGTAGAACTGATCTTGGGGGGAAGAAGGAGTGAATTGTTAAAGGAGGACTAGTAAGGAAGATTTTATAAGGAGAGAAACATGAGAAAGAAATTCAAAATAACCTCTCATTTATTTGGGTTTAGAATAAGATAGGGCAATGGGAATTTGGACAGGTTTTTGTCAGCTATTTGAGGGAGACCAGGTCAAGAAAAGGCATAGGACAGATTCCAGAAATGCTTTTTTATTGTAGTAAAGTAGAACACCAGAATCCTGAAAGCTGTCCAACACAGCACACCTCTTAACCATGCTTCTGGCACTATCATCCCTCATTTCTCCCTGTCCTACTTGCTTTTACAGCTGCACTGGGCAACCATCTTTTCTTTGGGTTGTCTGCTATCGCATGTTTCAAATTGACAGACTATTGGTTTTCCTTGTGGGAGGCTGCTGGTGAAGATAGATACTGAGAGCGTTTTCTATAGTATTGTCCATGGAGATTCTCATTCGTCCAAGTCATGGTTGTCCCAAAGGTGCTTTCTTTCAAAAGGCAACTGGACTTTCTTGTTAAAACCAAGAGAGTTCAGTTGCCTTTTGAAAGAAAGCTCCTTTGGGATTTTTAAAGTATTGTGAGATTGACGAGAACTTATTCAACTTCTTTGATAAATTCTTGTTTATTAAATTTGAGAGAGAATTGTTGAAGTTAACAGATATTTTTGGATTCTTAGAGCCATAAATTACTTTGTTGCCAACCATCATTACTGAAGGAAAAGCTAACTAGAGCCTAGAGTTGTAATTTTTTCCCCATCCAAAAGAGACCCATGGATCGCAGATTAAGAACTCCCCTTTACATGAAAACTGCACCAGTGATTTATTAAAGCTGAGCTATGAACTTTCAGTCCTAGAAATGGATGTCTTTCTCCCAGCAACCCTAGAGGCATATTGTTCTCAGTGTTTGAGTAAGGAAGCCAAACCACAGGAATAAGCCAATAACCATCCTCTCAAAAGAGGCTTTGCCTCTTTTGGAATCATTAGCAGTGTACTGAATTAACAGACCCAGCTAGTCGCAGTTTTGATTGACAGCTTTTGACAGGAAGTGAGAACTGCCCAGAAAATATCTCTCAAGTCAGTTTGAGGAGTACCCAAGGCTGATTAGGTTAGATAGGTACCTGAGGAGAAAGTCCCACCATACCTATCTCTTTCCTGGCAATAAATATAAATAAGAATTAATTTTTAAAATCAGTTTGTTCCCTATTCACAATAGCCAAATTCAGTTGCCTGAGGCAGCTGCTTTAGTCTGGATCACAGCAGGGCTGGTCGACTCCAATGGAAAAACTTCCACAGACTGAATAGTGCACAGAGGCCCATTGTCCTATGTTCCTTTCTGTCATCTAATTTGCTGCTTAAATCTCTTCTAATGGCTCAGCTGATACTTTGAAGTTATGCAGCCCTCAGCAAAAGACCAAATGTCTCCCCAAACATAGTATGGAGCCTGGATAGAAATGGATAAATGCTTTACTATTGTAGTTTCTTCACCCCGAACTTACTTTTCTTTCTTTCTTTCTTTCTTTCTTTCTTTCTTTCTTTCTTTCTTTCTTTCTTTCTTTCTTTCTTTCTTTCTTTCTTTCTTTCTTTCTTTCTTTCTTTCTGATTTAGAGGGTAATTTGATGTTAACAATAAATTCCTATAATCCTTTGGATTTATTTATTCATGGTTAGAGCATATAGAACAGGTGTGTCAAACTTGCAACATCACATGACGTGTTGCAACATATCACAACTTTTTTTCCATTGCTGGCAATAGGGTGGGCGCGGTTTTGGCATGACACATCCGGCCTGTAGGCCGGCAGTTTGACACCCCTGATTTAGAGGGTAATTTGATGTTAACAGTAAAATCCTATAATCCTTTGAATTCTCTCCAGAAGGACAAATTGTCACCACTCTTTTAACCATTATCTCCCATAGGAGCTAAAGGATTTGCTTTTGTGCAAAACCTATGATCTCAAGCCTCAATTTATCTAAACAAACAAACAAACAAGAAACAAACCTGCTCCCTCAGCCAAGTGTACTTGTCCCTGGCACACAATTTCATGTAGGCGAGTACTATATAGTGTGATATTATTCCAGCCCTATCATGCTTTATTTCCAGTAGGACAATTTTTTTATTTTTTAAGCATTTAGAACTTCTGATAACTAGTATAGCCATTTTCCTTGGCATACCTATGGTGTGCTAAATTATTTTTGTTACTGAAGGTTCTCAAAGGACAATTTAGTATTTTTTTTTCTCTTGAAGAATTTGAGAGAGCAGTGCTCTTTTTAAAAACAAGGTCAAACATTGTTTTGTTTGATTCAGAATCCACATTTCAGTCAGTCAAAGTTTATTATTTATTAAATTAGATACTGGTAATTTGATCGGTTTAGCCACATTTTAGCTTTACGCTTGCCCTATCTGACATATTGTATTTTGTGGTTATATTTTTTTATTTTTTTTTAAATTCCATTTATATCCCGCCCTTCTCCGAAGACTCAGGGCGGCTTACAAGCTTAGCAGTAGCCTTCATTCTATGTATATGCCTGCTTATTAAGGCTTTCACACACACACACCCAAGCGGCATTATTACAAAGTCAGCTTAATTGCCCCCAACAATCTGGGTCCTCATTTTATCTACCTCGGAAGGATGGAAGGCTGAGTCAACCTTGAGCCTGGTGGGATGCGAACCTGCACTAATTGCAGGCAGCTGGTGTTACTTAAGGAGGCATTAGCCCACTGCTCCACCAAGGCTCCTATAGCCTAATAATAGGCTAGCTATTATTAAGACAATATATTGTCTTATGCACTTATGCCTCACATTATGTGGTAGGTTTCCGAAACTTCCTTCCTTCCTTCCGACCCACTCCTTTTGCCTTTTTTTTTCTTAAAAATATATAACACATTCAGTGTATCTTTTCTCCTTCCTAGAATGTTCTCTAGATTTGAGCTGAATTTACCAAACAAAGGCAGTGTGAAGTTCCACATGTAGAAATGATGCTTCCCCATTTTTACACAAGGAATTCATTCCTACACCTTGACAGGCATTATTAAACCCATATCCTATTTGATTTGGATAACTGTCTTAGTTCATTATTTAATATCCTCAATATTTACCAAAAATTATTTGCCATGAGCTACAGCTTGAAGCCATAATGCAACATCCATCTCACCCCAGACAGGAAAACAATTTTTGTGAAAAAGCAAGTAAATAGAATATAGTAGGTGTATATGTTCAGGAGATTTCTGCTAAAGTTTCCCAGCTTTTCTTTTGAACAGCCAGTATGAATAATTTCAACCTGGAAGGTACTTTTCAATTCTATTATTTTCTATTTCATTTTATTTCTCTAAACTAAACTTTGTGTTTGTGTGTTTTAAATGAAGACTGTTATACTATTTCATAATAAAAACAGCTTAATAGCTCTCTTATGTAAAAGCATAAAGACTAAATGATTTAACATTTCTAGAAGGAAAGAAGCATTCATGTTTGTATGTTGGCATAACATATGTTAGTATGGATATCATGCATTCATGACCACAGAATCAACACTGACTTTTGACGCAATTATATTCCTTGGCATTATGGCTTTAAGATAATATACACCAAAATTCTGGCATGAGAGTGTAAGGACTGTTATTAACTCTATTTACACCACACAAAATCATACCAACAGTGTTCACACTGCTCTCATTGCGTCCGCAGATAATCGCCCAGCCACCCTGTTTAGAGTGACCTGCTCACTGCTTAACCAGCGACCGAGGGATGACCCCTTGCAGGGTAGGGCTGAGGAATTTGTTCAGTATCTGCAGGACAAAATTGCTCAGATCCAGACTGGTTTGGACTTCGACTTGGCGGAATCCGACGGAGTGGAGAGGGCAGGTCTTGGTCATACCATTTGGGGTGAGTTTGACCCTGTGACTTTGGATGATGTGGACAGGATTAGTTGCAGGCTGAGCGCTGCAACTTGTTTATTGGACCCATGTCCCTCCTGGCTGGTTTTGGCTGCCGGGGAGGTGACAGGGGGCTGGCTGCAGGCAGTTGTCAATGCTTCATTGACAGAGGGTGTCTTCCCCTCTGCCTTAAAAGAGGCGGTGGCAAGGCCCCTCCTCAAGAAACCTGCTCTGGACCTGGCCTCGTTGAATAACTATCATCCTGTCTCCAACCTTCGCTTTGTAGCGAAGGTTGTTGAGAGTATTGTGGCCTGTCAGCTTCCGCAATTTCTGGATGAAGTCGACTATCTGGACCTGTACCAGTCCGGTTTCAGACCCAGTTACAGCACGTAAACAGCATTGGTTGCACTGGTAGATGATCTCTGGCGGGCCCGGGACAGGGGTTTCTCCTCTGTCCTGGTCCTACTTGACCTCTCAGCGGCTTTTAATACCATTGACCATGGTATCCTGCTGTGATGGCTTGAGGGGTTGGGAGTGGGAGGCACTGTTTTACGGTGGTTCTCCTCCTACCTCTGGGGCCGTTCACAGTTTGTAGTGGCAGGGGGGCAGAGATTTACCCCGAGGCCCCTTTCTTGTGGGGTACCTCAGGGGTCGGTTCTGTCCCCCCTCTTGTTCAACATCTATATGAAGCCGCTGGGTGAGTTCAGCTGTGGCTTTGGGGTGAGGTATCACCAATATGCCGATGATACCCAGTTGTTTATCTCCACCCCGAGCCAATCCAGTGATGCCCTTGACATGATGTCCCAGTGCCTGGAGGTGGCGCGGGTCTAGATGGGAAGGAACAGGCTCAGGCTGAACCCCTCCAAGACCGAGTGGCTGTGGATATTGGCATCTCATACTGTCCAACAGGTTCCATCTCTTCTTATGGGGGGGAGCTATTGCCCCCCTCAGAAAGGGCCCACAACTTGGGTGTCCTCCTGGATTTACGGTTTAATTTGGAAGATCATCTAACTGCCATGACCAGGGGTTTTTTTTGCACAGGTTTGCCTGGTACGCCAGTTGCGCCCCTTTTTGAACCAAGATGCCCTATGCACGGTCACCCATGCCCTTGTCACCTCTTGCCTGGATTACTGCAATGCTCTCTACATGGGGCTGCCCTTGAAGTGTGCCCGGAGGCTTCAACTGGTGTAAAATGCAGCCGTGCAAGTGCTTATGGCAGTATCTCGATACTCCCATGTTACACCACTCTTGCGCGAGCTGCATTGGCTTCTGGTTGCCCTCTGGGTGTGATTCAAGGTGCTGATAATCACCTTTAAAGCCCAACATGGCTTAGGCCCGGGGTACTTGTGAGACCACCTGCTGCCAATGTCAACTTCCCATCGCCCGGTTCGCTCCCATAGAGTCGGCCTCCTCAGGGTGCCGTCGGCCAGGCAATGCCGGCTGGCGACCCCCAGGGGGAGAGCCTTCTCTGTGGGCACAGCAACCCTCTGGAACAAACTGCCCCCGGAGCTGCGGATGGCCCCTGACCTTCGGTCCTTCCGCCATGACCTAAAGACCTGGTTATTTCAACAAACGAGCCTGGACTGATCATGGTTTTTAAATTTGGTTTTTTTATTGGTTTAAATTGTTGTTATTTCTTATATTGTTTAATCCTCTTTTAATTTTTGTATTTATATCTTTTGACTTTTTATTGTTGTGAGCCGCCCTGAGTCCTCAGGGAGAAGGGCAGCATATAAATTTAATAAACCTTAAACCTTAAACCTCTTAGAAGTCAGAGACTTGCTATAAAATTTAACAACTGCATGCTAAAAATTTAACAACTGCACGAGTTGATGTCACCTTTAAAAATGTTGCCACTGGTACTACAGTATATTGTGTGTATATATACTGCTCAAAAATAAAGGGAACACAAGATAAGACATCCTACTATTAAATACAGTACATTGTGTTGTTTAAGTGTTCCCTTTATTTTTTTGAGCAGTGTGTGTATATATATACATACATATATACATACATACATACATACATACATACATATACACAAACACACACACACACACACACACACACAAACACACATTATTTAAAAAGGCCCCAGAAGATGTGCAAAAAGCTTAAAAAATCTTTTCAATAAAAATGCTTTCATATAGATCTATGGTTCAGTTAGAACAATTAGAATAGTTCTTGTAGACCACAATGGAAGGTAGTCTTCTTGTAATGAATACAGTTCAAATGCTATCTGCTGCTTATTCCAATGAGTGGTGCTTCTCATTTGGCTTTTGTCCAGTCTCACTTTTTTCTTTTAGTATTGCAGATTGAGAATTCTTGGCTTCAATAAATAAGGATGGATAGGATAAAGAAACAAGCCCATATAAAGACCGGGACCACACATGAAGTTCGCATTAAACTGATTTATTACTGTTCATGCCTATGCACAGGAATCTACTGAACTAATGCTTAGCACTGTTTTGGTGCTAGTTAAGGGTCAATGGAATTCAAGACAGATTGGGCTTAGTCGATTTGTGGCTTTGGAGAGATTCTAGGCTGATTCCTGTTTTGATTCTGCCTCCAGATTCTGCCACTCCTTCTCTTACTTATACATGTATTCATAACATACAATGTATGTTGTATTTAACCATCTGAGTTTAGTGTGGAATAACTAGTCCATGGATAAGAATTTTCAAGAATTGTTAAAAATTGTTAAAAACAGTAAGTACTTTTGTACTTACTATTTCAGTTGTTGAAGGCAATTATTTCTGTATTAATTTTGAATTGAACTATTTGAAAACGGCTGCTTCATTCTCAGGTCACAAAAATGGGTCAGGATTAAGGGTAGGTGTGTCAGATCTGGGCTGCCAAAATCCAGATCACCACTAGAGGAGATCAGATTAATTCTTTTCTGCCCCCATATTGATCAGCTGAATTTTGGCAGCCAAATTCTACTTGTCCTAATTTATGGTGACTTTTATACAGCCAGAATAAGTTTTTCAAGCTGGTTTCCTGAGGTGGCTTACCATAATATATGAGAAGCAGCTTATAAATGCACCTTGGTTAAAAAAAGCAAAATATCTGCAGATGACATATCCCATGACAAAGTCTTAAAACTATAAAATGTCACCAAGAAGCAGCATGAGGTGGTGTTTAAAGAAATTCACCAAGGAATTGTGGGCCAGACCAATAACTTCACAAAGTTGTAATCAAGGGGATAAAACATTACTTTCTAATGAAGAAGGTAACAGGAAACCTCATTTGAATATTATTCAGGCCACTCTGCAGCTTGGTCGACACCAACTATTTGATGGCTAATGAAGGCTAATGAAAAGAAAAGGCTTAATTTCAGTATTTTTTTTCTTTATATGCTAAAGTAAAATAGGACAATGAGATGGTGTAACTGTCAATCTGATGCACAGGACATCTTCAAAGGAAGCGATACCTGTAGAAGGACATTAAGATGCACATTGGAATGAAATGTCCACCACAAGGGCAAACTACCAGTTCACATGCTTGTGTGGAATTACAGCAGACATGTCAAACACAAGGCCCGTGGGCCGGATCCGGCCCGCAAAGTGGTTTCATGTGGCCCGCGAAGCCATCCTGGAAACATTGAGGGAACGGCCCGCACTGCCTTGCCCAGAGACCCTCCTTCTGCCAGAGACCCTCAGATCTGTCCCACTCCTGCCCAGGCCCCCATAGGCACCCTTGATGCGAACGTTGTAGAGCTGGCCATGCCCACCTAGTAGGCTATATGCACTTTAGCCACGCCCACCCAGTAGGCCATGCCCACCCTGGCTATACCCACCCGGCCCCTTGAGGGCAACCGCAATGCTGATGCGGCCCTCAATGAAATTGAGTTTGACACCCCTGAATTACAGTAACCACACTATGTTTACAATGTAGAAATGAGGAGAATCAGCAGATGGCAGAAAAGAATTTTTCTGGAATTCAGATAGTTGTAGTCCAGATATACTATAGCTTGCTTGAAAGTAACATGGTATCAAAAAATTACCTTTTATAGAAGCAATGAAGAAAGACAGAATTTTATACTTTCAATAGAAATTATCTCTTCCCCAGCTAAAATCTGTATGAATTTATTCTACCAATAAAATTTTCTGCTTTAAAAACAAACAAAACAAAACCCCAAGGTTTTTCAGCCAAAACTATTTTTGCTCCATAATTATATTTTCTTTATGGGGAAAAAGGTGCTTTCTTTTATTTTTCTCCTTTCCCTTCAGTTCTTTAATAACATTTATCTCAAGTTCAGGATATGTATCTGACCTTTTTCATCTTCTCTATATAATGACATTTGATTCATTAGCTTTTGTAAAGATAGCTGACCTTTTAATGAGAAAAAAAGTCACAAATCATTGGGCTTCTTCATCCCCTTCTATGCCATGGAGACTATTTTTTTCCCTCATGGTTTTGAACTTTTGTACCCCCCCCACACCCACACATTCTGTTAAGCATACATATGTGAATCAGTAAGATTATTAACAGGCTCCCTTCGGCTTCTTCTTCTTGCTTCACACTAATATATGAAGTAAATCAAAAGTAAGAAATAAAAACAAAGATAGTTGCAATATTAGTGAGCTCAATTTATGACTTAAATTGGAGTATTTTTAAGACAAAAGCTTGACAGTTCATTTGGCATTGAAGATATATTTACTTCACAATTGTCTTTGAAGCAAAACCAAACAAACATCATTTTCAAGATCCAGGCACATAAGTGGCTTGTTTTTGAAAGAAAAGGGTCCACAGCACAGTTGTAGTGGTTATATTCTTAAATATACATTCAATTCTACCACAGGAAAAAGAGTAGCAGAGAATATTCAGCTGGAGAAGTTTCTTATATAGCTCTTTATTGTACTTGCCTAATAGAGAGATGATGTTTTTTTTCCTCCCTGAAATAATTATCTATGAATTTTGGAAAAGGGCTTTGTCTAATATTAGGCAGAAGCAGATGTTGAAAGTAGAAATGAACAAAAAGGTGCAAATAGCCTTAAGAGAGCTCTTTATAAAGCCTGGTATGCCTTTGAAGGTCAAATTAGATGCTGCTGTGGAAAAATCTGCTATGTTAGTAAGGTCTAAAGAGGCCCTTTTCCTTTCCTGTTCTATCCTGCCTTGTTCCCTGTCCTGTCCTGTCTTGTCAAGGCCCTCTTCCACTTCCTCAACTATATCCTGTTTCTTTTTCTCTTTCTTCTTCTTTTCCCGATAGAGGTACTCCATTCTTTCACCCTGTTCTGCTCTTGATTGTTTTTGATTCTTCACAATTCATTTTTTTTTAAAAGGGGGGAATGTGTGTGTGTGTGTGGGGGGGTTGTGTGTAGTGTCAGCATACAAGAATGCAGTTGCCTAAGACTGTGCATTCTCCTTGTTGGCTCAGGAGATATTCTGCACAAACTCTGTCATTAGTTATGGGCCCAGAGACATACTGAGAGCTAGCATACACAGTACCATATCATAATAGCTGAGTTTTGTGTTACCTCTTCAACTGGAAAAATGGCACAAGAACAAGTAACAGGTATTTTCTGGATAACCCGGCTAGATGGGACAAACTATGTTTCCTGGTCCACGAAATGCTGCTTGCTTCTCCACATGGAAGGACTATGGGCTGTAGTTAATGACCCACCAGACACGACCACTTGGGATCCAGAAGATGAGGACGATGCAAAGAAAATAGAGAAATTTAACCGAGACAACAAAAGAGCTCTTTGCCTAATTGGACTAACACTGGATGACCAGCAGCTTGTCCATATCTGTGGTGAGGAGTCTGCTGCTAGGTGTTGGGACATTTTGCGAAGAATTTATGTTTGTGATAGCGTGGGTGCACATATACACCTTACGCACAAACTGTTCAGGGCTTGTCTTCAGAAGGATGGGGACATGTTAGCTCATCTGGCATTCATGAAGAAACTTTTGCAAGAGCTACATGAAAAGGAGCTGATTTTCTCGGAGCTGCATCAGGTGTATATCATTCTTTCATCTTTGGATGAGAGCTATGATTCGTATGTCTCGTCTTTAGAAGTCCTGACCAGAGAGGAACTAACATTAACAAACATAACTGGGAGATTGCTGGAAGAGTCCAGAAGAAGGCAAGACAGAGACCAGCTGAGAGAGACACAACCACAAGAGGAACAACAATCTACTACTGCTTATACTGTTAAGAAATGTTATTCTTGCGGGGCTAAAGGGCATATTGCTAGATTTTGTAAGAAGGGCAAGAAACAGAATACTGCCAGCAATAGGAGAATAACAAAAGATGTTGGTTTAGCTGTTTCTGTTTCAACATCCTTAAACCATGATTTGTGGGTGGTTGACAGTGGGGCTTCTCAATGTATAACCAAGATTAAAGAGAGATTTGCCCATATGACTAAGAGTAAACAGTATGTGTCTTTAGCAAATGGCTGGAGAATGAAAGCCTCTGGTGAAGGTAGTGCATACTGACCACATATTAATGAACGTTTACCAATGTTATATGTGCCTAAACTAAAGTTTAATTTGTTATCTGTGAAGGCATTAGTACAGACTGGGTTTGTAGTGACCTTCAGGGGAGATAAATGTGTAATTGAAAAAAATGGTACTAGAGCTACCGATAACCTGAAGAACGATTTATTTGTTCTCACTGACAACCCAGGAATTATGGCTCATGTTGGTTATGTCTATGAGAACAAAAAACCACATGATGATTGTATCCATCTGCTTCATAGACGTTTAGGGCATGTGAATTTCAATACGCTACGGAAGACTGTTGAACTGGCTAAAGGGATAAAACTGAAACCGTGTCAGAAGTATTTGGATTGTAATGCGTGTAGCCAGGAGAAAAGCAAGGTAACCCCTGCAAACAGGACTAATGGTTTTAAGACCACTGTACCTTTAGAGGTAGTGTTTGCAGATATTATTGGCCCTATGAAACCTAGTATTGGTGGAGCATGTTATATCCTGAGTATCATGGACCATTATTCACGTTATGTTTTTTGTTATTTAATGAAAACAAAACAGACACATTTCAGAATTTCACAAACTGGCTGAAGTTTGTTGAAAAAAAATGAAAAAGAAGGTTCAGTGTATTGTAACAGATAATGGTACTGAGTTTACCAATACACGTTTTGTAGCCATGTTACAGACAGCCGGCACTGAACATAAGCGTTCTGCCCCTTACAGACCCCAACACAATGCATTTGTTGAGCGACGAGGGAAAACGCTGCAAGCTATGATAAGAACATTGTTGTCCGATTCCGGATTACCCGAGAAACTGTGGGGAGAGGCGGCAATGTGTGCCAACCACAACTTAAACGTTGTGGTTCATTCCACAACTGGTGAACTACCATACACACATTGGCATGGTAGAAAACCTGATCTAGGTTACTTACACACATTTGGAGCCCCAGCATGGGTTCATATTCCAGCACAACTGAGGTGAAAGGGACAGCATAGAGCAAGACAATTGTTTTTTGTAGGCTACGACTCCAACCACAGGTCTTTTAGGTTTTGGGAACAAGGTACCAGTACTGTGTATTGTAGTGCTAGTGCGAAGTTTCTAGAGCATGTAGGTTGGAACAAGCTAGAGCAGGAAAGCGTTGGTGTTGATCCTATTGTGTTTAATGACACCCCTGTTACTGTAAAAGGATGTAATGATAAACCTTCTGTAGCTGTGAAAGAGGAGGTATCAATAGGGGAGGTAGAGGAAGCAGAAGACGAGAGTCCAACACCAAGTCCAGTACTGCCTAGACGTTCGACACGCGATAGGCATCCACCTGATAGATACCAGGCTAGTGTTGTATGTCAGGTGAAGGTAGAACTGTCTAATTTTGAAGAGATTAAATTGTATCTTGAAAAAGAACAAAGAACATGGAAGGGAGCAATGGAGTTACAATCCTTGCAGGAGTTAGAAGTATACAAAAATGTTAGAGTCCCACCAGGTGAGCGTGCAATTGGTTGTAAGTGGGTCTATAAACTGAAGAAGGGTATAGATGGGACTGTTACTCATAAGGCACATTTAGTTGCTCAAGGGTTTGCTCAGTCAAACAAAGACTATGATGAAGTGTTTGCACCTAGTCTGAGGGCTACTACATTGAGAGCAGCATTAGTTTGGGCAGCTAGAAACAGGTATAAAATAAACCATGTAGACATAGAAACAGCATATCTGTGTGCTCCCTTACATCACACTATCTACCTATCAAAACCACCAGGGGTTAATAAAACTCAGAAGAATGATTGTTGGAAACAAAAAAAGAGTCTTTATGGCTTGAAACAATCAGGTTTTGAATGGAACAGGTGTATAGTAGACGAATTGGTTGAAATGGGCTTTGTTGCCAGTATAGCAGATCCATGTTTGTTTTGGAAGGAGAATGATGGTGTATTTTCTTTATTATTGCTATTCACTGATGACATAGCAATCATTACTAAGACTGACCAAGAAGCAATAAACATTGTTTCACATTTAAAAAAGAAATTCAGGATTAGGAATCTAGGAGAAATTACTCACTATTTAGGTCTGGATGTTGTGAAAACTGATACAGGTTATAAGATTTCACAGGCTGGAAAGATAAGCCAACTGCTGAAGCAGTACAACATGGAGCTATGTAAGCCTGCAAAGACTCCAATGGCACAGGACTTTAAACATGCTAATACAACAAGTCCTGCTTTTGACAAAACGGTGTATCAATCTTTGATTGGTAGCCTTTCATATCTCAGTAATTGGTCAAGACCGGATATTTCTTACATTGTGAACCAATTAGCCAGATATAATGTTGAACCTACTGTTAGGCACTGGCAGGCAGCTAAGCGAATATTGAGATATCTAAAACAAACCATATATTACTCCTTATTTTTGGAGCCCAGTCATGATTTAGTTCTAATTGCTTATGCAGATGCAAGTTTTGCTACTGATGCAACTACTCGAAAATCAACAACAGGCTTAGTGATTATGTTAGGTGGTTCGCTCATAGGGTGGAAATCCATCAGGCAGAAACATATCAGTCTATGTTGTGGCCCCAACCCCTGCGCCTGTCCTAACCGAGGAAGAGAACTCTGAGGATGATGGGGAGGGACTGGCAAGGCCTCCCTCTCCGGGGCCCTCCTCTCTGGCAAGGCCTCCGTCTCCATCTGAAGGCCGAGAGGAGAAGCCTGGGAGTAGCCAGGCTGGGGAGGGAGCTCGAGCAGCTGCAGCAAATACAGTCTAGTGAAGATGACTCATGGCTAGACCCTCGAGAATTACGCAGGGCCAAGCGTTTGCAGCAACGTAGGTTGAGTAGGAGGGCCAAGGAGTAGCTGAGTCATTGAGCCACACCCAATAAGGTACAAAAGGGGGTGTGGCTGCCCTCAGAACTTTGTGACGAACAATAGTTTAAGCAACTTCTGGTCACATCGTTGGAACTCTGCTTCTTGTTTGAAACCCTGGTCTGAATTCTTGGCAACGCTTCTGTACATCTGCTTCTGGACTGTTTGTTTGGACGTTATCTCATTCCAGCTGATGTTTGAGGTAACGAGCCTATTTTGCTGCCAAGGCCTTATCAGAAGGCTTAACTAAAGCCTGTAAAATTAACTCTTGCTAGTCGTGCCTGCTTGTCTGTTTGTTTGTACTCCGGGAGGGGGGAACAGAACAGTCTATCCAATATGGAAGCTGAGTTTTCCTGTTTATCTGTTTTGTGTACTGAATTGTTATTTTATAAACAAGTCTTAATTGACATGGGATTAACTGTAGAAAGTCTATTTCTCGTGTATGAAGACAACCAGTCTGCAATTAAGATGGCAACAAATGCAGCCATCAGAACATGTCTAAACATACTGATCTACGATACTTGAATGTTAGACAGTGTATAAAAGAGAAACTAATACGGTTGGAATACTGTGCAATCGACGTTAACATTGCAGATCATTTCACCAAAGTTCAGGGTGCTGTTAAGCACAAAGCTAGTTGTGAAGGTTATGGTCTACAATTATAAAAATAATATATTGTCCTACCCAAAGGGGAGAATGTTAGTCATATGATTACAGCCTAACTGGTTGGGTTGGCAATATATAAGCCATGATTTATAATGTATTGTATCCCTTTAAATCCCTTTTAATGATTGGCCAACACTGTGTTCTTTCAACGGCCATAAGAGGGAGCTAGAGACATAGCTTCTCTCTCTCTGTGTTAGTTATTTTGTTACATTGCTTGCTGATTATTGTTGATTGTGGTTTTGCTACTGTTTGCTAAACCCGAAGAACTGTGTTTGTTTTTGACTTTTGGACTGGTAAGACGACTTTGTATTGGATAACACTTGAACTGTTGATATCTACTCTGTACCCGTGTATGACCTGGACTGTTTATTCTTGACTTGTGCTACTTCTAAAAGTAAAGTTTTTTCCTTTTTTACACACCTCAGTGTATCAGTGTGGTTGCTGTGTAAAACCTGACTACTCTCAGTACCACTTCTTCTGTGCATTCTCCTTGTTGGCTCAGGAGATATTCTGCACAAACCCTGTCAAATGCAATATAAACATTTTGGTTTGGACTTCAGTGCTCTATAGCACAATATCGCCTCTTATCTAACTTCTCTTAGTTTTTAGTTAATTTTCCCTCAGGTGACTCATTCAACTTCACTGGGACTTTTGCTGGTGATTTCTTCTGAGCTTCTTCATGGCTAGAACATTTCAAGACTTGGCAGTTATGGAGCCAGCTTTTAGTACCCTTTAGTTCCCTAGAGCAATTTAAAAATGTACTATTTCAGCTTCCTAGAGCTGAAAACATAGTATTTCAATAGTAAAAACATACTATTTCAGCCTAAGGCATAGTAGAAGTTTTGGACCAGACTTGAGTAGGACTGCAACATTTTATCCTTAGCCAGGCCAACAATAGGCTGACATTATTATTCTTTAATTGTTTATGGATTCTTCTTTGATTCTTTACTTTTATTGGCCATTTTTGTGAGGTATGGGAGTACCTATTTTGCTGATTCTGCTCCTTAGATTACTATAAAATGGTTGTAAATGGCGTGTTTCTATTTTCATTTTATATTTATTTATTGTTTTTGATATTTAGGTGTTTTAATTTTTTCAGATTTGTTGTTCATGTAACCTTATTGAAAGGTTAATAACAGTATCAGCAATAATAATTTGAGAATGCCCACCTTGTGCTAAACTATATAGACAATGAATGACATTGCCAAAGAAGATAGCTTGGTGAAGAACATTTTTCCACATACCCCTACAAATTATCCTTTTGAACTGTTCTTAGAGAAAGGCAAACAGATGCATGAAAGGATGCACAGGCCAATGAGCACAGGCAGGGAGATGATATAAGTGGATGGATCTGGATTTCCCTTACTATTTAAGGGATTAGGAGAGAGGGGACTAGAATCTTGAAGTCCTTCAAATCTATAGGAACTAAATGTGGGCTGCAATCAGAGTTGCAATATTTCAGAAGTTTACTTTCTTGCAAAAATGGCTTTTTACCTTAGCATGTTTAGAATTTCTTTCAAATTTCTTTTGTATTTTTTGATCTTATTTTATAGTAAGAGATGCTGCTGCTACTTCAAGTGCTGTTTTCATCCCCTACTTATTTTTTTTGGTAAACTTGAAGACTCTCTGAATAACCAGAATCTCAATATGAAAAAAAAATCTCATTAAACGAGAATTGGGAGAATATTTGCAGGATATATGTTTCTGCAGTGAAGTAGTTTAAACATTAACCATTAAAATGGAATCCATATACTAATATATGGAAGATCTTCTCCCACCTTCTGCAGGAGTTTTAAACCTTGGGAAGAACATTCATTGATTGAAGTCACAAACACTGAAGAACTGGCTGGTTTTGATTTGAGCCTTTGATTAAATGGCTCTTTGTTGTGATTATATAGAGGGAAAGGGTGTCTTCCCTCTTTGGCACTGCCACTTTGAAATAGCCATTTCACTGGACTTCATTAGTCTTCTGCATTTGCTTATACTGAGAAGACATTTCCAACAAAACACAGTTGCTAGCTGAGCCCACTTTGCCATTTTGATTGGCGGTGTTGAATAGGAATGCTTTATATATGTCTCATGTCAGATAAAGGTTTCCATGCCATCCGTGTCTGATTCTAGGGCATGGTGCTCATCTCTGTTTCTTGATGGAGGGAGCCAGCATTGTCTGAAGACAATTTCCATCCAAAGACAATTTCTGTGGTCATGTGGCCAACATGGTTATATGCCAAAGGCGCACAGGATGCTGTTACCTTTTCACCAAAGTGGTACCTATTAATCTAATTGCATTTGTATGCTTTTGAACTATTAGGGGGAAAGGAGCTCAGGCAAGTAATGGGAGCTCACACCGTTGCATAGAGCTTGGGTCTGTCAGCTCTCCAGCTGACAAGCACAATGTCTTTAACTGCTGAGCCATCATGCCCCCCCCACACACATATCCTTGCATACCTGTTATTTTGGAGATGTAGATATTTTGCTAATGAGTTTCAATTGTTAACATGTTAAAGCAGGCATGTCAAACTCGTGACGTCACGTGATGTCGTGCGACATATCGGAACTTTTTCCCATTGTCGAAAATGGGATGGGCGTGGTTTCTCCGTGACGCTCCGGCCCATGGGCCGGCAGTTTGACATCCCTGTGTTAAAGCAATATATTGGTCAGAGTTTACTTCTTAGTGTAATTTATCTCACTGAGTTGTTAAGAAAAAAAAATAGATGTGAGAAGGAACTTATAAAATCCCTGTTGAATTCCTTGAAAGGAATAAATATTAATGATGTGTGTAATAAATATAAGAAAATTAAATACAGCAGCTATGTTTGCTACTTCATAAATACGTTTAGAGACACTCCTCCTTATATTTTATACTGTATTTTTTTTCCAAATCAAAAACTATGCTGGGTTGATACTGTGGAGTTTGAAATTCAACACATCAAAGATCATTAAGTCAGGACAATATACCTGAACACACACATACATAAACTAGGAATTAAAACAAAAGACATATCCAAAGACAATTAATGATAATGGCAATGATATTTCAGTGACTAGAAATGAGAAAGTTTGGGTGCATATAGTATGGATCAGCTAGCCATTCCAACAAAGCACATCAAATAATTCCCCAGTTTCTTGATTTATATTAATGTTTGATTTGTTCATTCTCTCCACAATTCATTAGATCCCATGTTTAGGCTCAAGTGTTTCTTCCTAGATTTTCCTTTCACCTTGTTGATGCCAAGCAATAAACAGCCGTGATTTTCTCCTCCTGAGAGTTTTATGAACTTAAAAGCTTTCCTTCCTTTCCTTCCTTGTTAACATGGCACAATATCCTGTTAAAGAGTCCTGAAGGTGTCAATATGAGGGTGTTAGCGGTGTGGACTTAAATATTATCCTGTTCAGTCTGGGGCTTTTCTTAAGAACATTATGTGATCAGAAAAGACTGCCAATGTTTTTAAAACTTGAGTGTTGTGTAATCAAGGAATTAAACAGCCAGTGGCAGGCAAAAATCCCGTGAAAGAGCTTGTAACCTAAGCAACGACTTATCCACAAATCATTTGTGAGCCTGACTGGGGGCCACTTGTTGCCTAAAATGAAATCAATTGCGAAGAGGATTTTAGTGGGTGGATGAGGTGAGAATTAAGGCTCACTTGGCGCACAATCAAGGTTAATGCACAAAGCAGATCTGTGCTGTTGTCAAAAAAGTCTGTCTGTTGCTCTTTCTGTTACCCACAAGTAATGTGAAAAGAGAGGCAGAGCAGAATGGCATTGCCTGGTGGGTTCTGTTTTCATTCTGAGGGCTTTTAGCCTCCAGGGCTTTGGCATGGAGAAGGTTAGAAACCAGATTTTTATGTAGTTGGGGTAACTGTTAAATGTTTTTCTATGGGTAGAGAATAAAATGGCACATAGTGTGATAAACAGAATCCATTGATATCACATTCATAAATGTATGGTTAAAATATTGTGCCTACCGGGATTCTGCCATACTGGTAGAAGGAGGGGGGGATTGTTTATTCAGTCTATCTGTAGCTGCTTTCAAAGAACCTTTGATCTGGGGGAACAAAGGGGGGGAAGTGATCTGTCTGTTGGGGCTGTAGGAAGAAGGCAATCAACAAAGGAATGCACGAAGTTCCTTTCTTCCCACAGAAGGACCTGACAACCAAATTGATGGGATCCTAACCAAATGGAGTTTTGAGGGGAGTGGGTTGAACTGGGAATGCTTATATAGATTTGAAATGTGACTCAAGACCAGATCCTGTCTCATATCTCCACAACCAATCTTATTCTTAGTAAAATTTTTCCTTTTGGACAACTCAGCTCCATGAGTCCTTATTTCCTAAGATGTGAATTGGGGTGGGTCCTGACAATCTGGAGGCAATCCTTACAGGAACTGTTGGCAAAAACAAAGAGATCAAACACCCTTTTCAGTTACCAACTCCTGCATTGCCATTAAGTAGTACTATAATATTTCCCTTGAAACTCATAACGTGCAAATTGACCCTGGGCTTCTGTAGCAATAATTCATAAGAATTACAAAGCTGGAAACAACCAGAAGATCATAAGGTCTACCTATTGAAGATAATCTTCAATACATAAAGCTAACTGTTGCATCTAAAGAATTAATCCTTTTCCAGTCCTGTGCCTGATATATGATGGGCTGCATTTGCTATAATCTCCAGCCACCATGCTTTCTGGGAAAATGTCTGGCAGTATACCTGAAGAACATCATGCTGCAGATGCCTGCAATTCTATTGTGCCAAGAGTTTAAAAATTGTGAGTGGCTACAAGATAAAGAAGTAAGGTAAAAAAATCAAGGCCAAGAGTAATTTTCACTTATTAATACAGTACAGGGTCTCTTTTAGCTAAAGAAAAATGTGGTAGCCCTTAACAAAGTGAGAAATTTAATTTTACTGATACACTGATAAAGAGTCAATTGGGCAGAGTTATCTTGTGGCTAGAGGGCATGGTTCTCTCATGAGCAAAAACCTCTCATTAGATAGCAAAAGGTTATTCTTCTCCAGCTTAGATTTCATTGTTAGATAGAAAAATGAAGTTTCCTTTAAGTACATGATTCCTGTTGATCTGCATCATTTAAACCTTTTTTTCTATTTCTGTTTTTGAAAGCTCTTCCTAATGAGTGGAGCTGGACAAAACAAAGTCGGGCTTCAAAGTGTGTTATAGAGCAGGTGTATTATTTGGAAGATTCAGCACCATGGCTTTGAGGGGTGCTCCGTCACTCCCTATTTGCACATCACTGTGCATACCTGGTCACTTAACTTACACTGTGCCATGTTTTCCCCCACCCCCCAGTGGCTTGCAGTCTTCTTGGCAAAGTGCCAAGAACAAATAGGTAAGGGTAGGCAGTTCTAATCAATGGGACACCCATCTTCCCCAAAGCCTTAAAGAAAGGGCTGTAAAATCTCGACAACTGCTAGATAGCAGCAAGGCTGGGTTTTTGTAATTTAGATATGGTAGTCAGACAGGCATCTATCTCCCAGTCCTAAACTTTTGAGCAGTTGTGGAAAACACAAATGATCTGACTACTCAGTAGAGATACCCTAATGGAATGACAGGGGAAAGGTACTTTTGTGGTATGTACTTAATTCCAACAGAGGATCCATGGGACTTTTTCAAACCAGGAAGTAAAGCAGGCAGGGAAGCTACAAAGTGATAGAGAGATGTGTAATAGAAAAACCACTATCAGCATCTTCTGTCATTTCATAACAAACAATAGATATGGGAACATTGCTATCATGTTAATCTAATCCTTCTTTTTATCTCACTAGACATACCCAATACCTGCAGCCGTTCTTTGTATGCGTTAGCCTCCAGTCCCCTAATCATCTTTGTTGCTCTTCTCTGCACTCTTTTTTATATTGCAGTGAGATGCATGGAAAAAACACATAATAGTATGATACACATAAGATGAAGACATGTGGTCAATTTTGTAAGGTATAAGAGATTCAAGAAGTTATATATTATATATATATAAATATATATATTATATATTGTTGCAAATTACATTTTAAAATACATTGGTTCATAAAAATGAAAGTTTTGTATATGTTAATATCTAGGCCATTTATCCAATTAAGTGCATGGTTTGTTAATTGGAGGAAGTCTGCTTTTCCTCCTTTGTAAAATCTTAGATGACAGCTAGTCACTGTATGATCTGGGGTTTTACCCCACTGCCATACTACGCTGCAGATTTAGATTGAGTTGCCATTTTGCTATAATGATTGAAGCACGAGTTCCCAAATGAGGCTTAATCTCACTGCTAGGGATGTGCAATGTGTCTGAGATATCATAAACTCCTTGCAGTTCAGAGGATTTACTTCTACTGAACCACTGGATTGTCTCAGGAATGGCATAGTGGGGAGGGGAACCAAATCTTCACAACCTCTGGAACCTTCTGTGTATAACTACTCAATGAGGATCTTTGGGCCAGCCTAATCCTTACCTCTTTTCTTTGGTTGATTTTTTTTAGATGAATTGATTTTATAGGTTGTTAGTAACATTCAGTGGATGTGATGACCGTTATCTCCATTGCCATGCAATATAAATTAGCAACTATCTGCCTAGACATTAAGCTTAGTAGGAGAGGCCTCCTTAAACTTACCCTTAATTTTTGTTGGACAACTGGAACAACGTATTTTCTGGTATGCCTCTCAACTTTGAAATTTATTTCCTTGGAAGGTGACTATGACCCCAGTCTTCCTGTTTTTAGGAAATGAGTCAAGAGTTTCTTCCTAGTTAAGGTTTTCTAAGCAAGGTGAATTGCGATTTAAAGGTCTTTATGAATTTTTGGCTGTGTCTGTGTATATTGCTTTTTTATTGTTAGCTGTCTTTGGTATTCTCTTAGCAGTAAGTTGGGCTTTGGTATTCTCTTAGCAGTAAAATATGCAGGAATGAAAAAAAAAAATCCTTAGGAGAATTATCACTGGGCAGTGGCTTCACAGCCAATTAATATTTCCCAAAACATACAAGATATTATTTTATGCTTGAACTCTTAAGCCTTTATTTAGCAAATTCCATTTTGTTAATGTTTCCCATCTCTGTCAATTTACAGGTTTCATATTAATCTCAAGCCTCAAACTGAATACCTTTCCATCTATATTCAAACCATGCCCTGGGAATCATAGCTAGTTAATCATGTTGATTCAATACTTAATAAAACCAAAATGACAAACTCTGCATTTTGGAAAGGAAGGATGTGTTATAAGGTTAATTTAATCTGCTGTTGTCTACTTCTTTTGTCCTTCTTCCTGATTCATGCTGCCAAAAATGCATCTGTGTGCAAAAAGGGAGCTAATTGACAAACCTAGAGAATCTGGAGATACGATGATGTGACCTGGAATGAGGGCTGCTCATATAATGAGAGGCAGCTGGAAAATTATGCACATCAACTCACAGATAGAGAGTCTCTGCTCTTTTTCGTAAACCAGCAGATGGTAGCAGAGTCTGTGGATATCAGGGAAGACAAATGTCCATTAAATGTTGCAACTGCCCTTATTCCTTCCTCATCCATCTACTCTTGTCAGCCTCCTCGTAAGTGCTTTCCGTAGTGCTGGCCCCCAAATTTTGTCATTTAATCTGTAATCACATATTTGTCAAAATTCTTTTGTTTTGTCGCTTCGCCACTGCATACATTTCCATGCATTTCAAGGTCCCCCAACTTGTTTCAGGAAACTCTTTGTGGGAAAGAGATATTAAAAGTAGACACCCACAGAAAGGGAAGCGGTTCTCATAGCTGAGGTAAAATAAGATATCTTAAAGGAAGAGTACATGATAAAGGGAAGGAAGAAGAGCAAAACTCTTCATGTTCTTTCATGTTCACCCCTCCTTTGCTCTGACCTGTTGTGTTTTGAATTCTAAAAGGCTCATTAGGCTACTGTTATTTCTAAGAGATGCCTGTAAGTGTTGTACCTAGAAAATGCAAGAGGAAAGGATCCTCATAGAGAGGCTTGGCATCTCAGATAAAACACCACCCACTGGACATGTTTATCCAATGGAGAGGGCGGCAAAAATGAACCAAAGAATAAAACATGGATTTAAATGCAGTTTAGGATTTATTGGAATGAAAACATAAGCAATAACATATAGTTTTCCTGGGAAAGGATGAGAAAAAAAGAGTCAAAATTGAATTTGTAGGGCTAAATAGTATAGCACAGGGGTGTCAAACTGCCGGCCCATGGGCCGTATGCGTCACATGGAAGCCGCGCCCACCCCATTGCTGGCAATGGCAAAACCGTCCCAATACATTGCACGATGTCATGTGACATCGTGAGTTTGACATGTTTGGTATAGCATCATTAGCAGGGTGGGAATGCCAAGCTGTACATGGGATCACATGCCATAAATTAACACACGTTAATTTAAGGCAGCATGGAATCTTTTCTGAAATTCTGACTGGTGGATAATCGGAAAATAAACGTTCAGTCAGGAATTGACCTATTGGAATGACTTTTCTGAGTTATTGGGCTTCAGGAAATCCTAGGTGGTCCAAAATAACACCAAGGATCTGACAACACACGACCACTTTGTCTAGTAATAAAGGCTATATTCTTTGGCATTTGTATTAGGCACAGAAGAATGAACAAATAAGAGTTACTTACACCTTGTGCTCCATATATTTTCCTTTGTTATTATGTTGTAGTTGTTGTATAAACAGCATGTGGAGTGACAGTACTGATTAATACAAATGGTGCCATTAAATCACATTAATTAAAATTCCTGTGAAGCCTACTTAATGTGAATATTAGCTTATGGTTTTTCTCCATCCTATTCTTTAAATTCAACAATTAGAGTGTCCGTGAAACGCTAGTATTCTATATTATCTTTAGGTTATGTAGGTATATTGACATAATATGCAATTTTAGCTGACTTGTAAAGTTCAAAATTGCTACATATCATATGGAGAGCAATACAAAATTTATATTGGTATTGAACCTGGATGCTTTTTAGTTTGTCTTTTCTTAAAATCTGCTAATATTAATAATAACATTGCTATTACTTAAGAATACTAACTACTTCTTCTAAGAGTATGCAGTGGTTAAAGAGAACATTTCTCTAAAGTACTGTCTAATTTATCAGTTGTGGCCTATAATAGCAATATAAGCTGGAGAAGAAAGAATGAAAAAAGCTGCAGAAGTAAACCTAAACTTAGCAAAAGCATTCATAGTTTGTGGATGAGTTGAATAAAATAAGTGGCAATAAAATTGTCAGACACTGGAGTTTGGAATAATGTCAACTTCTGAATTTCATCTTCTAAGTTCTCTGTTGTTTTCATTTATTCCTTCTTAGTCTAGATATTCCTGATATTTTGGCAAAACAATATTACCATACCTATGTGGCATCACTGATTTTTTGGCATTAGGCATTTTAATCTATTATAGTAACTATAAAATCTGCCTAAGTTTGCCTATAAAAAAACTTATATTGGCTACTTCTGGGCAATGTCATAGTTGTCTTGCTCTCTAAATATTGAGTACAGTTGAGGGTCACATGGAGTTTTAAATAAGCAAATAGAACCATTTCTAGAATGGATTATGCATATAATTGATCTGAAACAGTATTTGTACTTGCTGTGAAAAAAATAGAGTTGACATTTGTATTGTACAATTTGAGGGAGAGATAATTGGAGAAATAACTAAAATTATGGCAGGAAAAAATCCATTCATGTTATTGCAAGAAACTTTTGGCTAGCTGAGAAGCCCCCCCCCCTCCTCAAATCACCAAAATTTCTTGAAAACAATGAACAGAAATGTGCCTGCTGATCCAGAATGTCATCAGCAAATGTCTCTCATTAATCTATCAGAATCACTCATTCAAAATGCATGCATTTATGTTAGGGAGCAGTATACAGATTAATTCAAAGCAACACAGACTATTGAAATGGAATGGAAAAATGTTGTTTTTCTCCCTGTGAACTAACTCTTTAAAAGATTCTAGTTTTATGTCATCATTCCTTCTATTCTCTAGATGGTGGTATGGAGCTGCTCTGTATGGTTGTGTTGGTCTGTGTGGCTTAAAGCCTAGGTAGCACATAGTGTGTGACATAATAAAATCAACAGAAAATTTATTTTCGAAAGTAAACACTATAGATTTTATTTTTCAGATCCCATGTTTATTTTATTTCATATTTTATTTAATTTTATTTGGACTGCCTACTTTATAATACGAACATAATGGGATCACATTTGAAGACTGTGGAAGACATGGGCTTTCAGACAAAGATGAAACAACAAGGATTCCTGAGGCAATTTTTTTTTAATATGACATGCACTCTGGATCATCTACATACAGTATGAGTTCATAGATTGTGAAAATGATGCGAATACACAAGAAAAGAAATTTGTTCATAAAGTAAAAGTAAGAGAACAGGTTACTACTGAAGAAGTTGTTTCTAATTTCCATCCATCCATCAATCAATCAGGATAGAGTTGGAAAGGACCTTGGAAGTCTTCTAGTCCAATGGTATAGGAGACCCTATACCATTTCAAACAGGTGGCTGTCCAGTCTTTTCTTAAAAACCTCTAGTGATGAAGTACCACAAGTTCTGAAGGCAAGCTGTTCTACTGGTTAATTGTCCTCATCATTAGGAAGTGTCTCCTTAATTCCAGGTTGCTTCTCTCCTTGATTAGTTTCCATCCATGGTTTCTTGTCCTGCCTTCTGGTACTTTGGAAAATAAGTTGTCCCCCTCTTCTTTCCCCTCAAATACTGGAATACTGCTATCATGTCACCCCTGTGTGATTTATTTTTAAATTTAATATGGACATAGCTGCATTTTGTGTTACTGAATATGAGGCAAGCTTTATTAAAATTCTAATACTTAAATTAGGTTCTTGATGTCATTAGATATTAGTAAGTTAATAAATGCTAAAAAAAATCACAGACTATTGTTGAGGGAAGAGAAACAAAACTTAGAATTTCAGTCTAAGAAGAAAGAATGAAGATCACAGGGCATGAATCTTAAGAGTCAGAAGGGACCTATAAGGCCATCAGGTTCAACCACTGAATACTGCAGAATTCCCACATGGTACTACACCATCCCCAATGGATGACTACCCAATCTGTGTTTAAAAACCTCCAGTGAAGGAGAAGAAAACACTCCATGTGGGTGATTTGACAGCTTTTACTCTTAATAAGTTCTTCCTAATATCTAGTCTATATTTATATTTTTGAAGTTTCTAGTCTTTCTGTCTGGAGAAACTAAGTATGAGCCCTCTACAAGGTACACGCCTTCAAATATTTGAAGGCAGCTATATTCTCAACTTCTCTTCCGCAAGCTAAACATATCTAGGTCTTTTAATTGCTCCTTGTAGGACTTGGTTTCCAGTCCTTTCGTCATCTTGGTTGCCTTTCTCAGGATTTGCTCCAGTTATCAATGCCTTTTTTAAACATTAGTCCAAGTGAAGAACTTAGTCAAATGAAGACTTTCATATTTTTAAAAGAATAATATGAAAGAACATGTTAATTTGTGTTCAAAATCACCCTCACCATTAAAACTAGTGCTTGTTGCAACTGAAACCAGTGTTTATGAAATTATAAACATTTGCAAGTTAAATCCATATTTGTTGGATACAATCCAAAAAAAGGCTCAGCCACTTAAATCTCCATCTTTCTCTTAACCAATTCTCCCTTGCAAATCAAACATAAAATGTCCAACCCTCAACTCATATTTTGGTGACCATGTATCTATGGTAGTAGCAACTCTAATTATATGTATGCTAGCAAATTCCTAACTCCTTCACACAGCAATAAAATAAAACTGTCATACATTCTTTCAGAAAGTACAGCTAGGATATTCCACTTCTGTCTCTTCTTGAATGCAGCAAGTGGTTTTATTCCCCCCCCAAAAAAAAGTCTGGTATTGTTGTTGTTATGGGATATTTTGGATGAAGCATTTCTAGGACAAAAAATATTTATGGAAACTTATTTCTCTGTGTTGTATGGATTTGATAAAATTTGTTGGCTCAAACTAGGCTTTGAGTCAATAGTGAATTGCTCGTGCAGCTCCTTTTCTACAGGGGATGCTTTTATACACTGAACATGTAGCTTGAGAAATTTGTGCCAGTTCTCTGTGCAATTGAAATTTATAGTTTCAAAATGAAGGATTCTTTGAACCTATCTACAAAGTTAAGTCAAAACATGATATCTGAGACAGTAGATCTGTCTGGATCTGTGATGCTGTGTGTATGTGAAGAAAAATGCAGTACATCCAGCAACTGGAAATGTGAAACAGAATAATAATAGTAATATGAACAAAGAGTCTTGAAAGAAACAAAAGCACACCACATCAAACTTCTTTGGTTTTAACTCAGGTAATACATTTGCTAAGGAAGCAGAGGAACCAAAACAGGATGAAAGTAATTTCTGTATAGAGACTCAGTGTGGCAACTAACGATGAAGAAAAGCTATGAGGTATATTGTGAGACCACAAGTAGACAGATAATATCTTTGTAAGCCTTCAGCCAATTCAAAAGGAGTCCAAAAATCAGGAGTTATGCTACAGTGATTAATTTTCTCTCTCTCCTGGTTCAGACCTATGATAGGATAGTCTGAAAAATAGAGTATCCAGTAAAATGTTTGCAGCTATATTGATGGATTAGCATAAAAAAGTAATCAAGATACTGGCAGACTATTACTTTTAACACAAAAATATATTTACAACGATCAGCCTAAAAGTTACAGAATAATCAAATAATGTTGGGGGACCTTGTTGAGACTGGAAGTTAACCTAAATAAATGTGTAAAAGGAGATCAATGTACCTTTATACCGAGAGAAAATATTTCACCATGTACAGCATGGGTAGAAGGGCAACTGTATGAGCGTCCTTAGGAGGGTGAACATTGGGACCAATAATGACACACTTCATAATACCATCAGGAAAATGATGCAATGTATATACTGATTTCATTACGTAATATACCCCTAAGGTAAAGGTAAAGGTTCCCCCGCACATGCGTGCTAGTCGTTTCCAATTCTAGAGGCCGGTGCTCATCTCCGTTTCAAAGCCGAAGAGCCAGCGCTTGTCCAAGGACGTCTCCGTGGCCATGTGGCCGGCATGACTAGACACCAAAGGCGCACGGAACGCTGTTACCTTCCCACTGTAGTGGTCCCTATTTTTCTACTTGCATTTTTACGTGCTTTCGAACTGCTAGGTTGGCAGAAGCTGGGACGAGTAACAGGCGCTCACTCTGTTACGCGGCACTCGGGATTCGACCCGCCAAACTGCCGACCTTCTGATCGACAAGCTCAGCGTCCCTATTCACCCCTATTCACCCCTATATCATTATGTAATTTTACCACTTGCCTGATGGTAGGATACGTGTGCCCACATTTTGATGTTATCAGGGCTTGCTATGGATGTTGGGTCCAAAGCATTGAACCTGGAGACTTATTGCTGCTGGTCATAGAAAAATATTGTTGGCTGGATGATCCAATTGAAGTTCATGAAATAAGGACAGTTACATATTTCAAACTGGAACAAAAATAAATCCAAGACACTTAAAGCTATCTATTTCTATGTGCATATAAACATGCATTTTTTAAAACAAATGTCAGCTCTTCAAAGGTTCATAAAGAGTAGTCCAGTGGATCTTTTTTTCTTCCAATACTTGTAGTGTTTACAGTGTTGAATTCTCTCCCTCTCTCCCTCCTTCTCTCTCTCTCTTTCTTTCTGTCTCCCACTTCCTCTCCCTCTATACCAAACCTGGTGCAATACTCTCTTAACCTTTCCAGATATTTGGTGGCTTTAAAGGAGAGATGAGTTTTACAAATTAAGGAGGGAAAAGAGAGCCATCTTTCTATATGTTGCAAACTTTTCTTTGGTTTTTGCTGTAACTAACATAGATGCTCCTCTGAAAACTCTCAGGATAATCACCAGGGATATTAGGAATGAGGAAAAACCTCTTGCCTATTATTATTAAGTATTAGAAAATTTCTCATTACTCCATCTGACATTTGCTTTGTTAAAAAAAAGAGAAGTGAAAAGCAGTTGCCATCTTGCTGTCTAAACAATTAAATGCAAATATAATGAAGGCAACATCTGATCATGGTGTTAGTCTTCCTCCATGTTTTTCCACTTCATAGCTTCAGCAAGGAGCTTAATTAAGTTAATGAGCCTTCAACCACAAATATCCATAACCTTTGCCACCCTAAGTTAAACTAAATTGTCTAAACAATTTAGACAAAAGAATTAGACAAAATGAGGAGGTACTTATTCAACGACCTGTTCATCATATCGGCAATAGTAATTTTATTTACTTAGTGATTTTAGTTATATCGTGGCTTTATTTTTACAAACATTATACTGTTTGCGACATGTATTCTGGAGTCCTTCCACATCTGGCAGTGCGAGTATGCACCAGGACTTCCTGATGGGTCCTAGGAAGTATGCCTTCTCTGTCATTGTTTCTGTCTTATCAAACAGCCTCCTTCCAGAGGTACAGTGGCTCTGTTGACCTTCTGAAATGTAGCAAAGTTGTGGCTTAGGAAGTAGGTCAGGAGAGTTAATGGAACTCTGGCATTTGTGCATGTGACTTGTTGGCAATGAGATTCTTTATAGTATTTGAATTGATTTGGATTACATATTGAGATTTTATGTTTGTGATCCAGAATTTCACTAATTAGAAGGATGGTCATATAAATTTGATAAAGAGATAAACATTCTTATTTTACCTGGGGGAAAATTGAAATGGAATGATTTCCTCCCAAAATGAGGCTCCTGTGGCACATTTTGAACCTAGAGCCCAAACCCCTACATTACTGTTTGAAAGAGTCCAATTGTAAGATTCCTGCAAACTAGTATAATAAGATGAAGACTTCTTAAAGATTTGAACACAGTTAACTAGGAAGTAAATCTTTATTACAATGTTCAAGTAGATCCATTACAGATAGTTGACACTACTCACAGAAAGGGTGGGAGGCTGATAAAGGATTTATATTCACTCCTACTTCAAATCTAGCACATTCTTTTCTCATGCTTCGCCCTATATGAAGAGCAGTTACCTGTTTACATTCTCTGCATTCTTTCTCTGGTAATTGCTTGCCAATAATGGAATTCCAGTAGATGTTATAGGAGTTCTAAAAGGCATAGCCACAATACATCTCTAAAAATAGAACAGTTACCAGTTGGAAGCATCTGTATTGGTTCAAATTAGGCTTCTGCAAATTTCCTAATTTTTCTCATTAGGTAACACCGTAACTGCCTGAAACATGGTCTCTGGGGATCAGCTGTGAAATACATTCACTTTCTTTATATCTGAGGAAAAACAAAGCAAGCTATACTTGGTATTTGCACACACATACACAGAAACTGTACTGACATACCACTGCATAAATCATGGATAAATTTAAGCCTAATTCTGGTTTCTGAGATTCTACTTTCCTGCTGTTTTTTTTAGTATTCTTTTGTTGACGTTCATAGCTAGAAATTTTGCTGTAAAAATCTTTTATGTCACTAATACCAAAGAACCTGTAATATACCATTTCTTAGATAATTCATATCACTACCACGTTTTGATTACCACAATGTAAAAAAGATGAAGCTCTAGAAAGAGTGCTAAAACATATAAAGAAAGGTTGCTGGAATTGGGTATGTCTAGTTTAATGAAGAGAAGGACAAGGGGTGACATGATAGCAGTGTTTCAATATCTCAGGGGTTACCACAAAGAAGAGGCAGTCAAGCTATTTTCCAAAGCACCTGAAGACAAGACAAGAAGCATAGGATGGAAACTAACCAAAGAGAGAAGCAACTTAGAACTAAAGAGAAATTTCCTGACAGTTAGAACAATTAATCAGTGGAACAACCTGCCTCCAGAAGTTGTGAATGCTCAACACTGAAAGTTTTTAAGGAGAGATTGGACAACCATTTGTCTGCAATGGTATAGGTTTTTCTGCCTGAGCAGGGGTGGGGGTTGGGCTAGTAGATCTCTGTTATTCTATTATAATTTCAGAATGACTATATCACTAGTTCCCAAAGAAAAATCTGTAGGCCCCTTGGAGCTAAGCACAGGACAGTTTTTAAATGGACTGTTGCTGATTCCTTTTCTGGAGAGAATTAACTGGTCAAATACGAAGAAGTCCTATTACATTACATTACATTACACTACGTTAAAAAGAGTGGGTAAGGAGAAAAATAACAGTGAGTTAAGTGCCAAAATGATGTCTAAGAACCTGCAGAAAACAAATAAAACTTGTTATTTGGTGTTTGCCTTAAGAGGGAGCATTATCTGGCAAACTTGCCAAGGTCAAGACTTGAATCAAAAACCAGTTGGGAATATAAGAGTTGTAGGCTGGATTGGGAGGTTGAAAAAGGTTCTTGAAAGAGGCAATGACAAGCTACTTCCATATGGATGTGCCTGTGTATTCACTAGGAGTTGACCTCTATTTGAAGGGGAATTGACTCACTTTTTATTCATCACATCACATAAAACAAGCACAAATGAAAAGGCTGACCTTTTCATTGGCACTTGCGAAGCTCTGACAGTAGTCAATAGTTAACTCATTGTGGTGCCATTTAAAGTCTGTCTAAGGATGAGATAGACAACAAAAGATTTAGAGGGTCTCTGTGAGAGATCCTTTATCCTTATAGTCAGTGATGCTGTTCTACAAGATAAAGAATGGCATGAAAATAAAATCATTAGCATTATCACTTCTGTCACCACTGTGCAGAAACAATTCACCCTTCCCTTAATTTTCTTTATCCACCACTATTAAGGGAGTCAAATGAGTTGATTTTGGGGGGTGGGTGTACTGTGGGACTCTTGATGTCTTTCTACGTGAGGAGAAAACCTCTCACATCTAACAGCCTGACTTATCAATTGTCTTTACTATATTTTTTTTCAGCAGCATATATTGATATTTTACATTAAAGTACGTAACATATTTATTGAAACAAGATTTTAAGTGGGGCAAAATGCCCTCAAATATTTCATTTTTAATGTCTTTGTATAACATTTATTTAGTATATGGCATATCATAAATGGACTAATAATATATATTAACATTTCAGCTAGGTTAGGAGAATCCAATTAAATATAAATGTTAAACATATCTATGTTCAAATAACAATGTCTAGACCATCTAACTATTGAAACGCAGCATCGTTTATATTTAAAAAAACAGATATTGGACCTCAGCTTTCTATAATATTTGATCATACAATTAAGAATATGCAGTTGGTGTTTAGAAGGTGTACAGAAAAATGCTTTTAAAATTACCTGAGACTCACTGTACTGAAATTTTTAGAGCTAACCAGCAATGGGCAGAAATGACAACAAAAAGTATAAAAGCCTAGCAGGAAATAGCAATAGCACTTAGACCTCATAGTGCTTTTACAACTCTCTCTAATGGAGGAGGGAGGGAGAGAGAGAGGGAGGGAGGGAGGAAGGAAGGAAGGAAGGAAGGAAGGAAGGAAGGAAGGAAGGAAGGAAGGACATTAAAATGATCGCAGTATTCAGTTAGCTTCAGACAGGAAGTATATGCATTCATTTTTGCTCTGGAAATTTAACAGGTAAAGTCTTTCAATATACAGGTCTTACTGATGGATATGTTTACTACAATCTCAGTTTTTCCTGAGGCCAGGGAAGTATATGTTTCTTGAAATCCAGTTTATTTTACTGTTACAGTATATTTGTAATACAATATTTAATACGATTTTGTTCATTCCCTAATGAGAAATGTTTTTGGAACTTAATAAATGCACCCTTGTTTTAGCAATTTCCTCAAAAAAACCTCTTTCTTTAACACAAATTTCTGCTCTATCTTTTTAATGTACATTTTCCTGTGGCAGTTTTTTTTCCCCCTAAAGCATATGTTTTTGTTCCATAAATGTTTTCTTTTTGTATGGAGCTTTCACAAATATATACACTGTTTTGGGTGCATCTTTCATGCACAAATATCTTTTATGTGAGAATATTTCACTAGAGAAAGATATGCATTGCATTTAGTTGTGCCATCTGTTCTACCTAAAAGTCTGTTTTTACATTTTTCCCATTTCAGCTTCAGTACCAACCCATGGTAGATTCATTTCCTTTTGTAGGAGAGAATGCACTTCATACATACCAAGGGAATATTTGTTATCCTGTTCAATGCAAACCAAATTTTGCTTCAAATAATAACAAGTTTATCATTAATTTAGGAGACTATACAATATATATTAATACCTAATGGATACATTGGGTAAATTAATCCAATGAAGCTTGGCCCAGCAGTGTCATGTCATGATAGATGTTGTGATTATTTGTGGTCTACTTATCTTTGAAATGGATATGGAAAAGGAGAAGCAAAGGCTGGAAATTTACAGTTAAAGAAAGAATGAAAAAGAAATGTATACTAGCTATCTCATTGAGGTGGTGGTATGCACTCAAAATATAAGTAATATGAGACTGAACAACAACGCACAAAGCATCTATTCACAGAGTTTTGAAAAACAAAACAAAACAGGTAAACCGGGATTTTCATGATGCTGTATTATATGATATCGAATGGGAGAAAGTGGATTTTTTTCCTCCCTTCTCCAATTATTGCAACTCAAAAGAAGTTGAATTTTGGGAAAGTCACTTTACTGTTCAAAGTGTTGGATTTGGAGCAAGAAGTCCTAGCTTTTAATCCATCTTCTACTATGGAAGCTGATTGGATGACTATGGAAAATTGGAACTGTTTCTCTGTCTAAGTCCAATTGACATCACAAAGTTTCAATTCCATTTTGAATTCCTCAAATGAAATGCAGGTTATAAATAAAAGAATGTGTGCCTCATGTGGCAAAGAATTTGTTCTTTGGGAACCAAATGACAAAACAAAAAGAATGACCTACAAATGTTTTCTTATTGGATGAACAAAAGAGGCTTGTTAAAGCCTTGAAGAAATCTGTGTGATGGAATAAATTAGAATTGAAGAGAAATCAAATTATACAATAATATTTCATTGGATTAAAGATCAAGTCTGTTAGAAGTAGAAGAAAGGAATATAAAGATAATTTATTTGATCAAGGTTAAAATAATACTTTTTTGCAAAGTTCTGCAAGTATTATGGACTTTTTGCTGATGCTAGGATTGAAAAAAATATGTTTTATGGATTTGTTTATAGATAAGGGATGCGGTATGGGATGAACAGTTTGTCAAATTAGAGGAGTTGAAGACTTATTAAATTTATTTATATTGCTTAATGAAGGTTGGAAATTGCTACTTTATATATTTATTTTGTTTTTTTCATTTACCTCTTTCTTTTTCCTGCACATTTCTTTTTTTCTATGACCTTTCTCTATTTTATCTGTATTAGCTTTTACTGTTGTAATCAAAATTCTTAAGTAAAATTATATTTTAAAAATAACTTATTCTTATTGTTTGCATTATTTAGCTGTTGAATTCAGTGCTTCTCTGAATGTCCATATTTGATAAATTCAGTCTGAGATCAGAAGAAAAATGATCTACGTGCTCTGTTTCCTTTTGACATTTTTTAATGTTATATTATTTTTAAAAAACTGGTTTTACTCTAAATATTTTACTTTTGCTATCCTTATTTTTAAAAGTGTATACTACTTTAATGAAAATATGAAGAGAACTTGCATAACTGCCTATAGTACTGGATTTTTTAAGATGTTGGGATTAAAAAAATATATAATAATCAATATTCCTTCCAGTTTTGGGTTGAAGATAGAATTAGATGGTGGTGTACAGTTCTATTCAGCATTCTTTAAATCCTTAAGCAGTCAAAGACTAGGTAGGTGACAAATACTAAATGCTCCATATAATAATTGCTCTATGTCTAATTTACGTCAATCAAAATAAGTATCCTTCTCTAAGACCCCGTGGGGTTGAAGCTTCCTGCATTCAGAGGATGAGTTGACAAGGCCCTGAAAATTACACATTTGCTAATTGCAGAGTGGCTTGCTGTACTCCCTCCACCATAAATGCAAATAGCAAAGATGGCAATAGATTGGCAACTTGTGATTGTTTATTGTTCCCCCAGAATTTGAACTGTGTAAAACTGTCCTTAAATGACTAGAATTAATGCAGGCAGTAATACAAAAATGAGAGAAGAAAAAAGCTACAAAAAGCCAACTTTTCGGTAGCCACCGGTATGAAAAAGCTGTGATGTCATCTGTGCCTTGCATTTCACTTGCTTTAAATGCTTCAGGGTTACAAAGAACACAGGACTAATCTTTTGGGTGATGTTATGATATTAGTGTGGTTTATAAAAGAAAAGAAACAAGAAAGAATTTTTAAATGCCTCATGTAGTGCTGATGTAACTAGATTTCTAACTCCTGGCAGATGGAGGGACAATACCTAGGGAAGCATTAAAAAAAACAAATTTCATAAAGCATTTTTCCTCCCTTAAACCTTCTTTTGATTATTGTTTTTCTTAATGAGCACCTAGACATAATTATACCAGTTTTTTCCACAGCCTTGTTTCTTTTAAAAGCCCAAGTGCAAAGTGCCCATCATTTCCCCTGTAGGTAGAAGCTGATCATTGCTAATTCAGGACCTGAACATCTGGTGCCTCATAAAGGGATGTGCCAGAACCATCCAAGATGTTTAAAACAGTGTTTAGACCAAATACCCACAATTAATTCAGGTGTTGAAAGAGAGAGGACCCAATTAAAATTAACAGTGGGGTCAAATTCCAGCAGATGTTCAATTGCCAATCTTGCCTGCATGGATGTAATCAGAGGGCTTGTTCCAGTTTTAGATACATGCAAAGTTCGGCTGGAAATGTTTAGTCTATAGCTCCCAGATCTTGGCTGCAAGATGCCTTACGACCATGAACTTTCTGTATCTGCACACTGCCCTCTACTGATGATCTGGTTTTTTGACAGATGCAGCTTTGAGCACAGCCAAGAAAGCTGCATTGGAATACTTTCTTCTAACAGGAAAATTATGCTTATGCACATTGTACTGCTTTTGTTAACCATCCCTATTCTGTCTCAGTAATTAGACCAGGGATTGGTGGATCCCCTGGCCTTTTTTCTCCTCCTATTAAGTATGTTCTCCTATTGGGGAACATACCCCCCTCCACTTTTTAAAAACAGGTATTGCTTTCTTTCAAACAGCACTAAATCTGCACACATGAAGAATGTTTACAAGGTTTGACAAGCACTTTTCATAACTATGTGCCTTTTTTCCAAAGGAAACCAAGCCAGGATGCCCATGATTGACTTAGATACTGTAAATCTTTCAATAGCATTTTTAAAAAAAGAAATTATAGTATCTAATACTCCTACCAAAAGCTAAATTCATTCCAATTGACTAAAATAATAAAAGGTTTTATGAATGTTATATCCTGTTAAGCTGACTGTGTAATCACAAAATTAATATGCTTCTACTTACAGGCTTGTAAATTAATTGCTTTACAAGATCCATCAGATCTACATGGAAGCAGGAAGGAACTAAGACATCCATTTAGGATAACTGAAGTGCCTTCAGCGTGTGTTCCTCTTTTATACCTTCCTAAACAAATGTATACTTAATAGGTTATAGCTTGAATTTGACAAATATTCATAGACATAAATCTAAGGTAACACCATTCGTTTTTCCCAAATCATATTTATTTTTATATCAAATATCTTTATCAACTCCTACTGTAAATAAAATTCAATAACTGGAATATCTATGCAGTAACTTCTTTAACATTTTCGCTTTCCAAAGGTTTACCTATCTAACAGTCTTACAAGGAATTTAAGGAGTGAATACTCCACTAACATGAATTTGCAGTTCTATATTTTTCTAAGATACAGAGTCAGTTTGGGTAGGGAATGTAGGTTGCTTTCTATCCTTTTATCTTGTCATTCTCCACTCACTCCTAAATCCCTACCCTGAATCCTTTGGCCAGAAATTTTTCCTTGGAGATTTCCTACAGTATATTTAATTTACCAATACTCAAATTTGAATTAAACTCTGCAGGTAGCACTTTCTCTGCCAAACATGGTTTGATTCAAGGGGATTCAGACTCATCCACTAGGATTGTGCTTACTTAGCAAATAAAGGTAATGTTGCTGTGTATACCTTTAAATCAAATATTCATACTGCATTGCATTGAATTACGTCAGGTGCCTTCAAACTGATTGGGCAATTCAGCCAACTTTTGCATACACTGTGTGCCCAGACCTAGACTCAGTCATATTGAATTTTTGAATCAAAACAAAAGTTTGAATACAGGATTCAAATGTAACAGGCTTGATCCTTTGAACTGAACTGACTTTTCAAATCAGACCAAAAATTCAAATTGTGACCTGGCTCACTCCCAATGTGGAAACTTAACTATAACTTTACCCATCTCACGTTGGATTATCAATTAATGCAAAGGTTATGTTTGTTTAATATGCTAGGACAAAATGTGATTGGGTGGGCAATAGTTCAGTAAGTCGTGTGAATATAATTTGTGTTTATATAATATATTCTGGAGCTTGGCTACCCTGAGTTCAGCAAATAGTTGGTTATTGGTAAATATTTAATTAGCTATAAATATAAGAATATTTAAATCAATGTCTGCTGTCTTTCCTAGTTACCCCTAGGGAGATGTGAAGCTATAGAAAAAGATAAATACTATCTAAAAAACACTTAGGCATTAGATGTAAAGGGGTTCATTGATTTTAAGTTGAGCTGTAATGTGGAATCTGTCTAACTTATTTCCGTTTCTTAGTACGGTATTAACATTCTTTTAATACAATTTGAGAAAGTGAAAAGTTTGCAGTGAGAAATGTTCTGAGTGACCTCTAGCACTTTGACAGTTGTGGTTAATGTTGATTCTTCAGTACATTATTTTTACACAAAATTTCTATAATTCTTGGCAAAATGTACCTCTACTTAGCATCGATTGTTTGTTGTGCCATTCTTTATCTAGAACAACTTTTCAGTGCTCAAAAACTGTAGAACAACTTTTCAGTGCTCAAAAACTGTGACTCCTGCCATCACTGAAAGTAAAGAGGGTAGGAAACAGATTTCCTGCCTAAGGAAATTCATAGGAAGGAAATACTATAGCACTTAATCTTTAACTTCATCTAGTCAAAGTCAAAAATTAAGTTGTATATTTTGCCCTTCTAGAATACTTTTAAAAGAAAATGAAGACTTTTCTCTTTTTTGTTTACAGTTGCAGTTGATATGTAAACCATATTGTTCATAAAAGTGAAGATGGAAGTGTGACAAAAACTCTAGGTAGCAATAATGCTTCTTTTTATTTATGTGATTGAACAGGAAATGTATAACATTTGCTTAGTTAACAAATTCTTTCTCATATAGTGCTGACTATAAATATTAAATGAGAGTCACCTTAATAATAATAATAAAGTTGGAAGGGACCTTGGAGGTCATCTAGTCCAATCCCCTGCTCAGGCAGGAAACCCTATACCATTTCGGACAAATGGCTGTCCAGTCTCTTCTTAAAAACTTCCAGTGTTGGAGCATTCACAGCTTCTGGAGGCAGGTTGTTCCACTGATTAATTGTTCTCCTTAGTTCTAGGTTGCTTCTCTCCTTGATTAATTTCCATCCATTGCCTCTTGTCCTGCCTTTGGGTGCTTTGGAGAATAGCTTGAGTCCCTCCTCTTTGTGGCAGCCCCTGAGATATTGGAACACTGCTATCATGTCACCCCTAGTTCTTCTCTTCATTAAACTAGACATACCCAATTCCAGCAGCCGTTCCTTATATGTTTTAGTCTCCAGTCCCCCAATCATCTTTGTTGCCCTTCTCTGTACCCTTTCTAGAGTCTCAACATCTTTTTTACATCGTGGTGACCAAAACTGGATGCAGTATTCCAAGTGTGGCCTTATGAAGACATTGTAAAGTGGTATTAATACTTCATGTGATCTTGATTCTATTCCTCTGTTAATGCAGCCTAGCACTGTGTTGGTTTTTTTGGCAGCTGCAGCACACTGCTGGCTCATATTTAAGTGATTGTCCACTAGGACTCCAAGATCCCTCTCACTGTTACTACTATTGAGCAAGGTACCCCCTATACTATACCTGTACATTTGGTTTTTCTTGCCTAAATGTAGAACCTTACTTTTTTCACCATTGAATTTCATTTTGTTAGATAGCGCCCAGTGTTCAAGTCTGTCCAGATCCTCCTGTATCTTAAGCCTGTCTTCTGGAGTGTTGGCTATTCCTGCCAGCTTGGTGTAGTCTGCAAATTTGATGAGTTACCCATTTATCCCTTCGTCCAAATCGTTGATGAAGATGTTGAATAGCACTGGGCCCAGAGCAGAACCCTGGGGCACCCCACTACATACTTCCCTCCATGTAGATGCAGTTCCTTTGAGGACCACATGCTGAGTACGGCCAGTCAGCCAGCTATGAATCCATCTTGTTGTGATTCTGTCTAACCCGCATTTTTCTATCTTATGAAGTAGAAGGTTGTGATCTACTTTATCAAATGCCTTACTGAAGTCCAAGGAAATTATATCCACAGCATTCCTCTGATCCACTAATTTTGTCACTTGGTCAAAGAATGCAATAAGATTTGTCTGGCATGACCTGTTTTTGACAAACCCATGTTGGCTTTTAGTAATGACTGTTTGCCTCTAGGTGCTCGCTGATTCGTTGTTTGATTATCTTTTCCAGAATCTTCCCAGGTATTGAGGTCAGGCTGATAGGTCTGTAATTTCCTGGATCCATTTTTTCCCCTTTTTTGAAGATGGGAACTAGATCAGCTCTTTTCCAGTCTTCTGGTAATTCCCCAGTGCTCCAGGATCTTAGTTCAGTGGTTCTGAGATCACATCTGCCAGTTCCTTGAGAACCTTGGGGTGTAATCCATCTGGTCCTGGTTATTTGAACTCGTCTAGACTAGACAGGTGCTCACTTACTATTTTCTTGCCTATCTTAACGTGTTTCTATTCTGTTTTTTATGGTACTGTTTTTGATAGGTTGGTCTGTTTTTTCCCTTTGTGTAAAGACAGATGCAAAAAACGAGTTAAATAGTTCCGCTTTCTCCCTGTTGCTTGTCACCTTCTTGCCACTTTCACCCACTAATGGACCAATCATTTCCTTTACTTTTTCCTTGTTTTTTACATGTTGAAAGAAGCTTTTTTGTTATTTTTGACTTTGGTCGCAAGCCTTAGTTCATTTTGAGCCTTAGCTTTCCTCACTTCATCTTTGCAGGCATGGGCTATTTGCTGATATTCTGACTTAGTTATGTGCCCCTCTTTCTACTTTCTATATTTGTCCTTTTTAACTTTCAATTTGTCAGAGAGTTCTTTATGCAGCCATGCTGGTTTCTTTTGAGAGCTGTTATTTTTCCTCTTTATTGGTATTGTGCTAGACTGGGCTTTTATTATCTCATTTTTCAAAATTTCCCAAGCTTCTTGAGTTGTTTTCCCCTTGAGGATTCCCATCCATGGAATCCTTCCCAAGCCCTCTTTACGTTTATTGAAATTATCTCTCTTAGTCCAAGACTCTAGTTTGACTGTATTCTATTGCTTGTGCTTCCATAATGTTGAATTCCAATATTGCATGATCATTTCCTCCCAAGGTTTCTGTGGCTTCAACACCTTCTATCATTTCATCTCTGTTAGTGAGAATTAGATCCAAAATGGCTAATCCCCTAGTTCCCTTCTCTACTTTTGGGGTAACAAAGTTGTCTGCTAGGTTTGTCAGGAATCTGTTTGATCTTCCACTTGGTGCAGAGTTTGTCTCCCAGTTGATGTCAGGGTAGTTAAAGTCCCCCATTACTATTGTGATGTGCTTCCTACATACCTTACTTAGCTGACTAGCAAAAAGTTCATCTATTTCGTCTGTTTGGTTGGGTGGCCTATAGTATACACCTATGGCAATGTCATCCCCCCCTTTTATATTGACCCAAATGTATTCAAGTTTACAGTTTTCATTATTGTTGTGCTCTATTTCTGTAGAGATGTAGTTATTCCTTATATAGAGGGCAACTCCACCTCCTCTTTTATTTGGCCTGTTTCTTAAAGATAATTTAAATCCCTCTAGCTGTGTGTTCCATTTGTGGGTTTCATTCCACCATGTTTCCATAATGGCAACAATATCATATCTGCCCTCATTAACCTGAATTTCTAGTTCACCCTGTTTGCTGTTCATACTCTGTGCATTGGTGTATAGACATTTGAGTCCTTTATGTCTGACCCTGTGTTTACTTTCTACATAACCTGTGTGGTGCCTGAGTTCCCCTATTGTCTTACCACCTATTTGGCTAGTGCACTTTGTGTGGCACTCGCTATTAAAAGCTTGATTTTGCTTGACAGCAAGGTTGATATTCTTGTCCACACACACATCTATGTTACATGCATTGATAGCCCTATAATTTTTAGATTGGTGGGGACAGGGATGTTCTATATCAATTAACTCACTGTCCCCACTGTTTAGTTTAAATATTCCTCCTGAAAATCTATGAATTTATAGCCAAGTAACTCAGTCCCTTTCTTTGAAGGATGCAAACCATCTCTTTTGTACATTTTTTCATTGGACCAGCTACAGACATCGTGACTAATATACCCAAAGCCTTCCCCTTTACACCACTCCTTTAGCCACATATTGAATTGTGCTATACGCTGGCCTTTTCCATTTTGCTCCTTATACACTGGGAAAACCTCTGAAAAAGTAAGCCTACAGTCTATTCTGCTAAGTTCCTGCCCCAAGTTCTGGAAATCATTCTGCACAGAGAGTACATCTTTTTGGGACAGATCGTTAGTGCCAAGATGTACAATAGCCTCCACATCACAGTCGTTGCTGGCATTCTTGATTATTTTAGAAATATGCTTCTTGTCCCTACTGGCAGTAGCACCTGGAAGACACCTGACCTCTTTCAAAACCTCTGTGTTTTTTCCTAAATTTACATCCCTTATAATTGAATCACCAACCAGAAGGTGGCTTCTCTTTTTGGATGCCTTTCTGTTCTTGCATGACTGGTGTGTAATACCAGATTCACACTTCTCCCTGTCTAAAACAAGTTTTTCATCTTGGACCATGATCCCCTGCTTATTGAGTTATTATCACAGATACCTTTACCTGTCTCCTTAATGTCCCTATTAAGGTCAGAAAGGGCACTGTATCGGTTGTGCAGGGACACAGCAAAAGCTTTGTGTTTATGGTTCACAGATCTCACCCTGCCAGATCCCACAGTTGTTCACACTGCCCTTCTCCTGCAGGATCTTTGTGGTAGAGGGGGCTGATAGTACGGAGGCTCAATAGAGTAGAAGGGCTGAACTGGACACCTAATTTCTACCTGAAGAGCACAGATTACAGACCCTAGATAAATAATCTGTCCTTGTAGATTAGTAATTTGTTTATAGATAGGACATTTTCCAAGTTTTTTGGAACCCAGATTGTTGGGGGCAATAAGCTGACTTTGTAATAATGCTGCTTGGGGGAGGGGGGCGAAAGCCCTAATAAGCAGGCATATACATAGAATGAAGGCTATTGCTAAGCACATTGGTTTGTGCTTAAAATTGTAAGCCGCCCTGAGTCTTCGGAGAAGGGCAGGATATAAATGGGATTTAAAAAAAAGTTTGAAAAGGGTACTGCGAAAGACAGCTGCAAAACAAGTGTTGCACTGAACTAAGCCAGACATTCTTAGATACAAGGAATCTCAGACGCACTTGCCCTGAATGTACCACTGCTGCTTTCGATTTTTAGTTATATAATTCGCACGCCTATTGACATGTGGGCCGCTACTGTTCTGGTGCAGCCTTCCCAAAACTTACAGAATGTAGCACTTCCCAGCAGCTCTGAGCAGTTGAAATACTGCTCAAAGGTGATGCAGATCCAATCAGGACCCCAAATGCAGTTCAAATACAATGCAATCCAATCAGGGCCTTAGCTACTTTTCTGGTGCAGCCTTCCCAACACTTACAGAATGTAGCTACACTGGGGTGTTTGTTTTTTTTAATATTTGTTTTTTTAATATTTTAATATTTTCATCTATATAACATCAGACTATAGACCATTTGCTGTGGTAGTGGCAGTGGCAGTGGCAGTGGCTGTGGCTGTTATTTTTGCCTCCCTCTCTTCCATTATTTGTTTTAGAAAAAATATATATTTTATTCATGGTGTTCAATAGACTCTCTCTCTCTCTCTCTTCCTCTCCCTCTCTCTCTCACTCTGTCACACACACACACACACACACACACACCATCTATCTATCCATACATACATAGGTTCAAATTTTCTGAAATGTGATAATCAAAAGTACCATCACTACTTTTTAGAACAGTTTTAGTTAAGAGGCACTACCAAGTCCAACCCTGGATAAAAAGAAACTGTATATAGAGTTAAAACTACTAGTAATGGGCTGCAAACATCTCAGTGACCACTAGCTCTCAGCTAGGAAACATGTTGGGCTCATGTGGATTTTTAAAAATTTATTTATATAGCCCGGATCTTGTAGCCCTAATGCAGAGGAACCACAGTGGCTTCTTCCTTCCACCTCTATAGCAAATAATCGGGTACTGCATGAAGACATTATAATGCACACTTGTCATATCACTGTTTAGCTTGCAATTTTCATACTCTTGGAATATGCATCCTTCACTGAATAGGAAGCACCTTTAATAGGGGCTTCATCATTAGAGGTTAAAAATAATTATGCCCTGGATCCTGCTGGATTCTAATTTGAATGTTTTGCTACCAACAAATAACTGGTAGGATAATTGCTAGCTGAAACAAACTTTGGTTAGCATTTGTATTTTTCTGGGGGGAAAAGTCAGTAGGTAGTCAAGAACTGCACTTTTAAAAAAAAAGTCTCTTCCACCTTCTTTGAACTTTTAAATAGCATAGAATGCTTACAGCAAAGCCAAGTTCATTCAAGTTCCAGTACCGTATGCCTTCATAGTAATGATTCTGAAATAGCAGACTGAAAACATGCTGCTGGTTTGAGTAGACTGCTGCTGGTTTGAGTAGACTGTACTGATTGTTTGACACAGAATAAGGCTGTTTCATGGATTAATTAGCTGTTAGAAATATTCTTGAGTTGACATCCTGACAGCTTTGCCTCCAACAAAATCTTCTGATAAGGAGGTAGATGCCTCTTTAGGACCAGAACCCATGGGAGATGGGAATCACTGGGTATCTGCTAGAGGAGAGCTGGAGGCAAGTGTCTAGAACAAAAACTGCTGGGGGGAAAAGAGTTGTCAGAATCCTTGCCTCCAACCCAGCTTCTCAACAGGGCATACAACTGAAGCTGAAGGCATTTAAGTGCAGTGAGCAGTTGACAGCTGGCAGAAGCAGAACTTCTATAGCTGTTTAGTCAAACGGTAAAAGGCTACCCAGCATGGTAAATGTAAGGAAACACTCATCAATAGTGATTCCCAGTGTAGCAAGCCTTGTTTGACCACACCAGAAACTCCTGATAACACTCCTCAGCTCTCTAGAACAGGGGTGTCAAACTGCTGGCCCACGGGCCGGAGCATCACGGAGAAACCGCGCCCATCCAACTTTCAGCAATGGGAAAAAGTTCCGATACGTTGCGCGACGTCACGTGACATCGCGAGTTTGACATGCCTGCTCTAGAAGATTCTTTGATTTCACAATTTGATTGCTGCTTGACTGTTATTTAAGGATCCAGTTGTACTATGAAAAACATGTATTCAGTAATTCTCTGACCTGGTCCCTACTTCTTTCTAGCCAGTAGAATTTGTAATTGTGTACCAATTTAAAATATAGGGCAGAACCTCAGCAGAATATAAGGACTCCATTAAAATACAAAGATACCTTTTTATTATTAATTAAATGTTCCTTATATCACTGCCGCGTAACAGAGTGAGCGCCTGTTACTCGTCCCAGCTTCTGCCAACCTAGCAGTTCAAAAGCACGTAAAAATGCAAGTAGAAAAATAGGGACCACTACGGTGGGAAGGTAACAGCGTTCCGCGCGCCTTTGGCGTCCAGTCATGCCGGCCACATGACCACGGAGACGTCCTCGGACAAGCGCTGGCTCTTCGGCTTTGAAACGGAGATGAGCACCGGCCCCTAGAGTCGGAAACGACTAGCACGCATGTGCGGGGGAACCTTTACCTTTTACCTTTACCTATATCACTGGACCTTCACAATATCTTTGTAGCTTGTGGGAGGGGTGTTTTGTTTTTGTAGGATTTTACTTTTTCTCTGTGTGATGATTTCTTTTACCTTAAGTGCTGCATTTATACCTGAACCTATAAAAAGTTGTAAGGGTGAAAGAGACAGTTGGCATTGTTGGGGAGAACTTCTAGTACAGTGATGGTAAACCTTTTAGAGACTGAGTGCCCAAACTGCAACCCAAAACCCACTTATGTATCATGTTGGGTGGGTGTGGCCCTTTGGGTGGGTGTGGCCAATTGGGTGGGCGTGGCTGCAGTGGTAACGGCAGACTGGGTGGACTAAAAAGTTCAATCAATCAATTTTAACTTTGCGAGAACTTTTTTTCCCCATGAGAAGTTGAAATTGATTGATTGATTGAACCTTTTTTTTTGTACACGACAGTGGAGGCCTAAAGTGAAAAAGTTTTATAAAGCCCAGCTGAAGGCCTAGGATTGGGGTGACAGCCCGTGTGCCCACAGAGAGGGCTTGGCGTGCCACCTGTGGCACCCGTGCCATAGGTTCTCCACCACGAGCCTAGAATGATGTTTTGGTTTCAAACTATACCAGTTTTGACAACCAATATACCATTTAACCAATGAAAGAAATATCTAAGTTTGTATGTTAAGGGAAAAAGTCAGACGTTAAATGTAGCATTCTCCAAGATGCAAAGTAGCAGACATTATTACTGATATTGCTGGTATTATGGCTACTACTTTTTGATTTCATTCTTCAAAAATACCCTTAGATATTTTTATTGTCATAACATTTTTCGCCATCTTGAAGGCCTGTATATCTTTCCTCTGCCTAAAATATTTAGTCCTTTCTAGTGTTCACTTTTTGAAATTATGAAATTATGAAATTTCAGAGGGTTAGAATCAAGATCAAGTGAAGTACTAATACCACTTTACAATGCTTTGGTAAGGCCACACCTGGAATACTGCATCCAGTTTTGGTCACCACGATGTAAAAAAGATGTTGAGACTCTAGAAAGGGTACAGAGAAGAGCAACAAAGATGATTGGGTGTCTGGAGGCTAAAACATATAGGGAACGGTTGCTGGAATTGGGTATGTCTAGTTTAACGAAGAGAAGGGTGAGGGGTGACATGATAGCAGTGTACCAGTGTCTCAGGGGCTGCCACAAAGAAGAGGGACTCAAGCTATTCTCCAAAGAACCTGAAAGCAGAACAAGAAGCAATTGATGGAAACTAGTCAAGGAGAGAAGCAACTTAAAACTAAGGAGAAACTACCTGACAGTTAGAACAATTAATCAGTGGAACAACCTGCCTCCAGAAGTGGTGAATGCTCCAACACTGGAGGTTTTTAAGAAGAGACTGGACAGCCATTTGTCTGAAATGGTATACGTTTCCTGCCTGAGCAGGGGTTTGGACTAGATGACCTCCAAGGTCTCTTCCAAATTATTATTATTATTATTATTATTATTATTATTATTATTATTATTATTATTATTATTAATTTTATAAATAATTCAAGGCAGTGAGCATACCTAATACTCCTTCCCCAACCAGAGCTCAGAAATAGTGCTAAAATATATTTCAGCATTATTCAAAATCTTCAGAAAAGGTGATGCTTTGATTTTCTCTATCAACCTTATACATAAAAATGTATTTCTCTAGACTAAATACTGTACTAGAGGATGTTTTGATCTGCTTAATTTTTGAAAAGTGGCTTGCCAATACTGAAAATTTCAAAACTGTTCATTTTTTTTTAAAGGTAGGAAAGAAACTTAGAAAGCTTTAAGAACTTGGAAAGGGTTTGGCCTAGAGGAACTATTTTAATATGGAAACTGGTGCTACTGTGATGCATACATAATTTAATATATTAAAAGGAGCACAATCTTCAACAGACAAGCAGCACCTTATTTCAGAACCTAAGGGCCTTTTAAATGTATGAAGAAAATGATACTCTTAGTTTGTATTTTGTCAGATTTTACATATCACTTCATATTTAAACCTAGAATGTATTTTAGGTTAATTTTCTAAATAAATTCTGAAAAACTTCCTTCCTTCCTTCCTTCCTTCCTTTTCCATCCACTCATTCCTCCATCTATTCATCCTAGGTGTACCCTCTAATTTCTCCAAATATTCTTAGGAGATTATACAAATTCATATTTTTGAAGATTTTTTTAAAGTAGCACTATACTTAAGTCATAACAACAGCTTTCACATTCCATGAACAGGAAAGTATTCCTTCATGAGACCACTGTTCCACTGGTTGCTCTCATTGTCAGGAAATTCTTCCTAATGTTTAACCTGAATTTCACACCACTTGTTCGCTCTATGATGCAACAGGAAACAATCCACTTTATAAGGCAACTCTTTAGACAGATGGCAATGCCTGTCATAATTCACTTAGTTTCTGCCAATAAACATACCCTGTTCCTTAGACTGTACCTCACAGGACATCTCACTCTAAAAAGGGCATGTTCAAAGGACAGCCATCTATCTGAAGTGCTTCAGCATGCCCTGCCTGAAGTAGAGGCTTGGGTTAAATAATTCGAGATCCCTTCTGACTTAATGAATCATTTGAGGGGACTAATCCCTAGGAGAGATAACTCTTTCGGTAGAGCCTTTTATAGAAGCCAAGGGCATCAGCATAGCTATGTTCTGCAACTAGGAAATGCTCACTATTTATTTACAGTAACACAGTGGATACAATGCTGCATTGTTCTAGCCTGTTGTGGAAATGTAAATGGTGAGGAGTTCTCAGCTTCAGCTTCAGGCATAACATCTAGAAATTGAGATAAGTGTGACAACCTGGGGTACATTTGATATCTGCAGTGGGCCCCAACCAGGACCTGGACTCTAGTAGCTACTCTGAGGTACTGTGCCAACAGTGGCAGCAATTCACAAAAGGTTATTCAATATTAAATCTGTCAGATTTTAATCAACCGTAAAACGCTTTTTTCATGATAATGTAGCCCAAGCTACATTTCTAAAAGTCAGCAAACTGCTTCTCTGCTTTTATTCTAAGATACAGAGGGAAATCATTCACAGATTTGTAGTTGATCTATGACTCTTGTGGTAGTCTAGCTGACTTAAGTGCAGTTCCGCCCCAACGCCCCCCCCCCACTATTTCATTCCATCCAAACCTTCCTGTTTCTGTTATTGCTGTTGTGGTGCATTGCTCACTATATGTAGTGTTAGCCTAAATCTCACACTGCCCTACTTAGAAAAAGAGAAAATAGGTTTTTTGTCTCCTTTTTTTGCTGATAACTTTCATGGGCTTTACTGCGTTTTATTATTATTTTAAAAGTAGACTCTCTTTATTTGGGTCCTAAATTAATAACTAACATGGCAATAGCTGCACCACTGCTGAAGTTTTCTCCAAGAATTCTTTTTCCCCTCTCTGTCTTCTTGTCTCTTATATTAGGACTATTGTAAGGACAACCGGCAATTCAGTTAATCTTGTTCTCTGCTATCCACAGTTCTATAAATGAAGCTGGTAACGTATTGACCTGATCTCAACCTCTACATTTTTTTTTGTACACATAGTTGTAAAAATTTACACATGACCAATATACTGCCCTTCAGAGTAGGATGCATTGAAGATACTCACAACTGCACACACATGCACACAAATACACACACTGGATGCTCATTTTTGGAAACTTCTACCACATTGCTAGTCTTGCCATCACCAACTTCTACTCTGATCTCCTGCATTAGCCCACATACAGTACTTGAGTTTTCCTGCTTCCTGCTGTTGAGCTGCCCCTGCAGAACAAAGGCCGTAAATAATTCTCTAAGAGCAAAATTAAAGAGTCTATCTTGGGCATCTCACAGGCTCTGTATCGGATCATATTTTTACACCAACATACACGCATGTCCACAAGCCCTAACTTTAAAAATTAACACAACTTGTACATACTCCTTAAAATGATTCCTTCCAGATGAAGCAAATTTCCCAGTTTGCCACTGTGTTAGGATTACTATACACTGTGGTGGTTGCCATGGAAACTCAATTTTTGTTGAATTTTTTTTTTAAGCAGTCAGTTTTGTCAATAAGTGCACATACTAGATTACTTGTCTCAGTTGTCAAGGTGAATTATGCCCCTTTTGCTTCAGCATAAATTCCCATATTTATTGGAAACAGCAAAGTCTGTTTATTGCTTGTATGAGCACCTCTGCTCTTTCTGGCACACGATGCTCTTCTGTACAATCAGGTGATGCAAATCTATTTACCCTCCCAGTAATGAAGAATGAGTTTACTTAATCCGAAGAGTATAAAGAGAGCTACAAGGGAAATTGCCATCTTTTCCTGACACCTAGGAAACGAACACGGCAAACGTAATTTCCCACCCTGATTTAGGAAAGAGGCTCTTGTTTTAGAGGAGATTTAAAAATCTGCCTAGCTAGCCTTTGCTGATAGGAGGAAATGAAAAGCAAACTGCTACAGTGACATTTTGCAATGGGAAGCAGAGATTCTCTCTCTCCAGCATGTGCCTTCCTTGAAGTGAAAATGGAGCAGGAATACACTCAGGGTAAATGTGCGACTAGCAAGTTTTTCAATGAAGTGACCTATTAGATGTCATGAGCTATTATTATAACACCGGGAAGAGCCCAAAATGAGAAATTTCTAATATAATCAGAAGTCTTTGGGCCTTTTGATACGGGGAAAGGAAATTGGGTTTTACTGTTACATTGCAAAAGGCCATTAACATCGAAATCTATATTCAGAGCCTCTTCTGCAGCCTTATAGAAATCTAAACCATGTCCTGCTGAATTTGTCTGTCAATATAACAAGTACAGAGGATAATAACAGTAGCTTTAACATGGTATGTAATAACAGTGGAAACTGGCAATAGAGAAATGCCATAATACAGAGCTTTCTCTCATAATGATGAATTTCGATAGAAGAGAATGCTATGTTTGGGAAGATCAGATACTAAGATTGCCCAGTGAAGTGACTCGGATGGAGGTTCATACATGCTCATAAGACCAGAGAATGGCTTCAGTGGCCACGCTGAGCCTTCAAAACATGTGGCTGCCTCAAGATTCCAAGTGTCTCTATTAGTCCTATCAGATATTGCAACTAGAATGATCCCCTTTAAGGAAAATTGTCCACTGGCTCGCTCCAGATTCATGATACACCATTAAGATCTCTGCAACTTTTCTATCACTCTTAATACCTAGACAGCAGGCATGCAAGTCGCTTGGTTACAATCTTTCCCTGTCGTGGTAAGATATATTTTATTTCTATTCAAGATGCAATAATTATTCATATATCTGTGTTCTCATGTTTAAACTGACAGGTAACATTTTATGAATTAGGGCTTTTCTTCCTCTTTTTTCATGATACTGTTTGTTTCTGAAGGTAGGGTTATGCATCAGAATTCAGTTGCAAGGTTTTGTTTTTTTAAACATAACAGTAAAACAGTAAAACATAAAAGTTACTTTGAAATTGGGTGAAGGGATCAAGAATTCTTTGGGAACATTGGGATTCCACAGACTTCCTGTGGAAAGATAGCAGTTATCTTTCCTATCGTACCTTTGCTTTTCCTGATTTGATTTCATAGAAAATAAAATGTCATTACTGTTTGTAGGAGAATATGAACATAAGAAGAAACTTCTATATAAAGCCAAAATACTATCTTGTCCAATATGTTGTTTCATTGGGGCACATCAGAAGCAAACAAAAGGTCCATATGTAGGATATGAAGACAGTCACACCTTCCTATTTACCTTCCCAAACATACCACATCTGCCAAGAGAGGTAACAACATATAGATATCATGACTAGCAGTCATCAATGGTGCCATCTCCCCTGAATTAGTTCAATTTTCCTTTAAAGCTATCACAGTTGGTTGCCATCATTTTATCTTGAGGTCATGGCTTAATTACGTGCTCTGTGAAAAAAAAAGAATGCTTCCTTTTGTCTGATTTAAATCTCTCAGATTTCGGATCTTAGTGCTACTATTATGGATTCTATCATTAGGCTTTAAATGCCTTTTGATAGCACTTATATGAATTACAGTATTATCTCTTAAATTACTGGTGCATCTTGGGTAATGTTACACTTTTTATCTTTAGAGAGGAGTTACATGGCTGCATATACAGTATAGTCTTGTATAACTGGGAACTTTTCATGTCATTGTCAAAATTTTGCTCTTAATGTACACTGTTGCTTTTCTATTTTGTTAAACTGAATTGAATTTACTTGGGCTTGCTTACTCATATAAATAATAGATGATATAGATGTAGATATAAATATATAGATGATATAGGTACAGTACAAATAAGAGAGAAAGAGAAGATAGATAGATAGATAGATAGATAGATAGATAGATAGAGAGAGAGAGAGAGAGAGAGAGAGAGAGAGAGATAAAGAAAGAAAGATCATATTGGTAGATCTGTCACTCACATGTGACTGTAAGTATAACTTGATAGGTATAAACAGGGTTTTTTTCTCATAGAATGCTTAGAATGGCGTTCCAGCACCTTTTTTTTGCACACACACAAAAAAGCTTTTGCACAAGCTGTGCTACTCCCTCTATTGGCCTTTGAAAGCCTATTGGCTTTCGAAAGCCAATAGGAATTGCTGTTGAGCACACCAAAAGACCCAGCCAGCGAACGTTGCACAGGCAAGTTGGCAGGAACTTTGCACCCCTCCCTGCTGCCCAACTACACCATCTCAACTAGGTAAGTAAGAGAGGACAAGGAGTGGGAGGTGGGTTCTGCGGAGTCCATGTGCACTCCTTCCTTGTGCTCACCTGTGTCAGCCAGGCTGGTGGCCTACCTGGTGCTGGACCTGCACCCCTGCTGCCGTCTCATCCTGCACACCTACATGGCCACCCTGGAGTGCCTGTCCCTCAATGCGATGCACACTTCCACTGTGTTCTGTTCCCTCACCTTTGTATAAACGCATGACTGCTGATTCCCGAGTGCTGGGGTAAAAAAAGAGGATTCCCTAACCTCGCATGGCTAAATGTCAATTTCAACCTTAGCATCCAGTCCACAGCAATGTCAAACCACTGCGCTGTCAGGGTGTGGCCTCGGCACCATATCGTGGTCCATGATGGTGGTGGCTGCCATGAATTCCAACAAGGAGGCCGTTGCTATAGCAACCCCAAGTGTGCCAGTTCTTTCCTGGAATCATTCGCCTTTTCTGCACCCTCTCCTGTGAGGGACCTCGACTTGGAAAGGCAGCCCTGCTCTTGCATCAGGAGAAATGAGAAATAGATGCCTCTGCTTTCCCCAAAAAACAGGCATACCACTTGAAGCAGAAAAGGAGAAGAAAGGGAAATATTTGAATACCTTTTTCTTAATTGGCTTATAGTCTTTGGTTGCAATGGTCCGTTTGCAACTCCGCTACTTACTGAAAGAAAGTTGGTGAAATTGCTTCCCGGGGGCACAAAAGGAGGAAAGATTGCCGAGAAGTGTGCTTACCTGTATAGTGGCATTGTGAAGATTCTGGATTTCCCTTTCAGCCTTCCTATCCTAGGAAGATCCAGCAGAGATTAATGTTTATAAAGCTTTATTTTTTAAAAAACATACTCCTTATAAAAATGGTTTAATATCTCCATGCTGGCAATCACCCCAGAAATACACTTCGGGGCTGCCTTGTCTGATTCAGGCCACCATCTGGTGCTCCTCCTTTAGGTCCCAATTGGAAGGGGGGCTTAGCATGCATCTCCAAACTATGTCCATGTTGGACTTTCCTGGCTGTGCCTTCCTTGTGTGATGAAACCCAAACACAGAACTGCAGCTGGCATCATTGCTAGAGGGGGGCCAAGTGGGCAGTGCAGCTGAACCCTAGGGGCTGGGAAGGGGGCTTGGGGAGGCAGCCCAGGGTGCCTGCATCAGACACTTCACAGCCCTGCAGCCCATAAATAGCCACAATGTCCAGGAAGTCCCCCAGCGGGTGCTGAAGGTCAGTGTCCAGCTTCCTTGGCATGGTGGCGAAGGCAGGGGGGTTTGGTGTGCTGTAGACCAGGCTGCTTCAGGGTGCCACCACAGCCCCATCACACAGCTGCTGCTGCCTGGGGCCATCACCACCTAGTCGGTGGTCCCATGGAGCACGTTAGGTGAGCTGGCGCAGGTGGACATTGATCCGAGGGGCACCGATGGCCGTGGCAGGCAAACGGGGGAGAGTCTGCTGGGCTCAGCCAGTACTTGTAGTCCAGGTAGTTGACCATGTGGTGCTCCCAGAGCTGCTTGGCCTCGTCGATGAAGGGCCGCTTCTGGATGGTGTCGAGGCACTGCCAGGCTGTGCCCAGCCACTTGGAGATCTCTGAGTTCTGCAGCCAGGGCTGCTTCTGCGTGATCTGCCACCACTGTGCGCATGACCAGACCATGAAGGCATTCATATGCCACTTCATCTTCTCCAGCCGGGCTGTCGAGAGCGAGGGTGGCAGCGGCAGCAGCAGGGCCGGGTCTGGTTGTGGGGCTGGGGTCAGCTGGAACAGGCCTGCCGCCCAGCTGCTGACAGGCACCTCCGGGGTGTAGAAGCCCACAAACATCGTCCCGCCCGTCGGGGAGGGCCCGACTAGAAAGCCTTGAGAGGTCCCTTAGCTGCAGCAGCCAGCAGCAAGCGAGCCGCAGAGATTGACCAAAAACTTCATCTCAGGTCTGAATTCCCATGCAGTGAAAAGGAGAGGGCTTGCAACTTCTGGTTGTAGTTATCCATGTTTCTGCACACTGAGCTAATCGGCCACTTGTCCAAACACAGAGCCTATCATGCTTTTATTTATATAAATAAAAGATTAACAAGATGAGAGTTCTGGCAACTTTTTTTAAGAAAAAAAGCACTGGGTATAAAGGTATTATTTCTATCTCAGGCCAGTAAATGCTCAGGTCCATTCAGTCCACCTGACTCTACTCCTATGCAAGCAAATACAGGGTCATTAAAAAGGGAAAAAAAGATATTTCTATCACTTGCTGTGTCCTAAAGAAGTTTTCTCTGGAAACATATAGAATTTAGATTTTGGAATGAAATATATTTACATTATATTTCCTTTTTTGCCAGAATAGACAGTGGGGGGCGGGTTTGGGGGGGAGTTGCTAGGATAGATTTTGTTGTTTGTTCTTTCTGATTAAAGTAGCAGAATGGCATTTTCTATAATTTAAACCAATTGCAAAATTAGGATTATGGAGGATATGCTAGCAGTTATTTACAAGGGTAGGAAATGCCAGTGTTTAAATCCTTCCCTTATCTATTTAAATCACATCATCTCAGGATTTGTTTGCTTGTTGGCCAATTCATGGCTTTTATCAGAAAGTTGCATTGTTCCATTGTAACTGTAGTTATTAGAACTTTGCTTGGTTATATGAAGCTTTCATCACATGACAATAAGAGGCCTTTCTGTTCCAATACCAGTAGAAAAGAACTCAGAAGTTGGTGGTAGTTATGTTCTGGGAAATGCCATTATAATATATTTTCAGAATTTCCTCATTGATATGGAAAGTTTAGACTGGAGCTGCTCATTCTGGAACTTGCATCCTCAATTTCCATCCACCCTTAAAATCACTGAATGCCTGAAGAGAGTTTGAGTCCCATCTATAAGTATTTCCAGACTGGGGGAGGGGGAAACCAGTGGTCCCTTTTCGTCCTCTCTCAGGCTGTTAATAAAGCTCTTTTTGAGGAAGTAGAAAATTCAAAATCATTTCATGTTGTCATTCAGTGGACAGAGAATATAGGTAGTCCACAAATAACAAACACAACTGAGGCCCACATTTTTGTTGCTAAGTGAGACAGCTGTTAAGTGAGTTTTGCCCCATTTCGTGACCTTTGTTGCCACAGTTGTGAAGTAAATCACTGCAGTTATTAAGTAAGTACCATGGTTGTTAAGTGAATCTGACTTCCCCTTTGATTTGCTTGTGAGAAGCTGGCAAAACATGATCACATGATACCAGGAAACGTTAACCATCATAAATATGAGTCAGTTGCCAAGGGTCTGAATTTGATCACATGACCTGGGAGATGCTGCAACGGTTGTCAGCATGAAAAACTTAAGTCACTTTTTCAGTGCTGTTATAGCTTTGAGTGGTTACTAAACAAATTGTTGTAAATTGAGGATTGCCTATAATCTTAGTGAAAAGACGGGGTGCTTTAGAAGCCATGATTTGGATAGATAACCCAACATTCACATTATTCCCAATCAAATTTCCAGCTCTAAAGTAACTAAGATATTAAAGTGGGCCTCAAAGGTTTTTAAGCCTTCATTGCTAGATGCTGTCTTTCCATTGCTTTCATTTTTTCCTGCCTGAATTAGAAATAAGTCATTTCAACAGAAGATTTATTATTTTAGGACAATCTTTATAGCATTAAAGGCTTTCATTTAACCTCTATTACGACCCAGAATCAAATTAATCTCTGTCACATAAAAGCAACTGTTGTGCTTTTCATGTAAAATGTATGAAATGCATCACATTTTGTCTCACTATCAGTGTTTACACACAACTAGTGCATAACATTTCAGAGCTTTGTGTTACAGCAAATATGTTTGTTTGTTTGTGTGTGTGTGTGTGTGTGTGTGTGTGTGTATGTCATTGTACCCTAACCTCCCCTGACTGATTTTTAATAGAAAATGAAAATGAAAAGAAATTGTTTTAATATTTGTTGGCTGTTCAAACTTGAGGAGATACAATAATGAATAATTTGCACCTGCTATTTATATATAAGGGACACGGTGGCTCAGTGGGTTAGGACGCTGAGCTTGTCGATCAGAAGGTCGGCAGTTTGGTGGGTCGAATCCTGAGTACCGTGTAACAGAGTGAGCGCCTGTTGCTCATCCCAGCTTCTGCCAACCTAGCAGTTCGAAAGCACGTAAAAATGCAAGTAGAAAAATAGGGACCACTACGGTGGGAAGGTAACAGCTTTCCATGCGTCTTTGGCATCTAGTCATGCTGGCCACATGACCACGGAGACGTCCTCGGACAAGCGCTGACTCTTCGGCTTTGAAACGGAGATGAGCAATGGCCCCTGGAGTTGGAAATGACTAGCACGCATGTGCGGGGGAACCTTTACCTTTACCTTTTATTTATATATAGCATCATAACATTGAATAGGAATAACTTTGAACTTGCGCTCTTCCATCAATACAAAGAATGAATAAAAAAACCCTCTCTACATAACCTTAGATCAGAGCACATTAAACCTTCAGTGGTCTATAGTTCCTTTGAAATCATGCACCCATTAGATAAGTTTCAAATGGGGCAACACTTTTAAAACCTTCCTATGCATTTACTGGTTTGAGTCTTGCTTCCAAATGGAGTCCTGCAGTTCTTGGAGACCTACCTGTTCCCCAAAAGGGCTACACTTTTTTCTCCTATGAAATTCCTCTCAAGTTCTCAAGATGCACTTTTTTTCAAGGTTTCTGTAGTGCTGGGATGATGAAGATGAGATCAGAGAGACCCAGGTTAAAGATCACCTTCCATGGAGATAGGTCACTCTCCATATCTCTCTCTCTCTCTCTCTCTCTCTCTCTCTCTCTCTCTCTCTCTCTCTCTCCACACACACACACAATTTGTGATACATAAATTGACCCTAGAAGAACTCTCCATTTGTGTAAAGTTAATAACTCTATTTCTGGATCTTTTCAACAGTAGAATGACTATTCAATATCCTCTTTTTAAAAAATCTCCTTTTCAGCCTTTGTCCTCTTGTCATAGTCCTCCCACTCTTGGACTTACTGAACTTTCTGCTATCTGCTCTTAATCAATTCTTCTCCACCTGGACTTTCTTTTTCACCTCTATGGCTGACTTGCTCCAATCAATTTTGATCTTCCTACATAGCCTAAGAGTTCACTCTCCTTATCTGTACAGCCTCTGCCCCTCTCTTTCTCAGTCTTCTTTCTTCTTTTCTTCTTCTTGGCATTATACTGATAGGAACTTGGTAATATCTGCTAGTCATCCTTGACAGTTATATGATTGTTAGCAGTCAAGCTAGTGGTCAAACATTCTCATTCATAAATGGCCTGAATCAGCTCTGGTGGCAATAGGAAGAAGAGAAAGAGAGTTGTAAGGGCTTATTACAACTTTTAGCATAATTACAAAATTAGAAGGGTCCTTGGAGGTCTTCTAGTCCAACCCCCTGCTCAAACAAGAGACCCTATATCATTTTAGACAAGTTGTTTGTCCAATCTTTTCTTTAAAAAGTGGTTGTCCAATCTCTTCTTAAAAACTTCCAGTTTTGGGGTCATCCACAACTTCTGGAGGTAAGCCGTACCACTGATTAATTGTTCTAGCTGTCAGGAAATTTCTCCTTAGTTCTGGATTGGTTCTCTCCTTGATTAGTTTTCATCCATTACTTCTTGTCCTGCCTTCAGGTGATCTGGAGAATCACCTTTGTTGCAGCAATGCCACTCACTTTTCAGAAGTAATGAAGAACAAACTTTTTCCAAAACTGCATATAATTATGCTGTAGAGACTAAGAAAGATGGTGGAAATATACAAAAACTGTTATTTAGACAAAAGGGATTATTTGTTTGTTTATTATCTGATCAGCATGAACTAAACAAACTAGCAATTGCTGGCAGCCAGGCTATTCTGCAGACTTTCTGGCTTTCAAAATACATGGCAATGAACAGAAAAGGGATTGAAACTGTCTTCAAGTCCAAAACAATAGGTTAACGTTTGGAAACTACTCAGGCAGATACAGTGGTGGGATTCAAATACCTGAACAACTGGTTCTATGCATGGACACTGCTTCTGGAAGTCTGTTCTGAGCTGGGGAGGTCTCCCAGGCCCAGAATGTCACACCGGAAGTGTGTGGACGTGGCATCCATGCACTTCTGGTGGGCCGTTCTGAGCCTGGGAGTCCTCCCCAGCTCAGAATGGACTTTCAGAAGTGGCATCCATGCACTTCCAGGAGTCCGTTCTGGGCCTTGCAAGAACAAAAGTCAACAAAAATTAGGTACCGGTTCTACTGAACGGGCGCGAACCAGCTGAATCCTACCACTGGGCAGACACTTTCCTAATTTGCTGACATATTTGCATTTGCAGGAAATAAGCAGCCTGGGAGTGAAACTGAAAGAAGCACAGATTAAACAGATCCTCATGCTGGTGATGTGAAGAATAAAGGAGATTTAAATGGACTAAACAGGCAGGAGAGAAGCTGCAGCTGGATTGAGAGAAAAAGAGACAAAGAAGGTGGTTGTAGACAACATTGCTGAAGAATAATAGCTGGTTCTGAGGTGAACCAAAGAAGATCTGCAGGTTTTCAAATGAACAAGTATCAAAGCTGGAGAAGGTTCAGCTCTGATGATCAGGCTACCTTGTGCAGAATTTCCTAAGGAAGAAGAGTCCAAAAACTCTGGTAGTATGTTTCAGTCTAACAAATGTTATTAAATGACATAAGCAGGTTTGTAGTTGATTACAACAATCAAGAAACTTCCAGAGCTATAAACTGGGGGAAATCCCAAAATATCTAACAAAGAAGCAATGTGAATACTTTCACACTTTCCCTAGAAATAATATGGCTGTGCCTATGATGTTCCCAGCAGCCCAGCTGAGACTATAATTTTTATCTTTAGCAACCCAGCTGCAAGAAAGCATAAATCCAATATGTCCAAGCTTGCAATCCAAACATATCAAACTGGAAGCAAAATCATGATCAGGCAACTATATAAACAGATCACACCTGCAGTTGTTAGTAAAAAGGATCAATATTTTAAAAAGTGATCAAGGCACATATCCAATGGGAAAGGGGGCGATTCCCAAATTATTTATTTACTTATTCACCCAACTCATTAACAAAACTGTACATTACAAAACTCAAGCAAATGATCTGAATAAATTCAATGTAGAATTTTTTAAATGTTCCTAATCTCATGTGTTTCCAAAGTGTGACATTTATTTTGCTAAATGACTGATCTGCAATTATAAAGGGAGGCTCAAATCTTTTCATACCTTGATATGTCCTGTTCCCATAAATTCTGGCAGTTCCAGAACCAGACAGACTATAAAAAGCTTTTTATGAGAAAATATGGATGAGGACAGAGACAGCTGGCATTTAAATTAGCCAAGTGAGAGAAATTACTCTTATTCATTCACCAGATGCTTTTATTCATATATACATTTTTACATTAATAATTCCATTATACTATGCAAACCACTCTGTTCTGCTCACTGACCTTAACAAGTTTTGATACCCTTTTTCATTATTTCCAAAGAGTATGGCATATTTTGCCAATTTTTGATGAAACCATCTATTGTGGGGGAAGGGGAGAGGGATTCAGACACGAAACATTCCGGTTGCAAAATGTTAGAGTTGTTTTTTGCTGCAATTGCAGTATTATCATTTTCAAAAATATATAGTGCATTGCTTGCACTCTCCTATTTGTTAATGTTTGAATGCTTTGCATCAAAAGCTTCTAAACTGCCAACCCATTTTACTGTAATCTTGGATTATTTTTGCACTCTTTAAGTGCTACAGATTCTGCAATGTGCCAACATATCAGTAGGTGATATATACCTCCAATGTTGTTAGTGGTCCTACTAGTCTTACATAACAATGTTGTCTTTTGCAGTGATTACAGGTAGTCCTAGACTTACAACAATTCATTTAGTGACAGTTCAAAGTTACAACAGCACTGTAAAAAGTGACTTATGACCATTTTTCACACTTGCAACCATTGCAGTATCCCCCCTTGGTAATCAAACTTCAATGCCTGGCAGCTGACTCCTATTTATGACCCCCCCCCGGGGGGGTCATGTGATCACATTTTGCAACCTTTTGACAAACAAAGTCAACGGGGAAGCCAGATCCACTTAACAGCTGTGTTACTAACTTAACTGCAGTACAGTGATTTACTTAACAACTGTGGCAAGAAAAGTTGTAGTATGGGGGAAAGAATCACTTAACAATTGTCTCATTTAGCAACATAAATTGTGGTCTCAATTGCGGTCGTAAGTCAAGGACTACCTGTATTCAACCTGTTTCTCATTTAGGACACCATAACCAGCTGGGAGGTATTATTTTTATTTATTTGTTAAATTTATGGGTTGTCCATCTCCTCAGAGACAATTCTAGTCTGCTTACAAACATCGAAACAAGTGCACATTTGTTAAAAGATGGGTAGGGGGAACACAAAGATGTGATAGATTATATGACAGAGGGACATTTGTTTGGCTTGCATTTTTATATGAACCAACCTAATTTGCACTTCCCTGTCTAATACAAGAACTAGACTACAATTTTTCTTCTCTTTTCATATTTGCCCAAATTTTGAAGTTTTGATTTTTTTAAAAAAAACTAAGCAGGATAAAATGTCCACACCTGAGAAACCATGCATGTTTTGGGGAAGGCATAACATAAGGAAAATCTCTTGTATAAAAATGCATATATTCTGGAAATTATATACAGTACCAAAGTAAGAGCTCACCTCTGTTTATATTAAACAGTAAGCTCTTGATTTTAAGATTGGTTGCTTTAATTATAGATGGTTATGGAAACAGACCATGAACTGGATAGATTTGCCATTCCTATCACAGTTTATCAGGTATCCATTCCTAGTTCTAATTGTTTTGAAGCAATGGAATTTGAAGGAATTTTGGAAACACTCAGAAAGTGGTTGCTATTAGGGTGCTGTGATGATTGAGATAACCAAAAATCTATTTAACAGGATGAATTAAAATAAAATTAACTTGCCTCAAATCCTGTTCAAGCCAAATTGGGTTTGAGCCTGCATTTGCCTATCTGTGCCCATAAAACTTTATGCACATACACACACACACACACACACACACACACACACACAAACAAACATATACATAAAAGCAAAGGATGCATGCTATACTCTTTCTCCTTTCACATATGAACATCCAATATAAACAAATACATCATGCACATATGCATCCAATTCAGATATTCTTTAGCACAAATGCAAAACTCCAATTGAACAAACAGGTGTAGCTGTAATGGGCTGTAGGAAAGATTTTAGAAAATGGAAAGAAAAGCTGCAACCTGTACAACTGTTATGCAAAAGCTCACAAAAGGAAAAGCAGCACATGAAGCATATCAGAAAGGACATTACCTAGTTTTCTGGAAAGTATAAATCAGGGGTCTTCAAACCTGGCCCTTTTATGACTTGTGGACTTCAACTGCCAGAATTCCTTGGCCAGCATGCCTGGCTGAGGAATTCTGGCAGTTGAAGTCCACAAGTCATAAAAGGGCCAAGTTTGAAGATCCCTGGTATAAATAAAGGAAGGAAGAAGTGCTTTCAGATTTAGAAAATTCTGTTACTGTAACCTTACAAGAGAGAGTCTGTTTGGTGTAGTGATTAAAAAAATAATATGATGATTTTGAGGGGATTTATAGCATTTCCAACTTTAGGATAAACTATAAAAGGAAAACTGCCCAAGACAAATTGTTTATTGATAAAAGTAAATTCTGCATAGGAAAGATACTGAAAACTATTGGATCCATATGAAGTTCTGGCATAAAGAAATGACATTTTATTTCAAGAGCCTAGATAAAAAGGGAGACTTGAAAAGTCTATTGAAGATGTGATGCAAGTTATTATCTCTGTAAATCATATACAAATATCTTTACATTGATTGTAATCGCCAAAAGAGGATGCATTTCCTATCAGTTCTTCAGAATATATTAATTGTCACTAGTGAAAAGTATATGTGAGCATCCTGTATTTTATTGTTCAATCATCTCTCTGGCAATCTAAACTTTCTCACATTTCTTATAGAATCCCAAGAGTTGACTAAGACCCTCTGCCAAAGTGCTTTTTCAAATGGAGTGGGGGAGAGGAACCACAAAGATTGATTGATTTATTGATTTAAAAAGATTTATGTTAATGCCTGTCATGTAAAACACAACAATAAGAAGGTGGCTCACAACAATAATAAAATAAAGGAAACCAAGAGAAGTAGGCTTCTTATCCACCATCTCCAGCCCATCAATCCATACAATCCTTCGACTCCAGTCTTACCATATCCCAATACCTGACATAGCTGAGGGAAAAAACAGCCCTTTACTGGCTTTCTGGAAAGCCAAAAGGTTGGGGGCTGCCAAATCCCATGGGGAAAGGTGTTCCACAGTGAAGAACCTGCTATAGACAAGTCCCACTTCCAAAGTCCCACTAGATGGCAATTCTATAGGGATGGGATCTGGAGTGTGCCTACTCTATCTAGTCTAGTGGAATAGACAGATATACACTGGTAGAAGTAACCCCACAAATTACATGGCCATATGCCATGTAGGGCTTTAAACATAATAACTAGCACGTTGAAATATGTCCAGAAAGAAACTGGGAGGCAGAGCAGTTTGCATAGCAGCAGTGTAATATGGGAAAACTGAAGGGTGCCTAGTGCTGTTGAAGCTTCCACATTCTTGACCAATTGTAACTTCCATGAGAACTCGCAAGTTTTATGCCAGCTCTATCTGGGGAAGTGCTATCATTTCAAGAGTCAAGGATAATACAACACTGGACCTGGGTGTGTGTGTGGGGGGGAGGGGCAAACCAAAAGCATGGATATTGCAGAACAGTAAATAGAAGTGTAACACCAATTTGTACACCCTATTCCTTAAAACAATAACATTCAAAAGTACTATGTAAACAAAAGCCTTTTTCTGTGCCAAACAAAATGTGAAGAAATCTCCATTTAGTAGCAATCTGATGTGGAAATGAAAGTAACTTTGGAAAAAAATTGTAGAATAAAATAGAAAATAATAAGAAGAAAACATTAATAATAATAATAATAATAATAATAATAATAATAATAATAATAATAATAATAATAACAACAACAACAACAACAACAGCAACAACAATAATAATATAGTAATGACAATAATAATAATAAAGTTGGAAGGGACCTTGGAGGTCATCTAGTTCAACCTCCTGCTCAGGCAGGAAACCATTTCAGTCAAATGCCTGTCCAGTCTCTTCTTAAAAACTTCCAGTGTTGGAGCATTCACCGCTTCTGGAGGGAGGTTGTTCCACTGGTTAATTGTTCTAACTGAAAGGAAGTTTCTCCTTAGTTCTAGGTTGCTTCTCTCCTTGATTAGTTTCCATCCATTGCTTCTTGTCCTGCCTTCGGGTGCTTTGGAGAATAGCTTGACTCCCTCTTCTTTGTGGCAACCCCTGAAATATAGGAACACTGCTATCATGTCACCCCTCACCCTTCTCTTCCTTAAACTAGACATACCCAATTCCAGCAACCGTTCCTCATACGTTTTAGCCTCCAAATCTCTAATCATTTTTGTTGCTCTTCTCTGCGCTTTGTTGAAGAAAGTAATTTCTGTAAGTTGACAGAGTTAGGGTCACTCAGAAACCTTGGAAGATATAAAAGAAATCCTTTTTGCAAAATAATCTGATATTTGCTAAACTTTCTTGCATAATAAGGGTCTTTTAGAAGAACAAATTCTGGAAACAAAAAAATCAATAAAACTGACTTCAACTTTCTGAACTAGAAAGCCCAGAAAATAGATGAACCTTGCAACATCTCTTTGCCTAGTCAGCATAATTTATGCCAGTCAATTAACAGCATCTTGCTTAAGCATTTCCTAGCTGTGAAACCAGCTGTGGGAGAAGATACCAAATATCACCACTGAAGCAACGATATATCAATTTTATGTTTCTTTGGTTTAAATATCTTTGGCAGCTAAAGGGATTGGTATGGCTCACTAGCTCCAGTTTAAATAATTATATGGTCTTAATAAGTATTAGCTCCTCATTTCTTATTATCTCAAATGATCATCTCTTTTCTCTCTATCCCCAAATGGAGTAACAAACCTCCTATATTTGAAAATGCTGAATTTAAGGGTCTTATCTAGGAACCCTTTGGTATTTGAGAGAAATAAGGAGATAGGCATGAGCTGGGTATTCAGTGGAAACCTTCTCTCCAGTACAGATGAGCAAAAAGATGGCATGGTACCTGTGGATTAAGGAGGCTTTGGATCCACAATCTCTGGCCTTAGAATCTATCACTGGAGCTGTTATCATTCTTTTTCCTTTCAGGAATGGGAAAACCAGCTTAGCTGTCAAAGTCACTAAATTCATACCTTTGCTGGTTCGTGCTGAGCGAATTAAGCAGTCTTCCTTCCTTCCTTGCCTTTGCTGCCCTTCTATGGAATAAATCTTTTAATTCTTTCTGTATTCTAACAGTTACCTTTTGTTTATTTCCATGGTTGTCTACTATTAACTGTTACCATGTTTTCATGAATCGTTCTGCTAAGGCAGGGGTGTCAAACTGCTGGCCCACAGGCCAGATGCATCATACCAAAACCACGCCCACCCCATTGCCGGCAATGGAAAAAAAGTCATGATACATCGCACCATGACACGTGACGTTGCGAGTTTGAGACCCCTGTGCTAATTTCTATTTGCATTTGTATTTATTAAATTTGTATACCGCCCTTCTCCCGAGGGACTCAGGGCGGTGAACAGGGCACATATAAATAGAAAATACAAAAATTAAAAAAGAATTAAATAATCGCCCAGATAAAACAGTAACAATATAAAAACCCAATTAAAAACCCTAACATCCCCCATCAGGCCAGGCCAGCTTGTTCAAATAAATGGGTCTTCAGACCGCGTCGGAAGGAGCGAAGGTCCGGTGCCATCTGGAGCTCAACCGGCAGCTGGTTCCATAAAGCCGGAGCGCCCACAGAGAAGGCCCTCCCCCTGGGGGCCACCAGCCGACATTCTCTGACCGGAGGCACCCTGAGGAGGCCCTCTCTGTGGGAACGCACAGGGCGGAGGGAAGTTGACGCCGGCAGCAGGTGGTCCCCGAGGTGTGTGTTTATGTTCCTAGCTGCATGTGTGAATTTGTGTATGGGTTTCAAATGTTTGCTGGAAGTACTGTACAATCAGAACAACAGAATAACAGAATTGGAGGTGTTGTAGTCCAAGTCCCTGCAGAAGCAGGAAACTCATTTCAGGCAAGTGGTTGTCCAGTCTCTTCTTAAAAAGCACCAGTGTTAGAACCCCCACAACTTCTGGCAGCAAACTGTTCCTCTGATTAATTGTTCTAGCTGCCAGGAAATTTTTCCTTAGTTCTAGGTTGGTTCTCTCCGTGATTAGTTTCCATTCATTATTTCTTGTTTTGCCTTCTGGTTCTTTGGAAAATAAGTTGACCTCCCCCCCTTTCGTGTGGCAGCCCCTCAAATATTTAAATCTACAACTTCTTACTAAGAATTAAGTCTGTTTTAATATTATTGCCCTTGTTAATTATTTTACTACAGATTCATTTTACATTGTACAAATGGACCGTAAAGAAGTGTGTGTATTTTAGTAAGGTCTCAGGTTTTTTTCTCATCATACATTTGTTCTGGTTCACTTCCAGTGCCACTAAATTTTGACACTGACAAAGCAAGTCGTCTTCACAAAAATCCATAAGAACAGTAATTTCTCAAATAGCTTTCTGTGAACACATGTACTTTGGTGTGTACTCCTTTTCATGTGCATGCACTTTGCCAAGAGAATTGCACTGAAAGCTTGGTGCAAAACAAATATAAAATGCTGACTGCACAATTTCTGCTGCAATGTATATGAAACAACGAATAAAATCTAGCTGCAAAAGCCATATTTGTAGTAGGAGAGATATTTGACTTCATCTGTATAAAGATATAGAAAGAGATATACAGTAGGTACAAATATTGCTAGTAGTACTCTGGTGCATCTCTGCATTGCAGCAGTGTGAATAAATCATAATTTCTTCACAATCAGCAGGTTCTAATTAACATTAATTCTATGTTAGAACAGGATTCTAATGTGGTAATATAAATCATGCACAGATAAATGCTGCAAGGACTCCAACTGATGGTGAAGCAGCTAAAAATTGCAAGAAAATAATAATGGCTTGTCACTGTTGTATGAAAAATCATGTCAAGAATCAGTGGAGTTCTCTGTATTAGCTTTCTATATTCCTTTTCTTAACAGTGGCAATTTCCTAGTTCAGCTAGACCTTAGTGAATCAGCCATTTATCAGTAAGCATTCACACAATACATAATAATATACTGTACTGAAACAAACTGAACAGTGTGGATGAAGATTCTTCTGTAATGCTCCTGATGTACTAACTGAAACGTTTAGTGTCAGAAATTGGAGCTAAATGGTTGTCCCTGTTTTGTAAGTAGAGAGTTCTTCTTCCTTATCCATCCATATTTGTTTATATACTGAGAATATATTTTTCCTTTGATAGTCAGAGCTAATTGTTGAATAAACTTAATTCTTTCTCTTTTTTTTACTTGCACCTCACGTACCTGCTTTGCAGACATTTAAGGGAAGTCAGTGATGAATGTGGGTAAAAGATATGGAAGCTTTCATTATTTTTCTGTGCCTGCTTCTATGAAAGAAAACAAGCCACTGCAAAAAGCAAACAAGAGATTTTATCTTTGGATTGAAAAAGCAACACCTCAGGAGGATTAGTCAATTGCCATCCAAGTGACTTCTTGTACAATGATTAAAAAATCAGCCATTTATCTTTTCAAACCGTGATCTCATTTACTTCTATGTGGAATTGCTCAAAACTGTGCAGAAAGGACAGGATTCTCAACACTTAAATCGATCACTTGCCCCCAAAAGAAATTTGGAAACCCTAACAAAAGACCACCAAGAAACAAAAAAACAAAAAAAAACCTGAGCTATCTGCCAAGGAGAACATAGTATGCTTATGCTTCATAAGATTCTAGACCAGCATGGCTGGCTGGGGAATTCTGGGATCTGAAGTCCACAGGTCTTAAAGTTTCCAAGGTTGGACACTCCTGGTCTAGATAATTTCCTATTCATGAACAAAGTGGAGAGAATGGAGCAGCACTATGGCCCCCCTGATTACGTTGCTCAAGGAACTCCAAATTCCTGTTTTAATGTAAGAGGGATTTCTATTACACAAAATGTCAATAATTTAGAAGTAAATAAATGAGAAATAATGTGCGTTTATTTTAGTTTCAAAAACTTTAAAAGTTCAGTATTATAGCTTGGGTGCTAAGACGGAATGATTAAAAGGAGCCTTAGTGGAGCAGTGGGCTAATGCCTCCTTAAGTAACACCAGCTGCCTGCAATTAGTGCAGGTTCGCATCCCACCAGGCTCAAGGTTGACTCAGCCTTCCATCCTTCCGAGGTAGGTAAAATGAGGACCCAGATTGTTGGGGGCAATTAAGCTGACTTTGTAATAATGCCGCTGGGGGGGGGAAGCCCTAATAAGCAGGCATATACATAGAATGAAGGCTATTGCTAAGCACATTGGTTTGTGCTTAAATTGTAAGCCGCCCTGAGTCTTCGGAGAAGGGCGGGATATAAATGGAATTAAAAAAACAAACTTTCTCATAGTAAAAAGAATGGAGGAGCCATTTGAAGACAATAAGAATGGTAGCACTCCAAGATGTTTTGGGATTTATTATTTTATTTATTTCAATTTTATTCCACTTTTTGTTCAAAGATATATAGTCTTCCCTCCATTATTATTCCTCCAGCCCTAGGAAAGATGACACTGAGAGCTGGAGAATAGCCCAAGAAGTTACTCGGCTAAAAGGGGATTGGAATCTGGTTCCCTCCAACTTTGGCTGTCAAATGACAAGTAAGGGATGGCAGATCTGAAAACTAAAAAGATTGGTGTTTAGCATGATAGCATAAAGTAGACTTCATTTCATATTGTATAGCTGCTATGAGGGTAATTACAGTGTTACCCCAAACCAGTTGTGTTTTGTTTTCATGATACTAAATTAATTTGTATTTACTTCTTTTAAACAATGAAGGTCAGCTTCCGCACAGTGGAATAATAATTAAAGGAGGAAGAAACAATATTTATTGTAATCTGTCCCGCCATAATCTACCACATTCTAGACCAGTGTTTTTCGAGGGCAGCCCCATGTAGAGTGGTTTGTTTGTTTATTTGTTTAATTTATAAGCTGCCATTTTACTATCCAAAGCTCTACAGCAGTCTAGTTATTTATTTATTTGATTTCCATAGCTGCCCAACTCATCAACTGACTCTGGACAGCATACATCATAAAACATAAAAACAATTGTAAATTGTTAAAACAATAGAGCTGTGATGGCACAAAGATTAGAATGAGGTATTGCAGGCTGACTCTGCTCACTGCCAGGAGTTCAATACTGACAGGCTCAGCATTGACTCAGGCTTCCATCATTCTGAGGTCAGTAAAATGAGGACCCAAGTTGCTGGGAGTTAATATGCTGACTCTATAAACCTGCTTAGAGAGGACTGTAAAGCACTATGGAGTGGTATATAAATCTAACGGCTGTTGCTGCTAATTAAAATAGTATAAAATATATGTGACACCATGTATGTCTCTAAAGTAAGTGTGTGTGTGAGTGTAAAATTTCTGTATTCAGCATATGGTATTCAGTTATGTTTATGAAGCAGTTTTCAATAAGATGTAACAGAATTTAGCTTCTTTTTTGCCATCTGCTTGTTAAAGATAGGGTTCTTCATGTTAATTCAGCAATTTTATAAAACAATTGTGATACTTCTGTAATGACATCAAATTACCAATTTTAATACAAGTGGGAAAATTATTTTCAGTAATACCGAGTAGATCATATACCACTATCACTGATACAGAAAATCATAATGTAGTGAAAATTAACCAAATTCTGTTATATAGTAAAGAATTACTTAGTACTTATTTTTAGTATAGGGATTATACTGTGTATTTATAAGGAAAAATGCCCAATGATTGTGAGCCTTTATAGTAACTTTCATAGGAAAAATGCCTGCCACATATGCACGGTTGTTGTAATTATAATCATTCACTTGAGTAAAATGTAAACATTATAGGATATTTAATTTTAGTAATAGCACAGTAAAAGCATGGAGCAGTTGCTGCAGATAGTAGCCTAATAAAAAAGCCATCTTGAGGTTATAGGGTCATGCAATATGGAATCTGAGATAATAAATTGGAAATTCTCTCTCTCTCTCTCTCTCTCTCTCTCTCTCTCTCTCTCTCACACACACACACACACACACACACACACACAGAGAGAGAGAGAGAGAGAGAGAGAGAGAGAGAGAGAGAGAGAGAGAGAGAGAGAGTATATAGTCACCTTGCTTAACTCTCAGATGTATGGGACTTGTTTGATGCTTGCAAAGCTGCTGCAAGCGAGAGGGGCTTAATTTGAAGCTGGATTGAAATGAAACATATCTTCATTGCTTCAAATATCTGTTTTGTTTATATTTAAATGAAAGATCCAAGCTATATGCGTAGTTGAGGAGAATTGTGGAATGTGCTCCTGATGGTTACTAAAACCCTCTGCAAGTCTGGAGGTTTGGGTGCACCTGTCTCTGTAATGCCTGCCACCATTACAAGGTAAGAAACATCTCCATGGTCAGAGCTTTTGACAAACACTGCAGGTCTCAGAATTATTTCAGGCTAAGCTGATCCACTATGGTACTGAACCCATCCTGCACCATATGCCAGATGACTTGGCTAGATATCCATATGCATTGATGGTCTTCCAGCATGGGCAATGCTGTCAACCACTTCAAATAATCTTGCAGGTTCTCAGCTTGAACACACTTTGGCCACTGGTGGCAGAAAAGGATAAGAGAAGTCTTCTACCATTGCGCAGTCTGGAAGCAAGTGAAGCCACCTGAATTGTTTCATGAAGGCAAAGCAGATGGTCTTTTCCATGCATTGAATCATGCTGTCCCCATTGCCCAAACCACATTGCTAAAGGAAATCTACCTTTTTACAGACCTCATAAAAAGCACCCTTATAGAAATAAAAGAGTGATTTGTTCAGTTTGAATATATATATATATATATATATATATATATATATATATATATATATATATATATATATATATATATATATATATATATGTGTGTGTGTGTGTGTGTGTGTGTGTGTGTGTGTGTGTGTGTGTGTGTGTATGTATGTGTATGTATATGTATATGTATATGTGTTGTGATTCAGGGTCAGCCTATGGGTTCGGCATTTGGGTCGGACGATTCAGAGGAGGAGGAGGGGGGTGTTGGAGAGGTTGCTGAGGGGGTTGGAGAGCTTGCTGATGAGAGCCCTCAGCCAGGCCCCTCCCACCTGGTTACGATGCAGACCCAGCTGTGTGACCCTGACAGCGTGGATGAAGATGACCCACAGCTGGCCCTGTTCAAGGACGCCCGACACAGGAGGCAGTCAATCAGGAGTAAACAGAGGAAGGCAATGGGGCACCTCAGAAGGAGGCAGAGAGAAGCCACGCCCTGAACTGTTTAAAAGGGGAATGCGTGGGAGGGCTGGTTTGCTGAAGGCAACCGTTTGAATAGTTCCTGTTTCATGGTTCGTGTCTTGTTTTGCTCTATTTGCTTTTGTGTTCCTAAATTTGGCAGGCTTAGTTCCAGCCTCTTGCCTTCTTGTAAAAGGGGTTGTCCCTGCCTTATCTGCAGGGCCGGTAGTAGGCTGGTACAGAACAGACCTCTGCCCCCCTGCCAACACCGTCTGCGAACGGCCCGAGAGGTAGGAGGAAACCGCAGAATGGTGCCTCCCACTCCCAACCCCTCAAGACGACGCAGCAAGATACCATGGTCGATGGTATTGAAAGCCACTGAGAGATCTAATAGGACCAGGACAGAGGAATAACCCCTATCTCGGGCCCGCCAGAGATCATTCACCAGCGCGACCAATGCCGTCTCCATGCTATACCCGGGCCTGAAACCCGATTGGTACGGATCCAGATACTCAGTTTCCTCCAGACCAAAGGGAGCTGCCGTGCCACCACACTCTCAACGACCTTTGCAAGAAAGTGAAGGTTGGAGACAGGACGGAAGTTATTTAAAATAGCTGGGTCCAATGCAGGTTTCTTAAGGAGGGGCCTTACCACCGCCTCTTTCAAGGCGGCAGGGAAGTACCCTTCACTTAGTGAGGCATTGATAACTGCTAGGATCCAGCCTTGTGTAACCTCCCGAGAGGCATAGGCCAGCCAGGAGGGACACGGGTCCAACAAACAGGTGACGGCACTTAATTTCCCCATGATCCTGTCCACTTCATCAGGAGTCACAGGATCAAACTCTTCCCAAATATATATATATTGGGTTTTTATTCTTGTGTTTTAATTTTAATTTGGTGTATTAGAACTTGATTCCAACTGTTTTAATATGGGCAATTATTTAATCTTGTTTTAACGTTTGTATTTAGTATTTTATTCTGCCCTGTGAACCGCCCTGAGTCCTCAGGGAGAAGGGTGGTATATAAATATTATTAAATTAAATTAAATTAAAATTAGATCTTTGGTCATTCGGGTTTTTCCCCACGTAGAATTGGAGGTATCAGGGCAACGTTTCGACAAAATCTCATCCATCATCCTCAGGCTGGTGGCTGAGGATATATATATATGTCACAAGGTAGTGTTACAGCACTATCCATACTTTTATGAATGTTGTAATGTAATTATTTTTAAAATAAAGTCTCCGAGTTTAATTCATCAGATGACTCACACATATACCCGTGAACTTTTATTTCCAATGATATAAGCCAAGGACTCTTAGGTTCTGCTATTTTCTATAATACTAAAAAAAATATGGCTCAAAATATGTGTAAAAGAAAATTGTTTGTACAGCTAGTGGAAATTTCCATCGACCAACTTCCAAAATAATCTAATTTCAGATCAACACTTTGCCATGGAGCTACTGAGAGAAGTGGAATGTGTGTAAACAATACATGGTAGCATAAGGCCTTGGAACTGAAAAGGGTAGCTAAATTTAAGCCCTGGCTTAAATTAAACCCTTATTTGTCAACAAGACAAAATGGCCTAATTTAAAGGTATTTAAGATGTGCCGGATGGCAGTAGTGGCATCTTGGCACTAGGAGCATTTGGGACAATGAACATGGACATTTACTGAGATACCAAAGCTTACATCTGCCTTTCTCTCTTCATATAGTCATAAAACCATAGTATCAACATTTTGGAAGTGTTAGACTTTTGAAGCAGAACAAATTGAATTGTGCAGGTGATAAATTCAGAATTAGAGGTCCTTTTTAGACTTATATGCAGTGTGAATCTGTGTGTAAGAGGAATTCTGTCCTTTGATATCATATTAACAAATGTTGATTATGCTTACATAATTTATTGTGCTGAATCATTCCCATAATACAGACAAGCCCATCACTCTGTAATATATTATGTTGATTGGTTTTGTTGGCGGGTGTGAGGGAATATCATTGCTCATTATAGAGTAGGCTTAATTGGCTTTCCTCCGAATTACATAGACAATATTCTCTTAATCTGTTCACACAGAGCGTACTTAAAACCAAAATATCTGAATTATTGTTTAATTGTTAACATTTTTCAGGCCACAGTTTTGCTCTGACATTGAAATATAAGCCCCTTAAAAATCCTTCAAGAGAAATACTGTAAGAGATAAAGGTCGTAGCAGATACAGTCAAAGCAATCCAAAACTTTCTTTTGACATCTAATCTAGAGCCAACTACAAAAGCTATTTGCAATTTTACACTTTTATGGTACAGTAACTTCCTAAGTATTTAAATTGCAAAAGGAGGTGATTTCTCACACACAAACACACACCACTGAGTTCTTAAGTTTGTTTAAAAACCAATATCTGCAGTGAAATCTCTCTGTGTCAGATAGATTGCATGGGATCCAGATACAGCAGCACAGAAAATATAATCCACCATTCACGGAGCAGCTATTTATATCATGATGTGCATATTACCAAACAGTGAACAGTGAGACTATTTTTACAACTCCAATACATGTTTGGATTTTTAATTTGATGTGGATGTCTAATCAGTTTCTCACTATGTAGTGGAATGTTGAAAACGCCAAATTTCTGCACTGCTACTTGAAAACTATACATATATAGTAATTGCCTGGTAAACGGTTTATTTTTCCCCCCACTCATTGATAGGAGGCACACATTTGGGATTAATATTTTGTTCTGCTTGTTTGGGGATAATGAACAGACAAAAATATGCAAATTTCTGTGCATGGAGTACTTCCTTAAGCCACTACTACTACCACTACTTAAAGGTAAAGGTAAAGGTTCCCCCGCACATGCGTGCTAGTCGTTTCCAACTCTAGGGGCCGGTGCTCATCTCCGTTTCAAAGCCGAAGAGCCAGCGCTTGTCCGAGGACGTCTCCGTGGTCATGTGGCCGGCATGACTAGACGCCAAAGGCGCACAGAACGCTGTTACCTTCCCACCGTAGTGGTCCCTATTTTTCTACTTGCATTTTTACGTGCTTTCGAACTGCTAGGTGGGCAGAAGCTGGGACGAGTAACATGCGCTCACTCTGTTACACGGCACTCGGGATTTGATCCACCAAACTGCTGGGATACAAAGGTTATATATTGCAAATTGCAAAGAGTGAAGCAATCATATGTAACATAAAAAAGAAGGGGAAGAGAGAGCAGTAGTTGGTTATTTTAACCTTAAACTTACATTCTCAACAAGGATGGTTTCTTTTATTTCATAAGAGAGCATAACAAGCAGTAAGGGGGAAGCATTCATTCTTAACATTATAATTATAGTGAATGCTGGAGTAGTTAGAGAATGTGGGCATAGTAACCAGCCAGTTTGGAGTATCCCTAGATTAACACTGTGAAGTGAATCTTTGCAAAACAAAATGTAAAAACTATTGTGTGCAGACAAATGAAATACCTAAATAATCTGTACTACAAATTAAAGATTTATCTAAAAGAAATAGAGTGGATAGAAACTTGCTACAGCTGAAACCAGAACTTTCCTTTTTGGGACTGATGGTTAAATGGTGGTGGGGGGAGGAGGAAATATACCTTTTGTTTTTATATATGATAACTACAGTGCGATTATTGTATGCACAAAGAGGGAAAGATTTGGCAGTGCTTACAGCGGAGGAATGGTTGGCGATAGTATTTCTTGAAATCACAAAATTGACCTGTTTGATTAGAGAAAAGACAATATCTATGTTTATTGGTGATTGGAAACACCTTATGGAATTCATTTACATATTTATTTATCATATTTATATAGCCAATTATCTCACAAATGCATAAAACAGGAAAAAATGAATTTATGATCTATTGTTTTGACAGATAGGATAGATTGTAGAAAGAGAATCGTGATGTAAATTTAGGAATGAGTGGCAAATGTACAATTGTCTTTATAAATGCTGTAAAGAAAATTGAAAGCCACTTCGTCATATATTTTCCTTTCTTTTCTATTTTTCTTCTATCTTTTTTTCTTTTCTGTTTCTTTTTGCAGGTTAGCTTTCTCTTCTATGACTTCCTTTTTCTTTTCTCCTTCTTTTAATTTGGTTTGTGGCAATTTTTTACTTTTGTTTTTAAAACTGTAAATAAAAATTAAATTAAAAAGAATCTAAGTGTATGCAGCTTTTATATTTTGAAAAAAGAAAAAAGAAAATTTCTTTTTTAGAGAGCTATATTTCCCCTGGCATAAAGACAGAAACTTCTTTTATTTTTGAAATGCTATTTTTCTTGCTTTGTCCTCTACATTTTACATTAACTGCTGCAGCAATTGCCCTATTTCAGTTCACAAAGAAAACAGAACAACAACAAAAAATCTATCACTCTGAAAATCTGCCAACTTCTAGAAGTAGTTGCTAAGTCTTTATATATTTTCTCTCTTCACTCTAGTTACTTTGTGAAAGGAGGACCTATTTTCATAGCCCATAATTCCCAAGTATACTCAAGAACATTTGGTGAAAGGCTTTGTCAAAAAGCTTTCTGAAAAGTTGAAATACACAGTGCTAGCGAGATCAGATCTACCGTCCCATCTGTCCCCACTCTCAAGTGACAACTATTCTCTCTCATTTTTCTCACTCTCTCCAGAGATGGCAGGTAAAAAACATGATGGGATGAGGGTTGGAATCACTATCAGCATCCACTCCTCTCCCCCTACCTCCAGAATCTATGGAGGACCAGGGTAACAAGCTTCTCAATTCCTCTTGCAACCCCTCTTTAACAGGTAGGAGGAAATCATCTGGCCTGAGCAATAAGGCAGTAAGTAGCACATTTGGTTATATTTATGAGCCATAGAGCCCATGGCAGGGGTCTTCAAACTTGGTCCTTTTATGACTGGTGGACTTCAACTCCCAGAATTCCTCAGCCAGTGTGCCTGGCTGAGGAATTCTGGGAGTTGAAGTCCACCAGTCATAAAAGTGCCAAGATTGAAGACCCCTGGCCATGGTCACTGCTAGTTAGTCATACACAATCCATCAGCTAGGCAGGACAGCGTGCCTCTTCCGTGTTTTTCAGTGAAGCCTGCAGAGAAGATGACTTGTTCTTTCTTTCCTTAGTTTTAGCAGCAGCTATTGTTATCGCCTGCATTGTTCTGCTCTTCCTCCTTTGACTTCCTGGCCCTATGAATTCAGACTTTCAGAGAAAGAAGAGAGACTGGCTCAGTCACAGCAAGTGGACCAGACAGACACAAAAGATTGTTAGTGTAATGTATTGGCCTTATATATTTAAATCACTTGCTTTATGTCTGACTGTTTGCTTAATGGCTGACCTAATTTTGTATGTTATGTAACAGTTGCTGGGCTGAGCTAGACTTGCTGTCTCCAGTGTGTTAAGTAGGTTTTTGGCGGGAAACTGCTACTTTAAATCTATTGGTCACTGACTAGAGGCCAACCGTATAAATAGCTGCACAGCAGCTATTAGTTTGCTTCTGTTATGTTCTGACTCTGAATAAACTTGTTGCTGTTTGAACACTTCATCTCGCTCAATGCCTGCAAGAACCGAATACTTAACAGTTAGAAACAGTAGGTTGAGGGTTACTATGTTTGGCAGAGCACAGGGAAGGAAGGACATGTAGGAAAGAGCCCTGTTTAGGGGAACTTCACATTTCTACAACCTCCTTGTAAGGCTTGTTTGACTTTGATTTCATTGGAATTGCTTTAATTTTGGCATGTGTCTGCTCTTATTATTATTTGCCATATTTTGTGCATTTCTCTCTTTTGCAGTTCTGCTTCGTTTCATGCATCAGAATGAACTTTGTTTTTGTAATGCTTTTGCAAGTCATTCAGTTGTTTTATTATTTTGCAAATGGAATTTAAATAAACTTGCAAGTTCAGGTGAACAATATATTCTGCTTGGCTGGCAGTTGAGTTGATGCACTAATCCACAGTTTCTAATTTTCAGGCTCTATCAGCTCATGCGATCCATACCATAATATATTCCAAACAGATCAACTGAAAGAGAATAAGAAACACACACACCAAATAGATTGAAATGACTCATGAAATCAAATGATCCTGGCAAGAATGAGTTTATTGGAAGAGCATATAGGGGGAAAAAGTAGGGAGCTTAAATTAGGCATTATTATTATATTATACCAGTGTTTTATCATTTTGTACTGACACCCAATGCATTTCTGATTGCAATTTCATCTATTATTAACCTATAAAAGCACATCACAGTTTGATGCTATAATATCTGCAGAAACACTTCTTCCCATTTATTCCCAAATCCCAAAGTTATCTTCTGGGACCCCTTTATGCCTCCTTAAGTAACACCAGCTGCCTGCAATTAGTGCAGGTTCGAGTCCCACCAGGCTCAAGGTTGACTCAGCCTTCCATCCTTCCGAGGTAGGTAAAATGAGGACCCAGATTGTTGGGGGCAATTAAGCTGACTTTGTAATAATGCCGCTTGGGGTGTGTTTGAAAGCCCTAATAAGCAGGCATATACATAGAATGAAGGCTACTGCTAAGCTTGTAAGCCGCCCTGAGTCTTCGGAGAAGAGCGGGATATAAATGGAATTAAAATAAAATAAATAAATAAATAAATGATCTCAGTGTTGCCTCCTAACTCCAGAATGGTCTCTCTGAATCAAGCCTAGCCCTCTTTTCCACTTTCCCTTCCCCTCCCCTCCCCCTTCTTTTCTCCAGACAAATCTTAGAGGAAGAAGGTTATTCTAAAGCAGGTTCCTCAATTGGACAGTTTATCTCTCTCTTTTTCTCTCTCTGGGTAATAACAAAAGAGTTCCCTCAGATTAATGCATTACATGTCTTACTACAATGAACCAAAGCTAAATACAATGAGATTTCTACAACATTTAATCAAAATGCCAAACAATTTTTTGTGTGTGCAGAGCTACCATAATAGTCTATTCTTTCAAATTAGAGCCATTGCTTAGAATATGCCTTCTCAGTCATGGTGTCTGTCTCATGGAAGAGTTTCCACTCTGGAGATATGGATGATCTTGACCCCACTGGCTTTCAAGAGAGCAGTGCAGGCCTGGGTTTACTCTCAGGCACTGAGGCCAGCCTGATAATGGTGTGGTTAACAGATGAATTAGGTTTTATTGGAGTCTCAGTGTGTTTGCTTCTTGTTTCAAATGATGTTTTCTTCTAATTGCTCTAATGATAGTATGATTTTTATTCTTGTATGATACCCAAAGCTCATTCTGGTAGATGGGTGGCCATATATGTTTATTCAAAAGCAAAGATTGTTTTTTGAACATGAAACAACCTACCCAGATCTCCCTGTAGAACTTTTGTTTCAAGATATACAGAAAATCTTTGGGTTCTCAAGAAGCCTACATCCTAGCCTGAAGCAAAGGGTTTTGATTTTTTTTAAAAAAAATATTTTGGAGAAACAAAGGGTACCTTCAGTGCTAATATCAACTTCCCTCCGCCCTGTACGCTCCCACAGAGAGGGCCTCCTCAGGGTGCCACCGATCAGAGAATGTCGGTTGGTGGCCCCCAGGGGGAGGTCCTTCTCTGTGGGCACCCTGGAACTATGGAATCGGTTGCCAGTTGAGCTCCGGATGGCGCCCGACCTTCGCTCCTTCTGTCGTGAGCTGAAGACACATTTATTTGAACAAGCCGGCTTGGCCTGATGGGGGATGGGTTGGGTTTTTTTATTGTCATTTTTAATATACGTATTTACTGTTTTTAGCTTGGGCATATGTTTAATATTTTTTAACTTTTGTATTTTTGTATTTTTTATATATCTGCCCTGTTCACCGCCCTGAGTCCTTCGGGAAAAGGGCGGTATATAAATAAAATAATAATAATAATAATAATAATAATAATAATAATAATAATAATTATTATTATTAATAATAATAATAATAATAATAATAATAATAATAATAATAATAATAATAATAATAATAATAATAATAATAATATAAGACAGGCCTCTTCATGATCTGAATCAATACAACCTAAGGATTGCATCTTTTTAATTTAATGCAATTTAATATAATGTAATTTAATTTATTAGATTGTTGTGGCTGGCCACATGAGAAGAATAATAGAATAACAGAGTTGCAAGGGACCTTGGGGGCCTTCTAATCCAATTCCCTACTCAAGCAGGAGACCCTATACCATTTCAGACAAATGGCTGTCCAATCTCTTCTTAAAAAATTACAGTGATGGAGCACCCACAACTTCTGAAGGCAAGCTGTTCTACTGGTTAATTGATCTCACTGTCAGGAAATTTATCCTTATTTATAGGTTGGATCTCTCTTTGATAAATTTCCATCTGTTACTTCTTGTCTTTCTTCAGATACTTTTGGAGACTGGGTTCACCTGTTATATTGGAACACTGCTATCAATTTTCCCCTTGTCCTTCTCTTCATTAGACTAGACATACCCAATTCCCGCAACCATTCTTCATATGTTTTAACCTCTGATCCTAATCATCTTTGTTGCTCTTTTCTACACTCTTTCTAGAGTCTCCACATCTTTGTTATATAATGGCAACCAAAACCGAATGCAGTATTCCAAGTTCTGAATGCAATATTTCCCAAGACTCTGGGAAACCTTTTATAGTACAGGATGATGACCTATACAGGACAAAATTTAGACCTATTCAGTCTGACTATGACAATAATGGAGAGTGAGGATTACATAAGCCCTGCAAGGCCCCACATGGAAAAACTAAAAGCACTTTATAAATGCCTTTTCCAAGGGACATTTATGTTAGGATACAAAATCTAAATTTTTACCAAATTGTCTTAGAAGCAATCTAGAGGTGTGTTGTAAGCAATGGAAGCTACGAACCCATTTCCTCCTGAATGTCAAAATTCAAAATCCTGTTTTTGGGGTTTGAATTGCTGTACAGCAACTGTTTGTCACTAACTGGAGACAGTTCTGTCAGCTAAGAGAGTTTTTCCCCCTATGTATTTGGGGATAAGTCAGCGGGGAATAGAGTTCAAAACAGAACTCAAGCAGCGCACATAATATTTCTCACCATGTCCTTTTCAGCATCCTGGATAGGGGAACTATGATTTCAGTGAATGGCAAATGGGGAAAAAAGTATCAGTTTAGGTTGAAGGGCATTAATACCCTGGAATTATTTGAAATAGCCATGGTAACAAGCTCCACAGGAATGGCATACTCATATTTCCATAGAAACAGAATTTTAAAAGTGGAATTTACCTTTAATTTAGTTCTGTTACTTTTCAACGACAATAACATAATGGCATTTTCCTCAGCTAAATACACCCATACTGTATCTTGGCTTCAGAACTGTCTCTAGAACCTGTTCAGAAATAGTGAGCATGCTTCCAATATGCTGACTGTGCTATTACTTTTAAGGATAAGTTGAGCAAATAGCCTATAAGATGGTAATAGATATGACCAACAAATAAGAAAAGAATCTTATTTTGTTGTCTTTATATTGCAAACATATTGGCACTGGCAATTATTTCCCTCTCAAACTTCCTAATAAGAGCAGGGATTGAGAAAGTGAAGACTATTGAGATGAGAAGATTCCCCCATCCCCAAATCTCAGTGTAATAAGTGGCAGGGCTGTGTGAACTTTTGAAAGGATATTTCATTTTGATAAGGTTCCACTTTGGTTTGCAAAGCAACACATCCACCCACTTTTATTTAATCAAAGCACTCAAACCACTTAGTCTTGTTAGGATTCAGCTGAAGTCTATTCCTTTCCATGCAATCTCAAATAGTAATAGAAAACCAGATATACTATTGCTGTGACTGAAAGCTTGCCATTGGGTTGATGTGCGTGACCAAAGAGAATGGGTATCCTTTTAAGAAAGTCACCGGGATCGAATAAATCTGGTAAGTTGAATGTGGTCTCCAAACAAATGTGGGGAAGGGGAGACTTCTTGGCAGTGATAGTGAGCACTTGCAAGAGGCAATGATCCAAGTGATACTTGGAAAGACATTAAGTGTTGTGGTTTTTGATGTAAATGATGGACTTTTAGAATTGGGGAGAGTCAGGAAATATTTAGCAGCAAGTATGGGTAGAAACCAAACGTAACTTAAAATGGTGACAGCAATAGCAAAAGATCAAGCTAACTGTTATAGCAATAGCAATAGCACTTAGACTTATATACCACTTCACAGTGCTTTACAGCCCTCTCTAAGTGGTTTACAGAGTCGGCATATTGCCCCCCAACAACCTGGGTCCTCATTTTAATGACCTAAGAAGGATGGAAGGCTGAATCAACCTTGAGCCGGTGAGACTTGAACTGCCAAATTGCTAGCAGTTGGCAGTTAGCAGAATTAGGCTGCAATACTGCATTTTAAGCACTGTGCACCATGGCTCTTCATAATGTAGACAGTTATGTTCATAATGTAGCCACTACTGCTCTAAGCTGACATCTGTCCTCTCCCTTTCAGCATATAACTGTAGGTGACCGTAGGCAGTGAACATGTACAGCACTGTGTCAAAGATCAGCTGGATGATGTTAATGGCCTTCAGTCCCACAAGATGGCAACATTTTACATATATTGTCCACCTGGTATATTCAGAAGAATGGGTGCACTCCAGATCCCTTCTGTTAAATGTTGCCATCTTGTGGGACTGAGGAAGTCTGTTTTCTATGTCACTGGGCCCACTTTTGAATCAGCATCCCTCCACAGATGCACATATGCCCATTCTCCTAGGATTCTGGAAAGGTGACTCATTTCCCAGGCCTAGAATTAATGTGTTTGTTAATGCATTTGTGCTGCCTCAGTTATATTTGTACTCTTTCTTTTTCTGGATGTTTTAGTCTGGATTGCCTATTTGTGTGTTTTTAGCTGTTTTCGTTGTTGTTGTTGTTGTTGGATTTTGTAAGCCAAATTAAGTTAAATTAAATCATTTCTTCTTATGTTCCTTGCTTTTTGTGGGCCTTTGTACCATACCTCCTTCTCGTCTTCATGGAACTTAATTTTGGGATTTGAGCACTGGTGGGGCAGCCTGGAATATTGGATTCATTGGAATTGCTGCATGGATTTGGAACACTTTTGGCAGCAACTGATGATATGTGTGCCTCTTCTCTCATTCAACAGTTCCATTGGCAATAACCTTAACTGACTGGCTGAATAATCAGTCTTCAACAATCACTCCAACTTTTAGAGGGAAGAGAACTTTTTTGCATAGATGAAGTGCATTAATTGTACCATTGGGAGAGTCCCTGAATACTTTGTACTACCCACCAGTATGTACAGGAGCTTGGATCTTTTTCAGGGCTGAACTCAGATTTCCTCCCTGTTCTCACAGATGGTACTTTGAACAGATGATAACCTTTATTGTCATTTTTTTTTTACTGTGGGCACAATGGCACACATCAAAAATGAAATGGCTAGACAAACGAATTAGAAAGAAAGGAATGTGATACTTATTTTTTGACCTTTTACTAAGAAAAATATTATAGATTGAAAATTTAACATTGTTTACTATGATTTGCTGTATCTATTATTGTTATCTATCATTATTCTTACATCTTTTATTGATGTATATCAACCCAGACAATATGCTATTTGCTAAATATTGAATGTAATTGGGGGAAACCCCAACCCCTCCCTTAATTTTCCCGCTATCCCAACCCCACACCCCATCCCCTCATTTTCCTCCCCACCCTTATAAAAACCAATAAAATTTACATTAAAAAATGAAATTTAGTTACCTGCTCTCAAAGGGGAACACATATATGACACACACCTAACCATACTATGTACATATATGTATAGACCCACACCCCTACATATACATAACAAATAAATATTAAATACCATCCATCTTGAATATATAATGGAAGGATGAAGCTTTAGAGTTCACAACGTTAATGCTGTATTGAATGAAACTATGGCTGACTCTGGATGTTCTGCTGCGGATACCATGCAGCCTCCTTCCAGAAGGTAACAAGGAAAACAGATCATGAAGAGGATGTGTAGTGTCCCAGATAATCTTACGGACCCTACTCAAGCAATGCTTCTGTGCTATGTCCTGGATGGAGGGGAGGGAACTGCCAATGATCTTTTCGGCCATCCTCACCACTCTCTGCACTGCCTTTCTGTCTGAAGCAGTGATGTTTCCAAACCAGACTGTGATGCTGTATGACAGGATGCTTTTGATCATTCCCCTGTAGAAAGTGGTCAGGACAGGGGAAGGAAGATGTGCTTTTCTCATTTGATGCAGAAAATGCGGGCACTGCTGTTTAAGCCTAAAAGGCCCAATTTGTCTACTAGATGCTGGGTAATGATTGTGTTAAATGCTGAACTGAAGTCGACAAACAACAAACGCACATGAGTATTTCTTTCCTCTAAGTGGTTCAAGCTCAGATGGAGAACGGAAGAAATAGCATCCTTTGTAGAGTGATTTGGTCAGTAGGCAAACTGAAGCGAGTCAAATGGTGGTGGTAGGCTAGATAAAATAATGTCCTTTATCAGCTTCTCAAAGCATTTCATAATGGTGGATGTCAGTGCAACCAGACGGTAATCATTGAAGCCTGTAATTGTGGACTTTTTTGGCACTGGCAAGAGAATGGCCATCTTAAAGCACGATGGGACAGCTTTATAAAGCTTTATTATTTTAGGGAATCATTCCATATTAAGGTTTTTAAACATGATTTTATGTAACCATAGGGTGCTCTATATGTACGAGATCAATTGTAAGTGAATGCAGGTATATAGGTATGTATCATTATTATCACCCTGAATCAATCCATTGAAGAATGAAGACCTTTTCATGGAACGTTGTGGGTCATAATCTACTATGCTTGTTGTAGGACAGATGTTTTTCAAGTTGCCAGCCTAAGGCTGAGAAAGAGTGACTGGCCCAGCCAGTTTCCACGCCTAAGGAAAAAATTAGAAACTCAGCTCCTGGGTGGACTGAGAGTAAACTTGATCAGCTGCTCCTTCCAATCAAAAAGTGAAGGACCTGATAGGGATATGGGACTCAGGTTTCATCTATCTCTCAGGGACATAGAGAAAAAAAAATGTTTATTTTAGAGTTCCCCCCTCCCACCCACCCCAAAAAGGATTCTTCTCATCTTTGCAGTTTCCACCATGCAATGGTCAGAAGTATATTCAGTTGCATAGGCACCAGTGATAACTGATGTGTGCCAGGATTCACAGTCTCTGACAAATAATTGGAGCTTATAGGACGGTCCTTGAAGAATGAGAATTATATGAAATATCGAGGGAAAACCAGCATCACTTTCCAACTGATTTGTCAGTCTCATTGATATTATTAAGGTAAAGCCACAGAAACTGTAAAGAAATTTTTTTTCAGAGAGTGTTTGGAAAACTTTAAAATGGAAATGGAACAAAATCTGATTCTCAAAAAAAGCTGCTTTAGATGGTGGGAATTTGAATGGAGAGGCAATGGAAAAGGGATACAGGATTTGTGCTATCCTACTGAGTTCAGAAAATGGATGCTAATTTACTTCAAACATCTTAAACAGAGAAGCCCTATGAGGGAAGAATTTGATTATAGGGTTTAAGTGCTGATCTTAACTTTAGATGCTGTTGTCTGTTTCTAAAAGATCTTAAAACTGTTTTTCAATAAAACTATCAGGAGAAGTTTGAGAAAATAGGAAATCTATCCAACATACAACAAAAATGAAAGAACAGTAAAACAGAAAGAAACCTTGTGAGCAGAGGAAGAATAACTATGAAGATTTCAGCAAGGCATTTAAACTTAAATAGCCAGGTCAATTTTCATGCTGAAATTGCCAATTAAATATTTGTACTTGGTGGCAAAAAAAATCATATGATTAAAGCCAAGCAATTCTCCTTGAGAAGACCATTTTATTTAGAGGAAGTTATATTAATCAAGGCTAATGGTAATCAGTGGTAATTCAGTGATTGCATTTGGGGCTAAGTAAAATTTTTGATAAATCTTCAAATGGGAAGAACAAATTGCAGTAGGTTAATTTAGACATTAATAAAGCATGGATAAAGTAGTACTTGCATTCGTGTCTTCCCTTCAGCAAACATTCACGCTTGTGTTCTTGTAAGTGCTTACATTGAACTTAACAGCAAGGATGGTTAACTTTCCTAACAACTTGATTACAGTACTAGAAATGGAATAGGAGGAAAGTCTGCCACCAACAGATACTTGAGACAACTTTAAACAATAAAGGGTAGTTAAAAAGGTCTAGGTGAAACAACCATGTGATAAGTCATTGTTCACCTCTTGCTTACCTGTGCCTTGTGGACTATAGACCATCTGGCTTTATATGCTGATGGCTGCAAGCTTTCTTTTCTCATGAAGGTTGTGTGCATAGGACAGCAGTACACTGTGCTATTGTGCTCATGAGAGGTACGTATTACTGGAATTTAGCATTTATACTATGGATATTCCTGATCAGATGCTATTTCTTTCATACATTAGCATCAACATGTGCAAGGCTTCTCAGGATCTTTTGACATGGCTAATTACAGCAAAGCAAGCCTTTGTTGCAATAATATAGTCATCCAGGTATATGTTAAAACACAGAATTTTATTCTGTCCAGATATTTGAACCATGTTCCATGGTTAAGCAAATGACTGACTGTAACCTGGGTTTTTAAAAATCACCACACAGTTATATATTTGAATAAGTATCCTAGATAAATATTTCTGCAAAGCACTGGGATAGCATTTCTGACCTGAGTCCCTTTTGATTCATGCTTGGAAAGAGAGTTATGCTCTGGATAAATTATTCCAGCATTTTAGAGTATAGTTATGTAGCAATGCAAAATAATAGTAATAAGGAGAATATAACATGCACATATTTCATTGTAAGGGAAACAAACGAAGCCAAGTCTGGGGAAGCATGTATTTAATCATGAAATGTGCAACATTTGGCTGTGGTGAATTAGTCATTTGTCTTCCTAATGCAGCGTCCCCAGAGATGGAGGAAACAGTGGACACATTCACTGCTTTTTTGTCCACAGGCAGTCAAGAGACCTTGGGATAAATTCAGAAGGGGGAATGCAAAACCCAGTTTCATTGGTCTTGGCACGAATCTTTGTCAGTGTGCTCTTGATGGAAACAATTACCATGTCAGTGTGGAATGACACACCTTTGGGTTTGCCAGGCAAAGGAATGAAGCACAGAAAGCATGATTTGTCATATGGCTTCAACAGATAAGTAATCTGTTGTAATTCTCACTTTAGTTACAGCCATTATCATACAAGCTGTAGCTTCTCCTCTGTGTACTTGACAGGGTTTGCCATGCCAGAGTAGCTCACATGCCAGGTAAGAATGAGGAAATAATTGCCATATTTCAATAGCTAAATGTTTCTAAAGAAGCTTGAGTTAAATCAAAGTGAATCATTTAATGAACTCTTTTCTCTTATTAACAAAAGCCTGTATCAATCAAAGCAGGCCATTGCTAAAAATATCATTAATATTTGAAGCTCTTTAGATAAGAAATCATCAGCCACATTAATCTTTTTCATCTGTCGAGCACAAAGTTGGATTATCTCTATTCTATTTTATTCTATTCTCTGCTAAACTATAATTAAATTCCATCCATTCATCATGACATTACCAACTAATTCTGGCTTAAATTAAGCAAATATAGCCTCATATTTCTTAGGGATCTTTTGCAGTTAGGACTGGCACCTATCTGCAATTTTGTTTCATTTTCTCACATTTTATTCTTAGTTAAATCCTTGGGTAAAATGATCTTTGCTTACTTATGCTTGCATGCTCATTATTTAGCATACTGAAAAATTACTTTGTACGTTAACTATGAGAATTCTCTTACATTTATATCATTTTTTTCTTTTTTGAATACAATAGGTGATTGTAAATTTTATATTAAATAATAGTTCCCCTCTTCCTCCAACATGTTTGTTTTTTTTCCTTGCCCACCAAATGACAACTGTCATCTTGAATCTGTGGTCCCTGCATATTGCAGGGTCTTTCTCTGTTGGGTTAGGAAGACATATTGAGAAGCTGTAGAGCTAACATCATGGTCCTGGGATGGGCTCAGCATCAGATATGAAGGTGTATTAAACAGGCATGTTGAAGAAGGTAATTTGATTTGTATTAAGCAAGCTGAACTAATTTCCACTTTCTGAGCTATTACACAAATAGATACTATACATCCTTGCTTTTTGCCATTCAGTTCTTCCTTGAAATACTTGCACAGAATGTACATGTTAGCAACAGTTCCCTACAGTGATGCGAGCAGTAAGAAACGAGGTGTACAAAATATGTACATTACGGTTAATTGTGTACAAATATTATTTTTCTTGCACTTTTTTTAAATTCAAAGACTGAAATTTGATACAAATGACTTTTGACAGTGTACAGTACATACAGAATGGAAATGGACTGAATGTAGAAAGATAAGCAATTACATTATAGCAGTGGGGCCATCAGAATTGGGCTGCATTAATTCAGATTATCGCTAGTTGGTGGCAAAATTTAGGTTCAGAAAAGTTTATCCCTTTGCTGCCATGAAGTGACTGTCCCAATTTGTTCTATTAATATTTATTTATTTAGATGTATACAGATTTCTTATTCCAGTTTGCTTAAATTCACCTATTATTATTTACTTATGTTTGTTGTTGTTTTAAAAACAGTAATGTGACTTAAAAGAAATACATCAATATTACTTTCCTCTCTACAACCCAATGCACTGCACTTACAAAAGATATGTGAATAGTGCTGCCCATTTGTCCCACTGGCCAGATGTTCAGATGCTTGGCAAGAAAGAAAAATGCTAGTCTTCTTATTACCATTAATATCAAGAAGCCGTGCAATGTAATCTCTGCTAAGTACCAAATTAACTCACTGGCATAGATCAAAACCCTGATTCTGCACTGCTAAAAGCACAGGTCAACCTAGAGGTCTCACTGGAGGTAAAAAAATAGAGCTAAAGATTTCCCCTGTCCAGTTGTGACTGATTTAAGGGGCAGTGCTCATCTCTGATTCTCAACCGAAGGACCTTGCATTGTTTGAGAGACATTTCCATCATCATGTGGCCAGCATGAAACTACAGAATGCAGTAACTTTCCCACTGAAGTGGTACCTATTTATCTATTCATATTTGCATGCTTTTGAACTGTTAGGTTGACAGGAGATGGGGCGAGTAACAGGAGTTCACCCCATCATGTGGTGCTCACATCTTGAACCTGGGCTATCCAGCTGACAAGCCCAGCGTCTTAACAGCTGAGCCATCACACTGCCCAGTATAAATGACCAGGGTCAAATTGTACCACTTTGACCACATTGTACGAAGACCCAACCCTTTGGACAAGGCTCTCTGGAGAAGGCTGGGAATGATGAAAAGAAGAAGAGGATAATTAACAGCAAGTGGATAGAGTCAGATAAAGTAGCAATGAGTGCACTATTAGAAGAGATGAAGGACCAGGCTAGGGACAGATCTTCATGGAAAAAATGTATATATGTGGTTGCAAAAACTCGACATTGATTTGATGGCAAGTAATGATAAATCAGAAGCAGCTAGAAAGTACAGAATTGTGCAGTGGATTGCTGGGAAGACATAAATAAAAATAGGGAATATATTGCTGTATGATTAGTATTGTACGGAAAATATGTGTGTAAGGGAATAAATGGTTTCATACTAATTTTCATCTCCTGATCTCTGACTTGGCAACCTGTTCAGCACTTAATTGCCCACCCTTGCTGTAAATTGGTGGCCTTGGCTATAATTTTCTGAACAAGAAAATGAAGAAATCAGCAGTGCCAATGCAATTATTTCAATAAACACAAAAGAACAAATAGTACCTCCATCTAATAAGTTCTTTTGTAAACTCTCTTATCTGTTCTATTTTTTCAAGAGTTTGCTGTTTTTCTTACTTGTTACTGGCTTTTCTGTATGAAATCCATAAATGAACAAGGCTCTGTTAGATAAAAGTTATTGAACTGTAAAGAAGAAAAGACAAAACTTTCCAATAAATATTACTGTTCTGAATTTGAAAAGAAAGCAGCACATTGATGTTGAATGCCAGCAGTGAAAGCAAAAACTATTTCTTATTCCATCTTTTACTCAAGGGATGACATTAGCAATCACTTCCAAAGCGTAATAGTAATTTTAGTTAAAATAAATTTTGCCCATCTGATTAGGTAACTTTAATAATATTGGGAACATGTTCCCAAATGAGAATTATTGAATTAAGGATAGCACAGATTTAAAAACTATTTTTAAAAAACTAAAACAGGAGAACAATTAAATTAATAATTTAAATAACACTACTCCAAATGGAACCTGTTTTCTATTATGTTTTTAGAGGATTGAAACAAATTATATCAGTAATTATATGCTAGACACTAGAAAAGGGAACATAAACTAATTCTCCTTTTCCAAATTCTGCTATGCCCATTCAGCATCTTTAATTGGTTGCTGGAATTGGGTATGTCTAGTTTAATGAAGAGAAGAGCAAGGGGTGACATGATAGCAGTGTTCCAATATCTCAGGAGCTGCCACAAAGAAGAGGGAGTCAAGCTATTCTCCAAAGCACCTGAAGACAGGATGAGAAACAACAGATGGAAACTAATTAAGGAGAGAAGCAACCTGGAACTAAGGAGAAACTTCCTGACTGTTAGAACAATTAACCGCTGCCTCCAGAAGCGGTGAATGCTCCAACACTGGAAGTTTTTAAGAAGAGACTGGACAGCCATTTGTCTGAAATAGTATAGGGTTTCCTGCCTGAGCAGGTGGTTGGACTAGATGACCTCCAAGGTCCCTTCCAACTTTATTATTATTATTATAAAGCTTTTATTCATAAAACATGAAACTCAGTCAACTGAACACTCAAACTGACTGGCACTAATGGTTGACACGGGTTGCTGCCAGCGTCCTAGGTATCAACCAGGTATCTCCTTAAAATGTAAGATGTACCAAGTAGCACAGTTTTTTGTAGCTTTGCTGGAGTTATTGCAGGAAGCTGCAATTTCTTGATGTATTTTGCAAAGTTTTTGGACCTAGTTCCCAGTGCCCCCATGACAATGGGTATCATTGTTACACGTTTCATCCATAATTCCACAGTTTTGATGGCCAGATCATGGTATTTTGTAATTTTTTCCAGTTCTTTTTCTTCGACTCTGGCATCTCCTGGTACAGTGATATCAATCAACTTTACACTTCGGTTCTCTATGACTGTGATATCTGGCGTGTTGTGTTCCAAATGGCGATTTGTCTGTATTTGGAAGTCCCACCAGATCTTCACCCTCTCATTCTTGACAACTTTTTCCACCCTATGTTCCCATGACTTTTCAGACACAGGCAAGTCGTATTTTTTACACAATGCCCAGTGGATTAGTTTAGCAACTCGGTCATGTCTAGCTTTGTAATCAGAGTGCAGATTTTGCTGCACTCACATATTAAATGTGAAACAGTTTCAATTTTGTCGTTGGAAAGTCAGCAATTTGGATTGTCAGTAGATTTTTGTATCTTCACTTTCATGGCATTAGTTTGTAGTGCTTGTTTTTGAGCAGCCAGTATTAAGCCTTCTGTTTCTTTCTTGATGGTTCCCATCTTAAGCCATGCCCATGTCAAGTTGTTATCACATTTTTCTTCAATGTTTTTCAAATGCTGTCTATGCAGATCTTTGGTTTTCCATCTATTTAATCTGTCGTCCAGCCATTTTTCCTTATATTCTGCTTTTGCTTCTTTTTATTTTTATAATGCTCTCTGTTTTCACAGCCTGCAGCAATTTTTCTGTACTTTGATTCACATAGTCATTCAAACTTTGTTTTTCTTCTTCTACAGTTTGGTGGATTTGCAGTAGCCCTCTGCCCCCTGTTCTTCTTAGCAGGTACAACCTGTCGATGTCACTTTGTGGATGTAGAGCATGGTGCATATTCAAAAGTTTACATGTTTTTCCGGTTTTTCCAATTCAGCCAAAGTCCAGTTGATAATTCCAGCTGGGTAGCGTATCACTGGGACTGCCCTTGTATTAATGGCTTTAATTATATTTCCAGCATTCAGCTTTGATTTTAGTATTTTGTGGACTCTCCTGATGTATTCCTTTTGTGTTGACTCTTTGACTTTTACATTCAAGATGTTATCTGTTTCCAATATGCCTAGGTATTTGTAACCATCATCCTTTGGTAGTGCTTTCATAATACTTCCATTTCCCAGTTCTATTCCTTCTATTTTTCTATTTCTCCTCGCTGCATGGATAATATAGCACATTTTCCAAGTCCAAAATCCATTCTGATGTCACTGCTAAACAGTTGAACTGTGTTGAGTATTGATTCAAGTTCAGTGTGGCTTTTCACATACAATTTAAAGTCATCCATGTATAGTAGATGGCTTATCTTGCCATGCTGGCTTGAGATGTGGTATCCCAGTTTTGTGTTTCGTAATATTATTGTCAATGGAATTAATGCGATGTTGAATAGTAGTGGTGAAAGTGAGTCCCCTTGCATTTTTAAGTACCATTTTCTCATTGAGCAACTGATCTTTTGTTCCTCTTGATTTTTTATAATTTCCTTTTTGTTCTGCGGGATACAAATTGTTTTCTATTTTATTATTATTATTATTATTATTATTATTATTGTTGTTGTTGTTGTTGTTGTTGTTGTTGTTGTTATTTTATTCGCATAGTCAGCCAGATGTTCAGACTGGATTTGGCATTTTTGTCTACCTATCAAGTCCTTACCAAGGACCTGGGATAAGCAGATGTGGATGTTTGATGGTATTATTGTCGCAGGATGGAAGCAGTTCCTAATAAGGCCACCTTTTGCAATTGACTAATGGTGAATTTGTCAATGCTAATGGTGTTCAAGTGGTGCTCCAGTTGTTTTGGGATTGCACCCAAGGAGCCTATTACTATTGGTACTACCCTTGCTTGCATTTGCACAGTCTTTCTATTTCTATTTGTAAGTCTTTGTATCTTGTTATCTTCTCCAGTTCTTTCTCGTCTATTCTGCTGTCTCCAGGCACTGCCACGTCAACTATCCAGACTTTTTTGTCTTTCTTATCGACAATTGTTAAGTCTGGGGTATTATTATTATTATTATTATTATTATTATTATTATTATTATTATTATTATTATTATTATTACCATTTAGCAGCAGGGAATGTTGTTGGAATTAATGGTGTATTAACACTCAATCTAGTGCTGAATTTACCAGGTGAACAAGTTTGTTGATGGTGCCCCAGGCAGTAATGCAAAGAGCCATTCTTTCCATCATGACAGAAGACCAGGGAGTGAGGAAAACAAGAAACCAGCCAGTTGCCTAGACCCTCAAGACTAGGGGAAAGTTTCATTGTGGGTTGTCCTAGAAAGTATGACGAGATACTTCCATGCAGTCTATTCAATCAAAATTTTACTGGTAAAAGTTTGAAAATCTAAATGACAATAGTATGACAGTGCTGAATTAACATCATTGTGTGGGAATAGCGGACATCACAGATTTTCTTTTGTACAATACCATCAAATAAAAATGTTGCTTGATGTTAAAAAAATGTACTTGTGTCCATTATTGGACATGAATTTCAATTAAATGCAAGGAGTATCAAGGTTGTGGCATGAATGGTGGTAATTTGACAGCCTGTTTAAAATAATTGTAATTAAAGAAATGGTTCATTACTTTAAGATGAATTTCCCCTCTGATAATTATATGATTTCTGGGATGTTTTGGAAATGCTTGCAATTCATTATTTGTTCTTCAACATTTTCCCATTTTAATCTCAACTTCAGATTGAACATGATTCAATCCTGCTCTTTTTCCATAAGTAAAAATTCCAGGGAAAGCAACTTCAATTGAAGAATGATGTATGGCCCAGAAGCATTTTGCTATGAAATAATCTTTTTCTTGTTCTGAGGCAGGTAACTGAATGATGCATTTCCCTAGGAGACATATTTCATATAGTGTTACAATTGGACAAGATGAACGGAGATGTTTATTGGGTAGTTCCCCTATTCTAAAGTCAATGAGAAACAACACTTTCTTAGAGTAATATTTACTGCAAAATAAGTACAACTCTTGGCTTGAGAGAAATCAATGTTTCTATGGCATAATTTCTACTTTTCTTTTATACTCTATTTTTCCCAGCATCCAGATAGTGCCATTGACATCCCACTGGGTTTAATATTTTATGTCCAGTTTTATGCTTTTTCAGAGAGAATGCCATCTAATGGATTTAAGGATATCTGTTCTTTTTTTTTAAAAAATGGCTTCCTTTTTGAACATTTAGTCTAATTTTTTCTATTAATTTTAAGAAAGGACTCCATATGATAAAAGTGTGTCAGGACCACTGTGTTACTTTTGTCAACTCTCCTTCCACCCTAAGTTGGAAGTGTCGTGTGCAGTTCCAAAAGAGGGAGAAACTGGCAATATTCATGGTAGTTACCTGTAATTGGAAGGTCATGTAAGGCTTCTGAACATTTGGTAGATCCCTAATAATTCTTGATAAGTTCAGCTAGGAGGTGGCACCAATCATAACCAGGAAGACACAAACTTTCTTTGTAAATGGTACTTTTGTTAGGAAAATAGCACAACAGATGTCTTCCTACAAAATGCTTTCCTGTGTTTTATTTGTACATACAATTTTCCAACTGTGTTTTCTAATTTGCATTTCATTACTGTACAGTATCCTGTATAATTTATCTGTGTTCTCCATCATTTATTTAGGACTCTATAGTCTTTACTTTGTATATATTTTTGAAACTGGAGACTTTTCTTTGGTCCACCTTGCCCTATATCACAATAACTTACATAGTTTGCTCTAGCTTGCTTGCCTGAAGATGGCTACTCCCATTTGGGGCTCAATGGAGATCAGCTGGATGATGTTATATGGTGCAACAAACCAAAATATAGGTTTAAGTTAAAGAGAGGGGAAACTTAATTAAAGTGCTAGGAATATTTATGGCATAGGATTAAAGCCAGGGCTGGTTTGAGAGGATTTTTGACATGTTATCATCATAACATTCTCAGCATCATTTCTGCAGACTTTCCCTGCTGACACCTGTGCTGCTTGGATGGCCCTGGCACTTCTGCCAGTTTCATCTTCCTCTGAGCTGGCATTTGCAGTGATATAATGAACTGATATATTTCATGATGCAGAGGCAAAATGGAGAATTCTGTTGTCCGGTCAAATAAAGATGGTCAGATAGCTACCAGCTCCATAAAATATGTCTATACAACATCTTCTTTTTAGTTCAATTTCATTGTCAAAAATCAGAGCCATGATTCTAATGAGAAGCAAGTGAAGAAATTGCATAGATGAAAATCAAAGAATATTTTTCTTTGTCCTTCTTCCCACACTGGCTACAATTGTGCAAGGCTGTTCAAGCAGCTGTTGACTTCTAAAAAGCTATCAACCATTTATTCTTTCCCTGATTTAAGAATAGATTATTTTTCTAAATATTCCATTCTCTCTTATGATGAGAATGGCTTCAGCATTATGTTTTCATCAGCTGTCTCCCCCCTCTTTTGTAAAGATGATGAATAAATGAAGATATGAGAAGATTAAAAAAAGCAAGCCAAATGAACACATAGGCTGATGGAATGATGCAAACTCACATGCATTTCTTCTGACAGCTAATGAATGTAGGAACATATAAGGATATTAAAAGACTATACATATAGAACAGTTGAAACAGCTGTTAATGCAAATATATAAAACGATGGATACAATTTAACAAGAAGTTTTAATATTAAAGCTTTAACATACTTTTCAACAAGGATGACATGTAATAGCAATTTTGAGCTTATATTGTTTTGTACCATTTTATATCCATGTCTAGCCAAATGGAAAGGCTTCTGTTAAGTAAGCAGAGAAATATTACAAAATGTTAATATACAGTGAACAGGTGGCATCCATTGATGGAAAGAAGACTCAGAAAGATCCAACCTGAATGTTTATTTAGTTCATATAGAAATTATATGAAACAATAAAACAAAATATAATTGCAATCTATTTTAACGCATACATACAAAACAGTTCAATAACCCCTCTTAACTGAATTGTGCTTCTTGGAAATTTCACCCTCAGTTCAATTGCTCTTCATGTATAAATTTCAGCTGGAAGAATTTAACCTGATAAAACCAAGGAAAAGATAATAAATATCAGAGATCCAGAAATTGATCCCAGAGTTTCTTCAAAAATACAATTGAATACAATTGCATCAAGTACACATATAATACAGTTTACCTTCAGCAAGTTTGTAATGAACTACTCTTAACTAAACTACTCTTCACTTTAATGCAGCTCACCTACAGTCATATTCAGTTCTGCAGCAATACTCTCCTTTTATGCTTTACCTTAATGATGGCTTTTTTTTCCTCTCTCAGGGCTAAATGAAGCAATTTGGGAGATTCAGTCCTTGGACACACTCCAAGCAGAGTTGGAATGAACATGTTTTTTTTTTCCCATGTAGGTTGTAGCAACTGCAAAAGCAGTGCAAGGCTGTATTGTTGTTTCATAAATCCAGCTTTTTTATTTTAAATCAAGTGCATGTCCCCACAGCTCAGCTGAGCTAAAGACTGCATAATTATTTACATTTATACAAGTGGTGGAAATAGCTGCCTTAGAGGGGAAAAGCCAACCACACTGTACATCTTACAACACATCACTCCTTTATCTGCCTAAAGCCAAATGAGAAGGAAAATTGATGAAGCAGGATCTTTAGCTTTAAATCCCCCTGGTCAGTAAGAACAAACATGTTGCTAAATATTGTTTGAATAGAACACCTGTGGTAAGGTAGCAGAGGAGAACTGTAACTGCTGAATAGTTATCCTCACTATAATTTATAAAACAAAATAGAATTTAGATGAATAAATGTCAAGGATATGTCTGTGTGTGTCTTATGTGCTGTTGCATGTTATTCAGATGTCCTAATATAAAATAAACAAATAGCATAGAATTAGTCTCAGATGCAGCAAGTTTAAGATGTATGAACTTTAACTTCTAGAATTCCCCAGCCAGAATGAAAACTGTTGATGAATGACTTTAAGTCGCCTATTCTGTGCTTCCATTATTTTTATCATTAAATTAAATTGATTGCAATCCTACAAATAAAGAATACTATCTCCCACTCAGAGGCAGCACACATGGGAATATGGAAAAGATTCTGATCACATTTTCTCTAAATTGCTGTTGAGCAGAAGATATCTGCATATAATACCTTTTTCCTAAGCATAACAAAACATATTAAGAAGTACTCAAATTTTCAGTATCCATTAAAATTGTTTTGCTTACAGTCATCACTAAATTCAGCTATACTCAACAGGCTGGTCACACAGTGTTAATTTTCATAGCACTATTTGCCAAAGGGTGTACAGTCTCTCAAGTACGAAATTCAGTCAAATGTTATTCATAAAATGACAGGTAGTATTGTTCTTGTGCTTTGAAAATCAGAATAAGATATTAGTTACTGCCAGTTTGGTTTGTGATAATATTAATCTCAAATGTTAAATACAACAAGAGTGATTTAGTCTTTGAAATTATATGGGAAACATAACTCAGCTTAAAATAATATCTACTTACTTACAATTTACTAACCTACTGTCCTCCAACTATAGGTAAAGGTAAAGGTTCCCCCGCACATGCGTGCTAGTCGTTTCCGACTCTAGGGGCCGGCGCTCATCTCCGTTTCAAAGCCGAAGAGCCAGCGCTTGTCCGAGGACGTCTCCGTGGTCATGTGGCCAGCATGACTAGATGCCAAAGGCGCATGGAGCGCTGTTACCTTCCCACCATAGTGGTCCCTATTTTTCTACTTGCATTTGTACGTGCTTTCGAACTGCTAGGTTGGCAGAAGCTGGGACGAGTAACAGGTGCTCACTCTGTTACGCGGCACTCGGGATTCGACCCGCCAAACTGCTGACCTTCTGATCGACAAGCTCAGCATCCTAACCCACCCATATACAACATAACTTTGGAAATACTGAAATGAAAGGCAGACACCCCTCCAATATATGCTTTCTAAAAAATAACTCGGTCATGAAACTTCATGACATTAATTTCAAGCATTCCAAGTATTTATCACTGATAAATTATTGACTGCATCAAAACAGGATATATGTAAGTAATTTAACACCCACAAGCTTTACAATTAACTAGTATTTATATTACATTAAAATCTAGGGTTGATAATATATCATACTGCCTAAAAATAAAATAAAATGGTTTTCTTTTAGCAGGTATCTATTTCAAGAACTTGATTATGAACATTTATGAATTTACTCTGCAGAATGTCATTGTGACTTTATGCTTGAAGTAATATCTATTCTGCTCTCTTTCAAACACATAACCATGTGCACATATAGTACATAAAGCCAACATTTTTATGGTTCGTATGTGATACACTTCTGAAAACACTTTCAGGAATATGCAAGGTCAGATGTTACATTAGCAAGACATAGTTAGCAGGAGCATTTTATAAACATCTCAGCTGGCTGCAAGGGACATTTGTCTCCCTTGTGTTCAGTGGAATTGGATTTTTTTTCTTTTTATTACAAGGGGATATAGCAGAGAAACATATTTTCTGAATTTAACCTGCTACAGGATAATAGATTTGTAGCCTTCAATTTTTTTACGTTTGCTTTTACACATATCAGATTAAAAATTATCTATGCAAAATAAAGTTTAACTTATTTAATGAAGTTGAGTATCCTTATTACAGGGGTGTCAAACTGCCGGCCCGTGGGCCAGATGCGTCACGACAAAACCGCGCCCACCCCATTGCCGGCAATGGGGAAAAAGCACCGATATGTTGTGCGACGTCACGTAATGTCGTGAGTTTGACATCCCTGCCTTATTACATAGTTTTTTGTAGCAAATATAGCTGTTCTATTATCTTCACATAATGATATTATAAATGTGCATTCCAAACAACAATAACATTTGTGATTTGCCTGCTTTCTGGAAATAGGGTAAATAGGTATACTTTATTTTCTTTTATATAATCAAACAGTTGTTACAATTTGATGATAATTGTAATCCTGTGAAGGAGTTAAGACTATTTCATTGAAAAACTCACTGAGCCAGCTTTGTAGCAGTTGAAGTAACAATACATATTCATTAATAATTAGACTAGATATTTTCAAATATATCTTCACAGTCATTGGGATTTCTTTCTTTCTCTTCTTTTTTTATTAAAGAGTTTTACAAAAAATTTTTTACAATACATATCCCCAAAACCCACCCACCCCAAACCACCCCCCTTCCCCCCCCCACTTCCCAGAGCTGAATACAGGGTTATAGATATAATAATCATATTCTAACTAAAATTATCCATTATAAAATTAACCAAATTCATAATATGCTTTAACTCCTCTTTAACATAGATACATTCAAATTAAAAACATAATAATAATAACTTAAACAAAAATATAATAAATACTAATACTAAAATTAATAACAATATCCCTCTAAAATCTACTCATAAGCTAAGTGGAACTTTTTAGTCCCATATTTATTCTGAATATAATCTATCCATCTTCTCCAAACTGAAATATATCTTTCTTGTGAATGATCCTTCAAATAAGCAGAAATCTTAGACATTTCTGCAAGATTCGATACTTTAAGTACCCATTCTTCTATAGCAGGCAAACTATCCTTCTTCCAGTATTTTCCCACCAGTAACCACGCTGCTGTTATCAAATTCAACATCAGATTGGTTTCTTTAGTATCACAATCTACAACAATACCCAATAAAAACAATTGTGGAGAAAACTTTATCTTTCTCTTAAAAATCTTTTGAATGTTCCACCAAATTTTAATCCAAAAAGCTTTTATATTTCTACAAGTCCACCACATATGAAAATAGGTGGCATCTAAACTACCACATCTCCAGCATTTAGATTGTAGGTTTGGATACATGTTAGACAACTTTGAATGTATCTATGTTAAAGGGGAGTTAAAGCATATTATGAATTTGGTTAATTTTATAATGGATAATTTTAGTTAGAATATGATTATTATATCTATAACCTGAGATGAGAACCAAGTTTTGACAGCACCAAGAACCCATTGTTTGTTTTGTTTAAGAAGTACCAATATAGGAGAGAGGGGAAGTTTTTTGGGGCTCCATGTCCCTGAGATTAGCAGTTCTGCAAAGCTCTGAAGAAGCCTTAAATCCATAGGAATGCAACATCTCTTTTTCTGCTATTTTACTTCAAGGCCCTGGGATCCTATACACAGGGATGTCAAACCTTGGGAACTTTAAGACCTGTGGACTTCAACTCCCAGAATTCCCCAGCCTGCATGGCCAGCTGAGGAAATGCCTAAATCAGATAATATTCTGAATCTTAAAAAAAAGATAAAAGGCTCATTATATTTAGAGACAGCAGTATGTTGCCCCTTCTTAGACATTTATTTTATCACAGATGTTGGGGCAATACAGATAGTCCTTAACTTACAACCATTCATTTAGTAATCGTTTGAAGTTACAACAGCATTAAAAAAAAGACTTATGACATTTTTTTCACACTTACAACCGTTGCAGCATCCCCATAGTCACACGGTCAAAATTTGGATCCTTGACAACTGGTTCATACTGATGATGGTAGCAGTGTCCTGGGGTGGTCATATGATCACCTTTTACAAACTTCTAACAAGCAAAGTCAGTAGGGAAGCCAGATTCACTTTATGTTTACTAATTTAACAACGACAGCGATTCACTTAACAGGAAAGGATGTAAAATGGGGCAAAACTCACTTAACACCTGTCTCACGTAGCAACAGAAATGTTGGGGTCAATTGTGGTCATAAGTTGAGGATTACCTGTCTTTTTAAGAAGAGTTCATGGCATCTGAAGTTTCCTATGGTGAGCTGTCCAAAGTTCTGAAACTGCTTTTTTCACCAAAGCCCAGACCTGCATCATGGCTTTTCTATTCTTTATGATAATTCTTAGCATACACCAGAGTTTTCAGCTGAGCCAATATAATGGGAGCCAGAGATATCTGAAAAAAATCATTCAAATCATTAAATCATCAACCCCGCAAAATCATTCAAATCATTCTTGAGCGAGAATATTTTCAATATCTAAAAAATGTTGCTAATCCTTTTCTGATGGTGCTTCTGCACTTGATGTTTTGAAGTTACCTGTGTTTGAGAACCAGAAATTTATCATATTCAGCTTTCTCTCACACAGGATTGCAGTCACAAGAAACACTGTTGAATTCTTAGATGTTGCACCATCAATATATAAATACCTGAAGATGGTGTAGAAAGAATTCTAATTCCACTTTTAGATCTTTGCTTCATGTCATATCAAAACAAGTTATATAATAATTGTGTTTAATCCCCTCTAATGAGACCATACTGCCAGAAAATAAATTTAAGTTCTATCTACTGCACCATAGTTGTCCTTAATATTTCCAGCTATATCTGTCAAGAAACAATAAAAGAAAAAAGAGAAAGGCAAAATCAAGACAAAAAGGAGTTTTAGTAATAATTAAATACTTTCTCTGGGAACGACAGGAAATTGACAGATTTAACCATCACGTTTCCTTACATGTGTGTTTTTTTAGTTTTAAAAATACTCTTGCAGTTATCCTTATTTGGGATTTTCTGAGAATGTCATATTATAATTTTTCTTTTCTTTTTAAGGCATTGAATTTATTTAAACTGGCTTGAAAACCTATTACATAAGTTTTCTGATCACCTAAAAGATAAATTTATTTGTGGTATTTACTTGTTTTATGTCAAAAGAAATATACCTGAATCAACAGCTGATAATTATCTTTATATATTTTAGACAGAACATTCAGAGGGGCTTGTTGAGCTCTCAGAATATCTCAACAAACATAACTGAGTTTTAACATGTTGCAGTTGTGAATTGATTAGGTCAGGGGTAGGCAACCTTGGCTCTTTCATGACTCGTGGACTTCAACTCCCAGAATTCCTGAGCCAGCATGAGATGGCTCAGGAATTCTGGGAGTTGAAGTCCAGGGGTCATGATAGAGCCAAGGTTGCCTACCCCTGGATTAGGTAGTTGTAAACTGTCTCACATGCAGCCTCTTTTCCCTACACTTTTCCACTTTTAACTCACCCCAATTTAAATCCTACATCAGTCTAGGACTAATACCCTATCCATATGATGAAGTGAGCTGCACTTCATGAAAATTCCTGCTTTTCAATAAAATGGGTTAGTTGGAAAAGGTGCAATCAGATTATTCATATTTTGTCATCTTAGACAAATATTATTCATATTTGCTCATCATATTTGGTCATCTTAGGCTGTTCTAACACATTATCAGAAAAATGACATAACTGAGCCCTGCTATCAAACTTACTTTGCAGTACTACGTAATCTGCAATAATTGTATCTCTTTAAAATTATTGACAATAATGGATTAATGGAAAAAAATTGAGCTAAATAATATTAACTTACACTAAAAGAAGGGTCCCTTGCTTTTCAGCTATCAGTGCTTATATATTAGTTTCTTCAGCAATATGAATGTCTGAGTGAGTTCAATTACTGATTACTTATTTCTTTAGAGCTGTGTGAATCTTTGTAGGGTGCCTTCAAGAACTTTGACTAAAAGACTGATTTGAAGCTGCTTACTGAAACATTTACTCTCTTCACTTTGAAGACTGAAATAAAGCAATTCTGTTTCACATTGCCCTGCTTCAAAGCCCTTCTCAACCACTTCCCTCATAGATCATGCTTTAGGAAAGGATTGAAAGGAAGATTTCTTGAGTGACTTTTTCAGAAGCAGACTAAGTGGAATCCTATTTTCCAAGGCTGTGCAGAGATAACATATGTTGGGCTTAGGCAGTCTGTATCTTCTGGCCAAAATTTCTTCATAGAATAGGTGTTGTTGTAAAGGTAAAACAAGAGGAATTCATCATAAGTTATGCCGTGAGTTCCTAAAGGATAGAAGGGATATATATGCAATAGCAGGTAAATTCATATTGTGAGGGATCCTTGATATTCAATGACAAAACAATTAGTTGTTTTCTTCCAGACATTGCATGACCAAATTAGGTAACATCATCAATGCTGATGGTGCAGGAGACCCTATACTATTCCAGACAATTGGCTCTCCAGTCTCTTAAAAGCTCTTCTTAAAAAGCCTCTTCTTAAAATCTGTAGAGTACATTATTTTAGACCAGTCTTTGAGCTAGTAAAATAGGAACTTATATGGTTTTTAGATGGTACTGAAATTATCTTTTTTTTTAAAAAAAAATCAAACTTAATTCCGTTGTGAAGGCTGACTTTTGTTGTTGCAAACATTGTGCATGCAATTGGGGACAGAGACTTCAGAAAACTCCTGCAGGAGCAGAATACAGGATATGTTTTTTATAATGACTATGTCAATGCTGCAAACATTGACATGTTTTTGCACTGACAATATAAGAGACAGCTTTTGTTTAAACTGCTTCCCTTTGAATCTTGAAGGGAGGGAATTTTCTAACGACTATTTTGAGAAGATTAGAAAAGCCCGTGTACAGAATGGGAAGTGAAACCTCATATATAAAACTAATTGGATAATGTGATTTATGATGTGTAGATAAGGGTGGGGATTGTGTGTGTGTTATGATGGATTTATGGGAAGGAGACTTCAGATTCTGTCATCCCTCCATGAGTGCCGATGTTTCATTTCATTATTAAGACTTTAGATGAACAATGCTTGCATTTTGTTTGAACTGTCTCATTTATCAGAACCATGACATCATGCCAGAATCTCCTTTCTTTCAAAGGTGGGTCCTGAACCCCGCCACTGTCTCTGTAAGAGAGATAAGCTGGCAAAGATTCAGGGAAGAATCCTCAGGATGGAAAGGGAAAGCCTGGCTGCTGGTGAAACTTCTGAAGAGAAAATAATAGTTTCCTGTGGGAAGATGAATTGGACCGATCTCCAACCCTCAGAAGATAATTGAGCTTATCTGGTCGTCAGGCTGGAACCACTCCAGTGGAGACTGCGGAGGCCAGACTGTGCTGCAAGAGGCCCCAGAAGCAGAATGGGGGAGAGATGCCAGATCATCTGCCACTGAGAATTTGGGTGAGTGGAAAATCCTGTCTGCAGACCAGACTGTCTGCCAGCCCCAGGAGTCCCCTGCCAAGCCCTCCAGACCCATAGAGACAGAGGACCCCAGCCTGGGGCCTCTGCAACAATGGTAGGTTGGGAAACCCCCACAAGTGAAAGGCCAACAGCCTCTGAGCTTGCCCCAGCTAATAGAAGACTTGCAACAGCTGGGGGTGGTACAGAAGCCTGGAGATCAGGAGCTGGTGGGAGGACAACAGCAAGGGTGACAGCAGCAGGACCCAAATCATGACCTAATCATGATGACCCAGGAGTGAAGAAGATAAAATGAGAGTTCCTTACCAATCAATGGTTCAAAGATAATCAAACCTCCCTAACATGCAGGGATGGTTTGGCATACATGGGGGAAAAATTGTATCTACTTGAAACCCTCCATCTCAATGCTCTCAGACACAGCCATGATATAAAACAGGCTGGACACTTTGGATATTTAAAAACTCTACACTTCATCCACCGGCAATTTTGGTGGCCGGGGCTAAAATGAGATGTGGAAAACTATGTCAAGAGTTGTATTGTATGTGCCACCATGTAAAGAATTCCAGGGAAAACCCCTGGGCTACTGCAGTCAGTGGCAGACCCTTCTCAACCATAGGAAGAAATAGCTATGGACTTTATTGTAGACCTACCCAACAGTAGAGGAAATACTGTCATTTGGACTGTGATAGATCTGTTTTTGAAGCAGGCTCACTTTATTGCCTGTGAAGAACTCCCATCTGCATAACGACTGACTAAATTGTTCCTGAAACATATCTACCGATTGCATGGTGCCCCTAAGCGAATAATTTCATATAGAGGAGTGCAGTTCACAGTGATATTTTGGAGGAATTTCTTTAAATTAATTGGATCATCTCAAGGCTTATTATCTGCTTTTCATCCAGCTACCATTGGGGCTGCAGAATCTGCTAACAAAATGGTGGAGCAATACCTCAGATGCTATGTTTCCTACCAACAGACAAACTGGACTGACCTCTCTTTCGCCGAGGTGGCCTACAATAATTCTGTGCACAGCAGCACTGGCTACATGCCTTTCAGAGTAGCCACAGGAAAAGAGTTCAGCCTGATGCCTGACTATCTTCAGGTGCCCTCCGCTTCCCAGACACTTGATCAATGGGTAAGGGGGTGGGAAGAGGTTTGGAGAAACATTAAAACAGCATTAAAGAAGACTTCTGAGACTTATAAAAACTGGCTGATAAAAAGATGGCTCCCCAAAGAACATTCCAAGTGGGGAAAAAGGTTTATCTGTCAACTAAATATTTATGTCTCAAATTACTCAGCAAGAAATTGGGACCAAAATTCTTGGGGCCTTTCCCCATTGTGAAAATCATCAACCCAGACACAGTAAAATTGAAACTCTCCAGACTTTGGGGGAAAATTCACCTGGTGTTCCATTGCAGCTTACTGAGACCTTTTCAAGCCTAAGAAAGCACCTGGACCCTTCATAGTAGTGGGTCAGACCCATTATGAAGTGAAATGTATCCTTGACTCTAGAATCTTTAAGGGAAAATTGCAGTATCTAGTACAATGGAAGGGATACCCATTGTCTGAAGCCATTTGGGTGAAATCTAGCGATGTGAAAGCTGACAGACTTATCAAAAAGTTTTATGAGAAACACCCCAACAAACCAAAACTCAGCTCCTAACTTGTGTTTGCTTACATTACAGGATCTGTTCTTTTTGTAAGGGGGGCCGGATGTCAATGCTGCAGACACTGAAATGTTTTTGCATTGACAATATAAGAGATAGCCTTTTGTTTAAACTGCTTTGCTTTGAATCTTGAAGGGAGGGAATTTTCTAATGACTATTTTGAGAAGATTAGAAAAGCCCGTGTACAGAATGGAAAGTGAAACCTCACAAATAAAACTAATTGGATAATGTGATTTATGACATGTAGATAAGGGCGGGGATTGTGTGTGTGTTATGATGGGTTTGGGGGGAGGAGATTTCAGATTCTGGCATCCCTCCATGAGTGCCGATGTTTCGTTTCATTATTAAGACTTCTTAGATAAACAATGCTTGCATTTTGTTTGAACTGTCTCATTTATTGGAACCATGACAGACTATTTAAGTCAATGTAGCTGTTCATAGGTGGCTTATAACTGAGTTTGTAACATCAGGAGATGCCCTGTCTTCAGTTACCATGATGCCACTTTTTGAGTTCCAAAAATCTTGAAGTAGTAAAGTAGAATGAATTGTATTTTATTTTGGAATACATACAGTATATACACAGTATATCCCAAAATGCATACACAAACACACACACACACAAACGAGGTTTAAATTTTGGAAAAGAAAATGGATCCCTTTGGAAGGAGAAATGACTTGAGGATGAATAACTTTAAACACAGCTTGAAAGTACAACCTTTTTCTCAAAAATATAAATTATAGTTGTTGCTGCCCTCCTACAAAGCTTCTCGTGCCTGTAATCACCGCGTTACAATCAAGACATTCAATAGATGCTTCTCTGTTCCAGGAAAGGAAAGAAAAGAACCAGAAAACACATCAATCTATACATGCAGAAGAATGGCACAGCAATGTCTTGATGTGTTAATTTATGCCATGTCAGAAAAGGTGCAGAAGTTTGGGTTGTGTCTAACACAAGCAGCATATGCAAACAAGCCAAGAGCTCCTGGAGGAGTTAGTTACATGTGTTACCCTGGGATCCTTATTTTACTGCTAGCTGAGGTGAGATAAGGAAATACATCTGCAGATCATACATCAAGTAAGCTATTACATAGTTTCCACCAAAATTGGAGGTTGTCTCTTTAATGGTGAGAAACCTGTAACTATGCAGAGAAGAGAGACAAAGATGGTAAGAGGTTTTGAGGATAAATCCTACAAACATCATTAAAGAAACTCAGAAAGTTTAGCCTAAAGAACGGAAGGCTAAGGGAAGACATAATAGCAATTTTCCAAAACACGAAGGAATGTCACAGGGGAAGGAGGTGTAGATGTGTTTTCTGCAGCATCTAAAACAATGGGTGGAAGAGCCAAACTTAAAATATTGTGAGGACTATTAAGCAATGGGACAGTCTGCCTCCTGAAGTTGTTGGTGCTTCATCACTGGATGTTTTCAAGGAAAAAAAATGGGTACCATTAGTCTGTGACAGTATGCACTGGGCAGGGTGTTGGACTAGAGATTTCCAAGATCTTATTCAATCTCATGTTCCTATGAACTGCTGGCAGAGTTTGCTGCAGCCATTCTATCAACATTTACTTTCATTACCCCCCTTTTCCCGTTCTCTCTTCACATAGCAGTGTTCTGTTTTTGATGTGCTCTCTGTGCAGTTATTTTTTCTGGCTATGTTTGCTGTGTGAGTTACTTGGTAGCAAACCTCAGCTCTGCCAGGCTGTTGCTTCTCTATTATTTGTTTTAGTTGTTGCAGTTGGGTGGTTCCCTCCCCCCCCTTTAGTTAGACTGCTCATAGTAGCTTCCTCTTGTCTTTTCAATCACCAGCTGCTCCAGCCTCATGCACTCTTTTTTCCAGGACCTCAGTCTTGTTTCTTCTTCCATCCCCCCATAGATAGCCTTCACACAGATACACATACATAGCATTTAATGTATATTGCTTTGATAATATTTATGTATCTTAAAAAAGTGGAAGGCAAGCTTTGTGATTTCTTCAAAACAACAGCACCAGGAAGGGAGAGAAAAAGTTGCTTTTTCCCTGTTGTGATTCAGGGTCAGCCTGTGGGTTCGGCAGTTGGGTCGGACGACTCAGAGGAGGAGGGGGATGTTGAAGACCTTGCTGGGGGGTTGAAGATCTTGCTGATGATAGCCCTCAGCCAGGCCCCTCCCACTTGGTCACCACAGAGACCCAGCTGTGTGAGCCTGACAGTGTGGATGAAGATGACCCACAGCTGGCCCTGTTCAAGGACGCCCGATGCAGGAGGCAGTCAATTAGGAGTAAACAGAGGAAGGCAATGGGGCTTCTCGGAAGGAGGCAGAGAGAAGCCACGCCCTGAACTCTATATAAGGGGAATGTCTGGGAGGGCTGGTTTGCTGAAGGCAACCGCTCGGATGGTTCATGTTTCTTTAAGCTTCTGTTTCTTGGTTCGTGTCTTGTTTGTTTTTGTTGCAATAAATTTGGCAGGCGTAATTCCAGCCTCTTGCCGTTTGTGGAGGGGTTGTCCCTGCCTTTTCTGCAGGGCCGGTAGCAGGCTGGTACAGAACATTCCCCATCTTTTGCATTCATATGCTCTTCCAGAAATAGATGGAAGAGAAGGACCTTTCTGTGTGGATCTCCTTCCACAAAGGTTGCTGGGACTTCAAGTGTAGCAACATCTGAAAAGATATAGTTTCTCTTGAGGTGCTGATTTTACGTTTCTTCAGGTTGAAGATACTGTATTTGTTTCCCTGAGATTTCAAGAGTACTAGTCAGCCCAACTAATATATTTGAGTTAAACAGATTCTCAGATGAATAATTCAAATCAATGCCCCTTTAATGTTGACTGGTTCACAAAGTTTTTCTTAGCATACACTCCTGTTAAAGTTCTGTGGATCAACAATCGTAGTAAGCAGCCAGCAAGCTTTACACCTTGAAGTAGTGGCAGTTGGGATTGGCTTATATTTTAGTTCAGATCAAATTCGAAGGAGACAATTGGGCATCAGCATATCAAATGATCAGTTTTACATATAAGCTCATTAAAAGTGGACACTGATAATGCTAGAGTTCTTTTCTCAAATGTCTCATCACGTAGAACTCTGCCTTGTTTTGTGTCAGCAAAATATTTGTCCTGCAAAGATACTGTAGGGCAACAGAACCATACTTTGTAAGAAACACAAGGGTTTCATCGAAAATAAGAGCCTGCTGTAATAAAAACTCTTGCCTATTGCTTAGTATATAGCACAATTTTCCATTTGTCATCCCAATGATTATTTCATTGCCCCTAATTGCCCATAACCCTAGCTATACATAGGAGAGATGAGATGCTCTGTAGAATGATTTCTGGGCATGAGTTGGGGAAGGGGAAGAAAGAAGCCTGCTGCTGAAGGGATTTATATAGCTTTTTGTGGCCTTTAGAGCCTTCTAAAAATTGATATAATTTGCTTACCGCCATTTGATAGCATAAGCACTAAAAGAGGCAAAACGTACAGGTAGTTTCAATCTACGACCACAATTGAGTCCAAAGTTTCTATTGTTAAGACAGTCATCTGTCCAGTGAGTTTTGGCTCATTTTACGACCTTTCTTGCCACAGTTGTTAAGAAAGTCTCTGCAGTTGTTAAGTTAGTAACACAGTTATTACAGTAATTGAATTTGGCTTCCCCGTTGACTTGGCTTGTCAAAAGGTTGCTAAAGGTGATCACATGACTTTGGGAGGCTGCGATTATCATAAATATCAACCAGTTGCCAAGCAAATGCCTTTGGATCTCATGACCATGGGGATGCTGCAGTGCTTGTAAGTGTGAAAAACAGTCATAACTCACTTTTTCAGTGTTGTTGTAACTTTAAACAGTCACTAAATGAACTGTTGTTAGTCGAGGACTACCTGTAATTCAAAATTCCCATCTCTCAAACTTTGCCAGCCTCACCTATAAATGTGATGTGGAACCATGTACTGTGATTGTTCAGTTCCACTCTACTCCATGCCACTCTCGGCAGACACTAGATACAATTTTTTATCACCAAAGAATTCTGAATTTTTGTTCTCCACATTCCATATGTGTGTGTCTGTGTCTGTGTCTCTGTGTGTGTGTGACTGTGTGTCTGTGTGTCTGTGTGTGTCTGTGTGTGTGTGACTGTGTGTCTGCGTGTCTCTGTGTATGTTGTTGTTGTTGTTATATATAAGGGAGAATTCAATGCAAAATTCGTTTTTTATTTTATTTATATTGCATATTTCTACCCAAGATCAAGGGACGTGGTGGCTCAGTGGGTTAGGATGCTGAGCTTGTCGATCAGAAGGTCAGCAGTTTGGCGGGTCGAATCCCGAGTGCCGCGTAACAGAGTGAGCGCCTGTTACCCGTCCCAGCTTCTGCCAACCTAGCAGTTCGAAAGCACGTAAAAATGCAAGTAGAAAAATAGGGACCACTACGGTGGGAAGGTAACAGCGTTCCGTGTGCCTTTGGCGTCTAGTCATGCCAGCCACATGACCACGGAGACGTCCTCGGACAAGCGCTGGCTCTTCGGCTTTGAAACGGAGATGAGCACCGGCCCCTAGAGCGGAAACGACTAGCACGCATGTGCGGGGGAACCTTTACCTTTACCTTTACCCAAGATCAGAAAATACGCTTTGGTGGAAAATTTCACAGTTCTCACATTTTCTCACACAGTCTTTTTTAAAAAAATCATTTTATTCAGAATTTGGCCAGTCCTTATTTATAGTCACTTTTAGAACTAATTAAACAGCAACTGTGTTAAGACTTGAATAAATTTACGCTCCACAGTACTTGTCAGTAGTGGAGGCGAAAGGAGGGGGAGGAGTAATTTTAACAGAAAAAAAATGATTTTGTTTCAGAGGTTTTGATCAAATTAAGGGAAGAATCAAATTAGCTGCCAACTGGCTGATGAATTACAGGGAAGGAGGTGCTGTGTTTGTACCAACTGTTCTTTACATGCAAATGCTACTGGAAGCACAAAGGAGAGTCATGCATAATCCTTAACAGCTGGGAATCAGTACTTTTTTTAATTTTTGCTCTGTTTTGTGACTGTTGTGCTTTCTTCCCCTCTTACACTGATTCAGAAAACCCAGAACGTTGATTGTAAATGAGTGTTATGTCTCACCCTCCTACAGAAAGGCATTCCGCCTGTTTGTCTGACTGCCTACTGTGAAGCAGTAACTTGGGGGGGGGGGAGTTAGCTTAGACAATCAGCAAAAATCTTTACAGATGACACCCTCTACATTTTTTCTAATTCTCCCCCCTACACACACACACACACACACACAGAGAGATAGAGAGGTGGGGCAGTGAGGGAGGGAGAGAGAGAGAGAGAGAAGCACAGAAAGATCCATTTCTGTTGCTTTTTTGTTGTAATTTCATTGGACATACTGTAGGCTGAATTTCTGAGATCTAATTGGCTTCATCAGGTCAGCTTTAACATCCCTATTGTGACACATATATGTTCAGAAGTCCATTCCACCCCATTTCCAGCTTAATCAATGATTTTGTCAACACTCACATGCCCACCAGTCATTTTTAATCAAAAATCACTCTTTGTTGTATTGATGCTGCTCTAAAATATTACTGTTTCTAATGAAATACGTTTTAATGTACTGGGGATGTGTTTTGAACCAAGAGCTACATAAAAGTCATTCAAGACAAAAAGAAAAAAGCAAAGCAAAGCAAAACACAAACCAAAACAGCATATTAATTGAATTCAAGTCTAACCCATGGGAATATCACATTGTTTAAAAACACTGACTGCCTCTGTAGCCCTTGAAAATCTCTCTTTTTTTTCTTTTTAGGACCCTGTAATCTCTTTATTTGGAGTAAAGTTGGGTGTCTGGATAGAGCTGAGTGTTTGCTGACCGGATGCCCTTCCTGACGCCTATGCAAAATTCGCAGCAAATATTTTCTTTTTGCACCCTGATAGCAAAACATCTGCCACTGCCTGGGATTAAGCTATCAAACTTTCGAGTGGGAGGCCAGTGTCTTTACCTCTAGGCCACCATGCTGCTCTTGAAAATCTCTAATTTTAAGCACTCCTAACTTGCTGAGGTCCTCTCTTCATCCTTTTAGCAATATGTCTATACTAAAAGGCTTCTGTTGAAATCAGAGGAAATTTGCCACACATCTGACACAGAACTTGATGAGTATTTCCTAATTTATCAACAAGATGGCATTTTCCCCTTACATTGGTGCAAAATGTACCTTCCTGCCCTTCACGCTTGATAAGTTTGGCAAAGAAATGACCAAGGCCATGTCCACACTAGTCCCTGATGGCCAACAGCTCTGTGATCAAGTAACACGTGATGCTCTCTGAGCTTGGTTGTTCACTCGTAGACATTTTATTACCCATCTAGGTAATATTATAAGTGCTAGTAAGTGTGGAGTTTGCTCTCTGTTTGTATACAGGGAGCATTTTCTAGCATCACCCCAGCACTAGCCTTTAATGAGGTGAAACAAATGTGATTGGGGGATGCCAGAAAATACTAGGAGGTTTCTTCTTGCTGATCCTCAGAAATTCACTCAGTGGCATCTGTAGGGGAGGTTGGACTGACAAAAGCAACACCACAAGTCCTATCCCTTTTCTACTTGAGTGGTGACATGGCTTAAATGTCTCAAAGGGCCCGAGCTTGCACAGCAATGCTGCTTTAGTAATTTCTGAAGAAAGAAAAAAAAACTTGCAGATCTTGATGCTGATTTCCCTTTGTCTGGAGAAATGCTGTGTGGATATCTTGTTCTCCTTCTTGATGCTTTTCTTCCTTGAATCCTGCCATGGGCCATGTGTCTGTTTGCATTTCCCTTTGTGTTATGGCTCTTACTAATCCTGATGACTTCTCTCTTGTTACTTTTAAATACCATATTAATGCAGACTTCTTTAAACAAGTTGAATGTATCTTTTTGATTAGATCAGTTACTGAGAAGATTTGGGGCTGGGGTCAGGTTATTTGAAGGACCACCTGTGACCAGAATGATGAAAGAGGGGATGTTATAGGTTCATTTTAAGAAGGTCCATCCAGTGGAACCAAGGAGATAGCTTCCCCCCTCTGGAACATCATCCCTGAGGAAATAAGATTGGCCAAGATTGGCTTGACATGCTTTCAAAATCAAGATCACGTGAAGTGTTAATACCACTTTACAATGCCTTGTTTAAGGCCACACCTGGAATACTGCATCCAGTTTTGGTCACCACAATGTAAAAAAGATGTTGGGACTCTAGAAAGAGTACAGAGAAGACCAACAAAGATGATTAGGGGACTGGAGGCTAAAACATATAAGGAACAGTTGCTGGAATTGGGTATGATTAGTTTAATGAAGAGAAGGTCGAGGGGTGACATGATAGCAGTGTTCCAATATCTCAGGGGCTGCCACAAAGAAGAGGGAGCCAAGCTATTCTCCAAAGCACCTGAAGGCAGGACTAGAAGCAAAGGATGGAAATTAACCAATTAAGCAACCTAGAACTAAGGATAAATTTTCTCACAATTAGAACAATTAATCAGTGGAACAACCTGCCTCCAGAAGCAGTAAATGCTCCAACTCTGGAAGTTTTTAAGAATTTTATTTATTATTATTACTTTATTTAATCATCATCATCATCATCATCATCATCATCATCATCATCATCACACAGTCAGCCAGATGTTCAGACTATCGAGTCCTTACCAAGGACCTTGGATAGGCAGATGTGGATGTTTGATGGTATTACAGATATCGTCGCAGGATGGAAGCAGTTCCTAGTAAGGCCGCCTTTTGCAATTGATTAATGGCAAATTTGTCAATGCCAATGGTGTTCAAGTGGTACTCCAGTTGTTTTGGGATTGCACCCAAGGTGCCTATTACTATTGATACTACCCTTGCTTGCCTTTGCCACAGTCTTTCTATTATTATTATTATTATTATTATTATTATTATTATTATTATTATTATTATTATTGTTGTTGTTGTTGTTGTTGTTGTTGTTGTTGTTGTTGTTGTTGTTGTTGTAGCCTGGGACCTCAGGGTGGTATGTAAACCATCAAGTGGTTTGATTGTTGTCACCAGGAGGTCAAGGGTTCATTAGATTTTGCATTGGGGTTTTATTTCTGCAAGCTGCCCGGAGTCACCATTAGTGTATTGGGCAGCCATATAAACCTAATAAATAAATTCATAATAAACAAAACAATAAAATTCTTAATAAAATAAAATAAATGCTTTTTTAAATAATTGCCTATCTTTAAAAAAGCATTTGCCACCTCAACTCACCCCCAAATATTGTGGTTGTTTTCATACACAGATTTTAAAAGAAACTCTGGGCATTTGGAAGAATTTCCAACAGTTCAGATCAGAGAAAGCTGCATTAGAAAGACAGCGAGATCTTTTCTATTCAGGAAAGCTTTCAGTCGTTGAATCAGAGCCAGCTGTTATTGACTTCTTGTTTGATTTGGGTATTATAGTTTGTTACAATTGCTCTTTTCATTGGTTTATTGATTGTATATATACCCTTTTTTTTAATATTCAACTTGAAAGATGCCGGGGAATAGTTGGCAGGATTTTAATTTGTCTGTGCATTTCAATATCAACATGAATATAAATTACAAATATTTACAAAATGGCATAGCCAGGGTGGAAATTGTGTGCCTCTGACATATGTACAACTCTACTTCCTGCAGCATTCATTAGAGCAGGGGTGTCAAACTGCTGGCCGGTGGGCCGGTTGCATCATGTGGAGGCTGCGCCCACCCCAGTTCCAGCAATGCAAAAAAAGTCACGATATGTCGTGACACATCATGTGACGTGGTGAGTTTGACACCTGTGCATTAGCTCAATGGGAAATTGCAATTTCCTAATAATAAAATATAGCAATTTCAGCTCAGAGTGGGTGAGATGCAACAGAAGGGAGAAGATACTCTGCAATGACTAAGTGCACATTTATCAAACAAACAAACAAACAAACAAACAAACAAACAAACAAACAAATAGCCCTGGGCAAACATGGTAAAAAATATCTTCAGCATTGATGAGAATGAGAGCTAATGCAATGTAATGTACTATCCGCTTAACAGCCAGGGATCTCTAACTTGGTCTTGGCAACTTTAAGACTTGTGGACTTCAACTTCCAGAATTCCCCAGGCAGCATGGCTGGCTGAAGAATTCTGGGAATTGAAGTCCATGAGTTTTAAAGTTACCAAATTTGGAGACCCCTGCTCTTAACCATGTAATTTTCAAGGAGGAATCATTTCATTTCCCAAATGTTGATTCCCTGCCATCCCCAATTCAATTATTTCACCTTTTATTTATTTCTTTATTTATTTTTGGGACTTATATGCCGCCCTATCTCCCGAAGGACTCAGGGCGGCTAACAACAATAAAAACAACAATACAAAAATTAAAAAAAACAATTAAATAACAGCCCCAAAATAAATTAACTAGACAGTTAAAAATTAAAACATATTTAAAAACCCATCGTCAATCCAGGTCAGCCTGATGGAAGAGGAAAGTTTTGAGGTCGCGGCGAAACGACCGGAGGTCCGGGGCCATCCGGAGCTCAAGGGGAAGTTGGTTCCACAGGGCTGGTGCTCCCTCAGAGAAGGCCCTCCCCCTGGGGGTCGCCAGCCGACATTGTCTGGCCGACGGAACCCTGAGGAGGCCCTCTCTGTGTGAGCGCACTGGGCGATGGGAAGTCGTTCCCGGCAGCAGACGGTCCTGCAAATATCCCGGGCCTAAGCCATGTAGGGTTTTAAAGGTAAGTACCAGCACCTTAAATCTCGCCCGGAAGATAGTACATTACATTGCATTAGCTCTCATTCTCATCAATGCTGAAGATATTTTTTACCATGTTTGCCCAGGGCTATTTGTTTGTTTGTTTGTTTGTTTTTTTGTTTGTTTTTGAGATGACTTATTGAAATGCAGTGTAAAATTTCCTGGATTTTCTTGTTGTGGGAACAAGTTGAAAATGACAACTGAAGGATTGCAAGCTGGGGAAAAAAAAACAAACCTAGAGTTGCCTGAAGTGAAATATTAAAAGTGAAGTATCAAATGAAGCACAGAGAATTAGTTGCACAATCTATTAATACGATTTTTTTTTGGGGGGGGGTTTGCTTTTTTCCCATTCTTCTTGAGCTACAATAGACAGCTCAGGCAGGTTTGTTCTCAGTTACTCTACTGCCCTGTCTGCAATTATAAGTTAAAATAAGGTAAAGTTTACAATCAACAGATTGCTCCTGACAGTACAGCCTTGTAGTGCGTTCAGCTTAAATTGAAGCCAGGAATTCTTATTTCTTTTAAAGGTTTCTTTCATTGTTCAGGCTTTTGGTTTTTAAGGATTTTATTTTACTAAATTTATATATCATATGAAAACCATGACTAAACTAACTGCAGTGTTTTTAAAAGTGTGATGGAATTTTATTTTAAAAGGTGAGGCCAGGAAAACGAATGTGCTTTTCTCCATGGCTCTCCCTTTGGAATGCAGAATGTAAGAATGAGGGGTGGTGGTGATGAGTCAGCAGTTACAGACAGCTGAGCTTGTCAGCTGGAGAGCTGACAGCCTGGGTTTGAGACCCAGGCTCCCTGCAGCGAGGGTGAGCTTCCGTTACTTGCTCCAGCTCCTGCCCACCTTGCAGTTTGAAAGTATGCAAATGCAAGTAAATTAATAGGTACCACTTTGGTGGGAAGGTAACAGCGTTCTGTGTGTCTTTGGGATATAGCCGTGCTGGCCATGTGACCACAGAAATTGTCTTCAGAAATGGAAATTAGCACCTTCCCCTAAAGTCAGACATGAGTGACAGGGAGACATTTACCTTCCTACGTAAGAGTATGTGGGGCGTTACTTTGCTCTGCAAAGGTGATAAATTGGGGGCAAGGAATTTTCCAAGAGTTCCTCTCCTATATTCTGCTCTACTGTCACCATCAGGAAAGCTGTTCTCAGTAAAGACAGTATCAATATTTCATGCCTTCCTTTCTATTTATTTTTATAAATGTCAAAATATCCCTCGGATTCCTGCAATTTCTGGTATTCTACATGGAGTTTGTTTTGTTTAGCCTTAGAGGATGATTTTCTTGGTCCCATTTTTCTTCTTCTTAACTTCAACTGCATTCCCCTTAAGTGACATTCAATCCAGCGACCTGAATGTTTTATTTTTCAGTGCCATCATTGTAATACTTGTAAATATAATGGCAAAAATGTTGTGTTTCCTGAGCCACTCAGATACATTCCCTGTATGCAGCTAAAATCACAGAGGACAAAGCTAAATATATCCATCCGAAATATGGAATAGCACTGAAAAGTGGTTATTATATTAAGGTAAAGGTAAAGGTTCCCCCGCACATGCGTGCTAGTAGTTTCCGACTCTAGGGGCCGGTGCTCATCTCCGTTTCAAAGCTGAAGAGCCAGCGCTTGTCTGAGGACGTCTCCGTGGTCATGTGGCTGGCATGACTAGATGCCAAAGGCGCACGGAACGCTGTTACCTTCCCACCATAATGGTCCCTATTTTTCTATTTGCATTTTATGTGCTTTCAAACTGCTAGATTGGCAGAAGCTGGGACGAGTAACAGGTGCTCACTCTGTTACGCGGCACTCGGGATTCGACCCGCCAAACTGCCAACCATCTGATCGACAAGCTCAGCGTTCTAACCCCCTGAGCCACTGTGTCCCTGTTATCATATTATATCCCTTCAAATGACAAGAAAGAAAACCCAAATATCAATAGGACACATAGGTGATTTTGATATGTAGATTGGATAAGAACTGTTTGAAACTTCTATTTAAATCTTTATTTCCAAAGTTATTTCATTGAGATTTCTAAAGAGTTGAATGACTGAATGTACACTCAATTCAGAAAAGAGACTTTCTATTGTTGTGGCCCATACCTGGCTCAGCTAAAGCAATCAAACCACTTTAAAGATACAACATAATTTTATTTAGCATGCAATCAATAAACAGCAAGCAGTCCTGATCAAAAGTAGAACCAGAACTTATTTAACTTTGACCTAGATTGTAAAGACAAGACTAAGGAAAAAGGCTGACTTTGGAGACTGGATAAACCCATCTATGTGTCTTTATTATTATATATCTTTTCCTGCGTTTTCATCATGCCAGCCATACTATCTTTGAGATATGGTCAGTGAATAGAAGCAGTTTAGTTGACTGGGCCAAAGGTGCCTAACTGAGTTTTCTCTCTGTCACCAGTCAGGATCAATTCAACTTGCTCCAAATGTTTTCTTACAAAGGCACTTTATACAGTTCATGTGTTTGGGCATCTCAAAGGCTTGGCATGAATACAACTATGCCTGTGTCAAAGATAATGGATCGATTTGGAGATAACCAACCAACAATCTGATTTGGAATCCAATTCATTTAAAGCTTTCCCCAAAAGATAAGCATTCTTAAATCTCTTATACAACTGTTAAGTTCTAGAGTCAAGTCATAAGGATTTTCTATGTTCAGACCTGACAAGAGAATTATTATTCACTTCATTAACAAGATTTTTCTGTATTCTCAGACCATTTTTTGACTTTTGTGATCTGGTTTGGACCATAATAAAATATTTATTCATTCAATTTGGAAAGTTGATTTGATTCAGAGATTTCTCCCAATATGTTTATACTCTATCCTTTAACTGTTTTTTTTTTTTTTTGCATAGTTCTGGTGAGTGGAGTGCAAAAAAAGGAATTCTTTCTAGATTGTAGCAAAGAAAGGCATGAATACTTTTACATGCATAATCTTCTTAGTGGCTGGATAAATCATGTGATCAGGATGTAGATTCAGAGAGAGAAAGAGAAAGAGAGAGAGAGAGAGAGAGAGAGAGAGAGAGAGAGAGAGAGAGAGAGAGAGAAGAGAGAGTAGATTCCAACTTCATTTTTATTTCCAAGAGTGCTTTTGGATCTGTCTATGTTTTCAAATAAAAATGATGGGTATCAGTGGCAGCAGCCCAAGAAATGTTCACCTACCCCTCCCCCCTCAAACCAAAAGTATACATCCTTGAGGGATATGGGTGGTTTAGAATCATGAAATGTAAATAAACAAATACCAGGAAATGTTGGATAAGTTGATCCTTTGAAATTAATGGACATCTTGTGAATGGGCCAGCTTCTCAAGGTCACTAACAACCTTTTCTCTAATATATCCATTAGCAAGCAAAGAAACAAGCAAGGAGTAAATAAGTATATTCTGAATCTTTGGTTTAGATAGACTAAACAAGTGTGGGAAGTCACCCCCCCAGAGAAGGAAATATTAAAAGGGCAGAAAAATATATTTCTTCAAAGGATCTTACAAGAGGCAGAAAAGCATGCCCAGTTTTTCTTAATAGTACCAAGTCTCCCTCCCCCAAGCAGAAACCAGCTCTGTAGAAAGGCAGATGTAAATCCAGGAAGGTTGAAGCTAGACGATTAAGAAGACAAAGACAACTAAAATCTAACACCCCACCCAAACTCTAAGAGTCATCAGCCCCAGGGAAGCAGGATATGACCTTTGGGACATAATAGGATTAACCCCTCACCATCAGAATACCAGAAAGGCACACTCAGACTCAGGTCAAAGTTCATGCCATAGGAACAACTCCAAACAAAAGTCTCCATAGGGTAGAAAAACCCACTTCCTACATGTGCTCACTCTTTTTTTCTGCCAGAGCCATCTTCCTGTCTGGCTTTCCTCTTCAATAAACTACAACCTTCTTCCTAAAGCAGTTGCCATGTTTATTCCCAGCTTGGACTGAACCACAATGAAGATTTTTTTCCAACACAAGAGAGTTAGTTTTAATGAAATATTGGATTTCTTTTGCCTCTGCTGCATTTTTTTTACCTTTTTAAATCTTCAGTTGTTCCATAGATCGTGATTATTTTCATACCTGCATAAAGCACGTTAATTAGTAGCATAAAGTTAAGGTTAAAGAACTTGTCTATGTTCTAATCCAAAATATTATTGATAGAGAATAGGATTCTGTGGGCCTTCAAAGGGATGTTTTGTTTGAAAGGGACCATTTGGGGTTTCTCCACACCAGAAAGCTCTTATCTGTGAAATGAATCTGCAGATTAAGGAAAAGTAGTCCTATCCTAACTCTGTTTGAGGCAAGGCAATGTATTCCTGTAGGCTCCTTTATCTTCTGATCTAATCTGATAGACCATGAGAGATGAAACATGTCTTCCAGTGGAATACACAGATAGCGCACTCCTAAGAGAGATTAAGGTTTCGTGGTATATTTGAAAGGAACACTGAAAACAAGGTATGATCAGAATCAGTTAGTTCTTCGTAAGTTTTGCTATTTGTTAGTTTAAAAAGTAGGCACAGTTGGACAAGCTGTAAACTCTTCAAAATGTTACAGTTCTTATTCATTTTGATATTCTTTTGCAATAGTAATAGTAAGAGTCTGCACATACTGTAGCATCATAGGCTGCACAGAAAGTACAACACTATAATAATAAAAAATAGTAAAAGCAAGTGAAAAAACTTTAGGTCTGTATAAAGTGGCCTTGCTTTAGCTTTGTGAGACACTGCACGCTGTAAATGGCTCTGTGGTCCCCCATCTTTAATTTTCCCATTGAGGCAAATTTGGCCATTTGGAAAAGGGGTTTTTGGGTATCCTGCTTCTAATATTTGCAGGAAATATTGCTGGGAACTGCCACAAAGCTACTTCTAGCTATTGCAAGTACTAAGAGAGATTGAAGAGGAGATCAAAGTGAAGCAATGTAGCTATTTTGCTCTTAGAAGTCTGCAGGCTTTGCTAAGCAATTTTGAGAAGGAGCTTTGCTCAAGACTTCATGGCAAAATGCACTCTCAGAGATTTGCACACAGTAAAAACATATCAGTTCTCCCATTTGAGGACAAGAGATTGGTTTGGAATTTGAATGTTCAGCATGATGCCAAGGGTATAGACCTGTGAACTGGAATCCACCACAGTTCCTTCCCAGCTTCCAGTGTAATTTATAGTCCAACAATCTATCTGGGCACAAAGTCCTTCCTTCATATTTGGAAGGAGTATAGCTGTCTACAAAAAGCACCAAGGATAATGAGAAGCATCTTGCAGGACTGGGAATTAAATTTAAATAAAGGTATGGGGAATTGGTGCTTTGAAACTGCTTATGTCTACCATTGGTGAATGAGAAAATTACCCCAACATCAATTGCAAGAGCACTCATGGTATATTACTACAATTCTAAATGTGCCTATAAGACCCCAAAGGCTGGGCCAATAATTTAGATTATTCATTGGATTTACATTTATAATAAATGTGAGGTATACTTTTAGTGTTAACAGAGATCTTATAGTGGAAATTAGGCTGTCAGTGGTATCTTTTGATTGATTGATTGATTAAACCATTTGATGGTTCTTGATTCTAAGAGAAGGATGAATTAATTTGCTTGTTATAAATGATATGATATTCAGGGGATTGAAATATTGGATTTATAGCCCTTAATGACTGGTTTTAGCATTGATCAGTAAACATGGGATGTTTCTCCCTTCAAGGCAATGAAGGATGTGATAAGCCAAGTGCTTTTGTAAAACACAATGAAACCTATTATACAGAAGCAGAGTGCAAATGAAGAAAATAAACTGAGATAGAATTTTGGGAGTAGTTTAAAGTACAGGCTTCTCCCTTTATAGGTTTGGGGTATTTTTATAATGTTGAACTCATCTGTATATTTGAAAATGTGAACATTATTATCAAGTTCTATACGCCTCCTTTGACTGGCCAAGTGTCTGCAACTTAAGCAATTCTTATTATATAAAAAATTAATTGGAATTTTGGGCATCAACAATACTCATCCAATTTGGCTTTCTAATCTAATTAGTTTTGTCATCCCCTGAAAAATCCATGATTCACATTATTTAAAATTTAAATGAACCAGCTTTTCTAAAACGCACCTCATTCTCTTGGGGCATGTGCAAACTTTTTATGGAAAGTGATAGATATTCACCAAGTTCTTACCTCTTACAATTAATCGAGAATACTTTAGCTTAAGATATTATCTCTTTCCACAACTGCCTAACAAAGATTCTGAACATTTCATTTGGTCTTTAAGAAGTGCAGACAAAAGGTGTTCAAAGCAACAGAAAACCAGCTTGAAACAATTTTGAATTGCTGCTGATAGAGTATTGATTTAGAGAATTTGCTGAAATATTGTTAGAGCTGAGAACATAAAATCAGGATGGAGGCTAATTCAAAGCTAAATTAATGGGATGTGTAATGTTTTAGATGAAGTAATGGCTTATGAAGCTTTGTGACAATTTTACGGTTACACTTTTCATTCTTAAACGTTTCTTTGGATTTGTTTTGGTCTATTTACTATGGATCCTGCAGTATCTGATGGAGATATAAATTCTATCTTTTAACTGTTTCTTTAAATATTGCTTTTCCTCTTGATGGGGTTCAATTTGTTCTGCAGTTCATAAGAGAATAAAATATTTTTGACTGCTAAGATTTCTGATTTCAAAAATCCTGGGTTTCTTTTCCTCGGTTAAATGTGCTTGTGAATTACTTTTCTATCCTGCTTCAATGTGCTGCTTATTCATCATACAAATAGCCTTTATTTAGCAACTGCCTTGTTCAATAATCATTCCCAGTTATGATGGTGAGGAAACGTAACCTCCTTGCACTTATCAAAGGAAAACTGAAAATAAGAGCACAGTCACAGCTTCACTTATGGACCACTTGACATTATACCACTTATAGTTGCCAAACAAGGACTACTTGAATGTATAAAAGGCTAAGATCTCCAGAAGTCTGAAGTGTGTATCAGGTCATTATTGTGAAAATAGAGCTTGTCCTTCTGATAGCATTTTTCAGTTGTTTTTATCAGGTCAAGCTGGAAATGTCTTTTTCCCAGATGATACTACAACATATTATGCAGCTTCTCTCATTAAAGAGAAATATGCAGAAATTAATTTTTCATACTTTGTTACATAAATTAATGGGATAGTTATATCTCGGCTCAAAAATATCCTTCGGATTAAATGTTAGCATTGTAAAATGATACTGCTGATGATCTCTGCCATGGAATGCCACCTTTCCGTGGCAGTGGGACCTCTATGATCCAGTGATGTTGAGAACTATTGTATTGCAATGAACGCTTGAGCCATAAAGATCTCACTTGAAGGACAGGACTAGGTGCATCCTCAAGCCATATGCAGTGGTGAATATTTCATTGTCATCAGCCATTCAGTCATATCCAATATCCAATCCTTGACCACTCTATGCCCCTCTGTCTCACATCATTTCTGTTGTGTAGTGAGTTCTTTGGAGGCTGGAAGTGAGCCAAGAGGTTGCAAACAGGAACATTGCTTTATTGTGGCAACAGGAACAGAACTGAATCAGAGGCTTCTGCGCAGCTACTTATACAGTTGGCCACTAAGTGGCAGCCAATAGGTTTAAATGAACCCATTCCCACCCCAAATCTTCTTGGAGATTGCATGTCTGGATAGTCAGCGACCGTTACACAGACACCTAAATTGAGCAACCTTAAGCAACATTCAAAAGACATGTGAAAGCAGTTCAAGTAAAATCCCAATACATTACAGTTTCCTTCAGGCCCACCATGGTCATCCTGATGTCATACTTTATAGTGTCCAGCCATTGGGTTCTAGGGTGGCACCTTCTCCATTTTCCACTGATTTCTCAGCACGATTGATTGTTCAAGTGAGTCAGCTTGCGTGAAATGGCCACAGTATGACTGCCTTTGTTTGGCAAACTTTGCTTCAAGTGATTTTGGTAAGGTTTCTTTGTGATTTTTGCACTCCATGGGATGTGTTATAGTGATCCTCAGTACCACTGTTGGATGGTGTCCACCCTTCCCCTATCTGCAGCCATAAGTAGCAATTGGAAAAATTATTGCACTGACTTTTATATTGAATATTAGAAAACTAATGTTCACACTGAATTGGCCATTGCCTGGATCAAAAGAGATGCATCTGGGCATCAGATGACATGTGGGCCACAGAGGTCTAGGTAACCAAGGCAAGGAATTGCAGAGCAACTGGCAGGCAGACAAAAATCAAAATCCTTATCTACATCTGGAAGCAGAATTATCACGTAATGCTATTTTGAAACCAATCCCTCAGTAAGAAGATTTCAAAAATAGATGTACCAATTTGGAAAGAAAGTTAGATGCAATCATTACTAAAGAAAAGCTTATGGACCAAGATAAGTTCATATTTAACTTTATAGATGCTGAATAAGAAGCACTGGAACATCAGTTCAAAAGGCAATTAGAAAAATCTAAATAACAGCAAATGTATAATAGAAGCTCTTTGGATGTAGAAATAGAAAAGATGAGTCAAGATTTACAAGGAAAGTTATTCCCTTAGACATGAAAATGAACAAACTTGTAGATACAAGCAGCCTAGGCTACTGAAATGCAAAAACAATTGCTTGGAAAAATAATTAAAAGATATTGGAATGTATAGCAAGAATAAAATATCTCTCCTAAAGCAAAGAAATGAGAGAATTTTATCTGAGATTCTTCTAGACCACAGGTCTGCAGCCCGCGGCTCCGGAGCCGCATGCGGCTCTTTCAGCCATCTCCTGCGGCTCCCAGTCCTCTGCCATGTGCAGTCCAAAAAAAAAAGTGGGACTAAAAAAGTTCAACCAATCAATTCAAATATGCAGGGTAGGTGCATATCTCGCCTTGGCTCCACTCCACAGTCAAACCCTGTTCTGCGCATGCGCGCATGTACGGACATGCGCACACATTTTTTGCGGCTCCCAGTATTTCCTTTTGTGAGGGAACAGGTTCCGAGTGGCTCTTTCACTGTTTCAGGTTGCTGACCCCTGTTCTAGACAAAAACAAAGCATTGGAACCTATTTCTATATCAATGAATGGTGAAGCCATCCAGCTAATATATAGTGCTGCTTATGTTATCAGCAGAGAACGTGGGCATGAAATTAAAGGAAAAAAGCAGGTAACAAACAGCAGGAAACAAAAGCAGGTAACAAAAGGTGAACCTAAATGGAAAATTTGCTTAGAATTGAAAGGGGAAAAGGGATTGGGCTGATCTGAGTCCATACCTGACATTCAAGAACTAAAACAGAGAATTGTGTATCAGGAAACCTCAAGGGCTATGACACTCATATTAACCAATAAAAGCAAAATTTACAATTCAGAACAAATCTGCATCTATTTTGCAGGTATTGGAGAATTGGAGGGCATCTTGATGAGATACATGGATTTTGGCTTAAATATCTTAACAGCCTACATGCATAGTTAGCCAGTCAATTCAATGTTACACTAAAGAAGAGAAGAAATGGAGACTGGAAGCCAAAAAGAAGAACTTTTTAAACAATGAAACACAAAACAAAAGGAGGCATACTTAAAATTAGGAAGAATTTTGGAACAGCTTATTTCAGCCCAGATATAGCAACTCTTTTGGGTACCTCTTACATAAATAGATGCTACTTTTACAATCACTAAGCCCTTGGATAGGATGCAGATAAAGCAGAATACTGGCCAATAGTGGCTATGATTTATGATAAAAAGAAGCAGAAGAGGAAACAGCTTTTTGGCAATTCCCCCCCCCCAAAAAAAAATTGAGCCATGGTAAAATATTCATTTTTACTGTTGCTGTTCTTCTTAGACAGAACAATTTTAGCTTTCTCCATCTTAAAATAGCTACCATTAAGTTTTTCAAGTTTGCGAACAGTTATTCTTAAATAAGTCTTTAGTGTTTGTTTTTCTCGGAATTTATTTATAATATTAATAAGATTGTTGTTAATCTTTTCAACAGTTGTGATTTGCTACATACAGTATTTTTCTTCATTGGGTAAATGCCAGTAATCTCTGAGACTTGTTTTTGTTAATCCATATCTGACAACTGAGTACATTCTTATAATGTACCGGGCTCAAGTACAAACACTATCATCTTGAAGTTGAGGTAGGCATAGCCTGTATGCAGGGGTGGGAATTAAGAAGGATGAAGTCAAAGTAAGGCACCAGACCAGAAACCAGGAGATTTGATAGCAGAGAATATTTGTAGCTGAGGTTTAAATTGTGGAGTCCTTGGTGGTCTCTGAGCTTGGAGGTTTTCTTGCAGATGTTTCATTACCAAACTAGGTAATACTAGGTGCACTGATGATGTTACCTAGTTTGGTAATTTTATTTTATTTATTTTATTTTTATTTTTATTCCATTTATATCCCGCCCTTCTCCGAAGACTCAGGGCGGCTTACAAGCTTAGCAGTAGCCTTCATTCTATGTATATGCCTGCTTATTAGGGCTTTCACACACACACCCAAGCGGCATTATTACAAAGTCAGCTTAATTGCCCCCAACAATCTGGGTCCTCATTTTACCTACCTCGGAAGGATGGAAGGCTGAGTCAACCTTGAGCCTGGTGGGATGCGAACCTGCACTAATTGCAGGCAGCTGGTGTTACTTAAGGAGGCATTAGCCCACTGCTCCACCAAGGCTACCGTAATGAAATGTCTGCAAGAAAACTGCCAAGCTCAGAGACCACCAAGAAGCCCCACCACCAAGAGAGCATGAGTTCTAGTCCTGCCTTAGACATGAAAGTTGATTGGGTGACTTTGGGCAAGTCAATCTCTCTGTGCCCTACCAACCTCATGGGGTTGTTGTTTGGGGGAAAATAGGAGAAGGAAGGAATATGGGGTATATTGACCACTTTGAATTATTTATAAAAATAATAAACAGCAGGATAAAAATAAATCATAGGAAGAAATAATGCAGGCTACTATGGCTATAGTAGCACAAAGATAGCACAATCCACAACTGATAAGATAATATTTATTAAAGAAAGAATGGGGGAAGGGAGAACAAGGAAGATTAAAAAAACCTGAAAGCCACTGCCAGCAATGTATACTTAGGAAATCTATTGACTTACTATAGACTATTTTCTTGTCACATTTTCCTTGCTAATCACACTACTACCAGTAAAGATAAAGAAGGAGGTGTATTTCTGTGTTTCATCTTTCGTTATAGAACATCCAGTATCACATAAGATCAGCTGCATCCAGACTTTGTTCAGGCAAATAGATACTCACTGCAGCACGAGGAAAGCAAAACTCAAAAAATGTACCCACCTCTACCATATATGTAGGCACAATGGTTACCCAATAGACTTTATCCGACAATATAGCAGACACCAGAAGTCCCATAGAATGCAAAACAGACCAACAGCTACTGTCTGGACAATGCTACCGAACATCAATGGTGTTTCAGAGGTGACAGCACAGATATTGGCACTGTATAATACCAATGTAGCACACAAGCTGAATCAAACTTTGCGTGCCAAGGTAATACGCCCCAAGGAGCCACTCCCCGATGATGAAAGTTCATTGGTGATCTATAGGGTTAAATGTAATGATTGCCACTGTAATTATGTTGGGGAAACAGCCAAACAACTCAAGACTAGGGTCCATAAACACAAACTGGCCATCAGACAGCATGAACAACACTCACAGGTATGGATGCATATAACTTGCAACATTCGATTTTGTGGGGGTGGAGGCTATTGCCCAGGACCCTTCTAAGGGTGGCTAGTTGCTTACAGAAGCCTGGCTATCGAATGAACATTCAATCAACCACTATATAGACTTGTTGCCACTTATCAGACACTGAGGAAACATGAACAACAATGTATGAATCCACAGCGAGTACAAAGAGGGGGATAAGAAAGACCCACCTTGCTTACCCACGGGATGACATGAAACTGTAATGAGCGGAAAGAAGGAAATGTCAATGAAACTCTCTTGAGAATTAGGAGAACAGCGACAGACCAACGAGGACAGACTGGCGTGCACGATAGGAGCAATTTATTTTTATTTTATTTTTTATTTTAATTCCATTTATATCCCGCCCTTCTCCGAAGACTCAGGGCAGCTTACAAGCTTAGCAGTAGCCTTCATTCTATGTTATATGCCTGCTTATTAGGGCTTTCACACACACCCCAAGCGGCATTATTACAAAGTCAGCTGAATTGCCCCCAACAATCTGGGTCCTCATTTTACCTACCTCGGAAGGATGGAAGGCTGAGTCAACCTTGAGCCTGGTGGGACTCGAACCTGCACTAATTGCAGGCAGCTGGTGTTCCTTAAGGAGGCATTACCCCACTGCTCCACCAATGCTATAGATGTGACCACACAAAGACTTACGAGATCCACAGGATGAGACAAGTAAGGGGATAATACGGCTAAAACTTTAAACAGCCAGATACAAACGGAGTAGGTGGAGGTGGTAGAAACAAGATGAGGGAAGACATCAGGACTTAAATGCATACAAGCAGATGCGATGCGACTAGGGAAAATATGGTCGACTAGGGCAGGTGGACGGGTTATGCGCTCGATGAGCAGAGTGCTGAAACAGCCTGCTTTATAAGCAGACCTCCCAACTGCTGACTTTTACTCTGATGACGTTGGCAGGGGACCGATGTAAGCTTAGCAATAAAAAGTTGTTTTATACCTATCCCGGAGTTCAATAATTTTTATATTTTTGATATGTGTGTGTGTGTGTGTGTGTGTGTGTGTGTGTCTGTGTGTGTCTCTCTGTGTACTTTCTTTTGAGATGAGGCAACAGAATTTCATTTTTAATGTGAGCCAGTGTTCTCATAGTAAAATAAATAACAATAACAGTTATTTTATCTTAGTCTTAGGCCTGGGAGCAAATAGTTTTGTCCTGGCAGGAAGTAAAATGCTGGTTTAAATATTAAATCTAACATTTGCTGAAAATCATTTTGATTTTCAGCAAACAACATGGCATCATTTGCATATAAGAATACATATATATATATATATATATATATATATATATATATATATATATATATATATATATATATATATATATATATATATATATATATATATATATTCACAGTCCAAGCCATCACATTTCTAAAATTACCATTAAACATGCTTTATCCCTTAATCCAGAAATAGGTTATGCAACCAAGGGACATTATACATATCTGCTTTCTTCCTTGCTCAATATGGAATAATTTAACTTATGGAATAATTTAACTTTTTTTGAAATATATTTTATTGATGTTTTTTAAAAAACATAAATCAATTAATAATTGGTGGAACAGTGTGTTGTCTGGTTTACATTTGTAAAACCATAATTAACAATTGATTTCTGTAATCCATAATCCACATAATGGTTTTAGTTGATTTCCTCTTTTCCCAAAATATCCTCTTTTGCAAACATTGTTAATACAATTCTTATTGTTCTGATAGATAACAATTAAATATATATTTTCCCAATATTCCTAAAAATAATAATCACATCAATATAATATTTATTTCCTATCCAATCATTCTGGTTGCCTTATTATAGATCCTGTTACAGTCCTTATTTTAGTTTGTTTCTCCCATTAAATTCTAGATATTCTTACTGGTTAAGATTTTCTCAAAAATTAATTACATTTAAAAATTTAACTCTATTTTCCCATATGAACCATTTCACACTTTTACATTTCTTAAGGAATAGATAAAACAGTGGAAAAAAAGAAAAGAGAAGAAGAGTAAAAAATAACATACTATTTAAAATATATACCCCTCCTAAGCTAATATATATGTATTTCCTAAATTTCTTATTATTTTTAACCATAATTAAAAATATGTTTAATCTTTAAACATTCCATTTAATACATCTAGTCATCTAGTCCTTTAAGTCTTATTCAAAACATTTTTATCCATTATAATTTTCTTAAATTCAATCACATTTAAGTATCTAAAATATTTCATTATCTAGGTGATTTCATGTTTTTTTATATTACTCATGTCAAGAAAGAGAACAAAAAAGGGAAAAAAGCGTACTATATTATTTAGGGAATTCATTCCTCTTAGAATGACATACTGTATTTATTACAAAACTTTTCTATTTCTTTAACCATATTCAAACAAATGTTTCTTTTTAAGTATTCTCTCTGGTAAGTCCAATCATCTATTTTCTTGGTCTCCACTTTAGTCTTTTTCCTTTGCCCAGTATCTTTCTTAATCAATGTATTTTGCTGAATCAAAAAGTTTTTCCGTATGTTCGTAAATGTTGCTGTAGATATAAAAAGTAAATCAGGTGAAGTGTCTTTGTATGGGGCTTCTTTTTCTTTCTATTGGCTTCTCTTATCATTTCCTTTCTCTCCGATGTTCCTGACATCTCTACAGTCCATTTTATCCAATCTGTTTTTTTGTCCTCAGATTTATTTTGTAGTGTTAAGGGGTACGTAAGTTGTTTTTTCCAATTCTTGTGAATTCCCCCCCCCACTAGGATTAAATCATGTTTCCTTGTTTTGTTAAGTTCCATCTTTAAGTCTCTAGTCTCAATTCTATATCCATTTATCTGTTTTATCTGCTCCTTCTCTGTTGTTGTTTTCTGGGAATATTTTTATTGTAGAGTTAACTTAGAAATAGACTGATTTATATTTTCAAAGTTATTTTGGATTTCTTTGTGGTTTAAAGTCATTGCTGTTTGAATTAGTTGCGGTATACTATGTATCTCCTCCTGTGGACTATTTATGGTTTCTTGATATGTTCTTTCTAAATGTCTCTGATCAATGATGGTCAAGAATTTGAGTTTTTCTCTTCCTTTCTTTTCTCTGCAAATAGCTTTAGAGTCCCAATTAAATTGATATTTGTAATCCAAATAGTTGAAAAAAGATGTTTTTCCTGAAATTTATAGTTCTCTCTTTGTCTACAGCCCAGATTATTGTCTTTTTTTGTCACAGCTGTTCTTTGTTGTTAAAACTTTGAAGGTCACAAACACAGACAGACATGTCAAACACAAGGCCCAGGGGCCAGATCCGGCCCGCAAAGTAGTTTCATGCGGCCCCCGAAGCCATCCTGGAAACAGTGAGGGAACGGCCCCCACTGCCTTGGCCCTGGCCCAGAGACCCTCCTTCTGCCAGAGACCCTCAGATCTGTCCCACTCCTGCCCAGGCCCCCATAGGCACCCTTGATGTGAATGATGTAGAGTTGGCCACGCCCACCCAGTAGGCCATACGCACTTTAGCCATGCCCACCCAGTAGGCCACTCCCACCCAGGCCACACCCACCAGGCCCCATGAGGGCAACCACAATGCTGATGCGGCCCTCAATGAAATTGAGTTTGACACCCCTGGATTAGCTTTTCCCAGGTTTTGCCAAGTCTTATATTAAAGTCATAGCTGTCATAGTCTTCATCCACCACTAGGTGTCAGCAACTATTTGTTTTTCAATTTCCAATATGAACAATTATCTTTAAAATGAGAGTCATAACCATTCAAACAATTTTAGATTTATTAAGGTAAGTTTTAAATTTCAGGTTTTATATTTATTTCACTTCCATATATTTTGATCCTCCATAAAAAGATTAATTCGCAGCTTCTGTTAGTATAAGGGTGGGGTAGAAATCCCCCTCCTTCCTTTCGGAGGTATTTTGCTTCTTGGGGATCTTTTCCAGGAAATTAAATGTAGAATACAAAATAGAAGATCAAATTCCTCACCCAGTTTCAAGCACGCTGTTCATAGTTGTGCTGGTTAGTGCTTTTGGACTTCGGTTGCTAGTAGCTTGGGCTGGTCAATGCAATATGGCCAGCCTTTCTCCTTTTGGTTTATAAGACTTTCCCCAAGTTGAAAGGAATGACCTCCACCATTCCAGAATCGCTGGAGCACCCTTCTTTCTTCGTCGCCTCTCTGGGGCAACTTAGTCCCATTTAGGGTCTCCAGGCAGGGTGAAATTAGCTGCAGGGGTGCGGAGAATCTGAAAGCCTGCAACCAGTCACTGCAGCGCAAAACTGGAAGTCAACATGGAATCATTTTCTAAGCATTCTATTCTTATATATGCTTTATTTCCATCACGTAGCATCTTTATCACATTCTATCACATTCAGCAACCAACCTTGCTATCCATACCCCAAGGTTGCTTTTTCAGGAGGCAAGTGGATTTTCTTGGTTTTCTTTGAAGACATTTCAATTCTTACCCAAGAAGCTTCTTCAGCTCTGACTGGATGGTGGGGAGAAAGCTGAAGAAACTTCTTGGGTGAGAAGTGAAATGTCTTCAAAGAAAAAACAAGAAAGTCCACTTGCCCCCTGAAAATGCATTTTTGGGACAACCATGACCTGGATGACTGAGAATCTCCATAGGCTTCCTATCCATATTTGTACAAATATGCCATCATTCAAGACACACATTTTATTATATGCTATTTTAAATCAGGAAATGTACAATAAACTTAAAGTTGCTGAAAAGCAAAAATCTGGCCTGTACGAACCCCCTGCTTAGCATGTTACTTCCAAGATCTTGTTCATTGTCACTTCTTGTCGTTTTTCAAACAGAATATGTGCCAAATACCTTAATGTTTTTGTATTCAGTTAAGTTTTGGCAATGCTCTCATTGAGAAATATACCTGTTTGGTCATAACCTCTCTCATCTATTACTTGAAATGCTTGCAGATTGAAAGAGAGAGCACTTTTATTCTAGGATGAGATTTAAAAGCAAGATAAATGTCAATTTGTTAAGAGACATATTTTCCTTTAGGATATCTGCAGCACTTAGGTCCATAAGCCAAGATGGAATGCTAATGTGCTTCTTTAAGAAGATGTTAATTAAACAGAAATTCTGCTTCACATTTTTATGGTTTAACATATTATTTGTGCAAAGAGCTGTATTGGAATATCATGGCACATGAAATTTCCTCTCTATGCTTTGCGAAGGAAATACTTTATTGTGATATTTGTAGTGCTGGTATTTGCTGATGTGCTACACTTGCTTTTGCTTGTACTTGCATTCAAAATCAAGATCTCTTTGACCTCTCTACATATACTTATGTCTTTCTAGTGCAGACATGTCAAACACAAGGCCCGGGGGCCAGATGCGGCCCGCGAAGTGGTTTCATGTGGCCCGTGAAGCCATCCTGGAAACAGTGAGGGAACGGCCCCCGCTGCCTTGGCCCTGGCCCAGAGACCCTCCTTCTGCCAGAGACCCTCAGATCTGTCCCACTCCTGCCCAGGCCCCCATAGGCACCCTTGATGCGAACGATGTAGAGCTGGCCATGCCCACCCAAGTAGGCCATACGCACTCTAGCCATGCCCACCCAGTAGGCCATGCCCACCCTGGCCATACCCACCCGGCCCCCTGAGGGCAACCACAATGCTGATGTGGCCCTCAATGAAATTGAGTTTGACACCCCTGTTCTAGTGAATCTAATGGCATTTCATTCTATGTAATAAGGGTGGTGTAGCATTATATTTTATTACAATCCTGTATCTAAGATATTACTCTTATTATGACTAATAATAATTAAATAATATTAGCAGCAACCACAGCAACAAGAAAAGAAAGAAAGAAAGAAAGAAAGAAAGAAAGAAAGAAAGAAAGAAAGAAAGAAAGAAAGAAAGAAAGAAAGAAAAATCCATGCATTTTTGATTAACCCATATGTTAGGATGTGGTCAATCATTAGCTTTCCAAAGTGTTAAGAAGCAGCTGGCCACCAAATGAGAAGAGAGAACTCATTGGAAAAGACCCTGATGTTGGGAAAGATTGAAGGCAAAAGGAAAAGAGGATGACAGAGGATGAGGTGGTTAGATAGCATTATCAATGCAATGAACAATGCAATGAGCATGCATAAACTCCAGGAGACAGTAGCGGACGTGGGGAGGGGGAACTGATGTGTCAGACATGACTTAGTGACTGAACACCAATAACCAGTTTCTCTCTCAAATAACACATTAAAAGACAGAATGAGTGTAGAGTTGAATAACTGCAGGTGGCACAGAGTGAAAATCTACCAAACTACCTATCATCTACCTATCTTCATTGGAGGAAAGATCTTCTAGAAGAGCATTCCACCCTACTGCTTTCAAGATCATTTCTGGCCAGCCTTCTTTCAAGTTCCTCAGAGGTGGGTCATGTAAATAGTATATTTAAAACTTTGAGAATGTAATTTTGCGATTGGATGAAATGTGAAAATCCACAGGTGATCTACTTTAGTGGGTTAATATAAAAGCAAAGAACAAATAATTGTATGGATTTTTTTTAATTTTTTAAGAATGTCCATGGTACCTAAGGTGGATCTCAGAGATATTCTTATAAGTATTGTGTAAATGATCAAGAGTCTGACATTTTGCTTTTCACATAATATTTTCCCATTAAATATACATTTTTTTAAAAAAAAATCTTCTGGTAGATAAGGAAGCCTGGTACATACTTAGAATACTGGTCATCAAAATTTAAAAAAAAGATGCTGAGACCCTAGAAAGAGTGCAGAGAAGAGCAACTAAGATGATAAAGGTCAGCAGGATAAATCATACAAGGAACAGTTAAGGGAACTAGGTTTGTAGCCAACAAAGAAAAGGTTTAGGGATGACATGGGAACAGTTTTTCAGTACTTGTTACAGAGAAGGGGTCAACCTGAAGGCAGGATAAGAAATAATGGGTAGAACATCATTAAAGAGAGATATAACCTAGAACTAAGGAGAAATGTTCTGACAGTGAGAACAATTGACCAATGGGTGCTCCATTTCTGGATGTTTTCAAGAAAGAATTGGACCACCATTTGTCCAGGATGATATAAGGTCTCTTGCCATGGGTAGGAGTTTGGATAAGAAGACCTTCAAGTTCCTTCCAGCCATATGATTCTATACGAAAAAGTTGTCTACGCCTACATTGGTACTAAATGGCATCACAGTTTTGATTAAGATTCCTTAAATTTGGTGAATATCTGATCTTATATTAATTGAGTGTGTGCAAGGAGAACATAATTAGACTCATCAAGATGCTTTACATTATTCTCTAGAGATGATGCCATTTCCCTAGTTGAGACACAGAGATGATCTGATGGGCTTTTAATAAGATGGTTTGCTTCTTTCCAGCTACATGTTGTATATCTGACTGGAAAGACCAGAAACCACACTGCAATGTCTTCTACTGGATATGCCGGAGGAGACAATCAGATCCACACCAAAAATGAGGGAGCTTTACTTAATTTTTTAGAAGCAGAAGGAGACTGCATTGCATTGTGAATCAGTTTTTAAGGAATGCTTCCCCTCAAAGCACCACTGAAGTCAAAATATGTATTTTAAGCTTTGTATGGCCCTAGTATCTAGAACAGTTACTGTGCTCATCTGTGGGAATCAATATTTCCAATTACATTTGTCTGTCTTTATACAATGCTTACTTACCCATACATAGAAACACTTACCCAACAAATGTTCAGACAATACAAAGCACCTTGCTGAAGTGCAATAGTAAGATATTGGGTTCAGGCTCTTGAGTTGCAAAAATCTGAACCATAACTAGATGGAAGGAAAAAGGTATTGACAACTCTATGCCTTCGCTATTATCTAATGTTCCAGCTTTTTGTAGCCCAGTTATGATAACTTACTTTCCTGAACATTTTTGTCTGTCTGTTTGCTTGTTTGGTCTAATCAAGTCAATGTTGAGTCCTGGACACTGCCTGGATAAGTTCTTGCAGTTTTCTTGGGAAGATTTCAGAAGTGGTTTGTCCTCACCTCTTTCCAAGGGCTGAGAGAGAGAGTGACTGGTCCAAGGCCACTTAACTGCTTCATACTTAAGTCAGAACTGGAACTCATGGTGTCCCCATTTCTAGTCTGTTGCTTTCACTACTACACCAAACTGGCTCTCTTGAACTTACAGCAACCCTGGGGGTAGAGGTACTTGGCTTGAACAGCATTGAGCAAATCATTGTTGTATTTTTAAATTCTCACAAAAGACCTGACCAATAAGGTCTAACCAACCAATAAAACCAATAAATCATTCTAAATCTGCATTGTCTATGGCTAAATCGAATTCCCCAGATGGCTGCCCTCCTTCCAGTATTTCATGATTCATGTGCAGATTTACCCTTTTTCTGGCTGTCTGCCAAAAACAAGACCAGAAAATGAGGATGGATGGATGGAAGGAAGGAAGGAAGGAAGGAAGGAAGGAAGGAAGGAAGGAAGGAAGGAAGGAAGGAAGGAAGGAAGGAAGGAAGGCTCAGGAGAGTAGTTCTCTTATTGGCCTAATTTTCCCAGCTGTAGCATGCCTGCGGCTAGTTTATTGTGGGGTTGGGGAGCTGGGAGAGATATCATTTGGAAAAATGTACTTTTCTAGCAGTAAATTGCTATGGGGAAGGAAAAGCTTAAAGGTAAATTCTCTTTTAAAAACAGGCACAGAACTAACTCCATTTTGTGTGTGTACTTAGCAAGTGCTATTTGTGCCAGTACACACACGTAGAATTAGTTTGAAAAATTAATTTCCATGGATAAATAAGGCCTTACTTGAGGAGAGTGTATTCTTTTTGCAAGAAAGGGATACTTCTTTAAATTCAAAAGGGGGATGATGTGAAAAGCAAGGCAATGGGGGGATATATCCCTTCATCTAACTAAAACAACCAGCCCTCACTCCATTTAAAACTGAAATAAAAAGAATCAGAATTAAAATCAAAATAATATGACCAGGGATTGACTCTGTAGAGCAGGGGTGTCAAACTGGCGGCCCTTGGGCCAGAGGCGTCACGCACAGGCCACACCCTCCCTGGCTCTGCAAAGGCAAAAACATTGTGATACATCACAATATCTCACATGACGCAATCAAGTTTGACACCCATGCTGTAGATATTGTCTTAGAGGCCTCTGGCAGGTATCAGAGCTGTGTGTGCAGAGGGATCAAAAAAGTCAAATTGGCAGCCGCCATCATGAGTTTGAAGTTTCACCTTCTGCAGAGAGCTAAAAGTTACAATATGTCTTGTAAAAGTAGGGTAATTTGAACCTGGTCATTTGTGCCTCAAATGAGAACTCTGAGTTGTTTTGTTTGATAATCCATGTGTTTTGTTTTCTTGACTGTCCACAATATTCTCAGTTTTCTCCAACACCAAATTTAAAAGTTAATACTTTTCCTATCCTGCTTCTTCAAAGCCCAACTTTTGTTTCTATAGAATAGCACAGTGAATATCATGGCTTGACCTTTCTGATTTATGTAGGTATAGACATAGCAAGGCATTGGAATATCTTTTCCAAAACCTTTGGAACCACTCCTATGGAGTGCTGCTACGTGCCTTATTTCTTGATTTCTGGTTGCTTTATTATTGATAAAGGTAAAGGTAAAGGTTCCCCCACACATGCGTACTAGTCGTTTCTGACTTTAGGGGCCGGTGCTCATCTCTGTTTCAAAGCTGAAGAGCCAGCGCTGGTCCGAGGACGTCTCTGTGGTCATGTGGCCGGCATGACTAGACACCAAAGGCACACGGAACGCTGTTACCTTCCCACCGTAGTGGTCCCTATTTTTCTACTTGCATTTTTACGTGCTTTTGAACTGCTAGGTTGGCAGAAGCTGGGATGAGTAACAGGCGCTCACTCTGTTACACGGCACTCGGGATTCGACCAGCCAAACTGCCGACCTTCTGATCGACAAGCTCAGCATCCTAAATAAGACATTATATGTTGCTTTTAAGAGCCCTGGTGGTTCAGTGGTTAGAATGCAGTGCTGCAGGCTATTTCTGCTGATTGCTGGCTGCCAGGAGTTTGGCAATTTGAGTCTTACCAGCTCAAGGTTGACTCAGCCTTCCATCCTTCCGAGATCAGTAAAATGAGGACCCAGATTGTTGGGGGCAATATGCTGCCTCTGTAAACTGCTGCAAAGCACTGTGAAGTGGTATATAAGTGAAGATGCTATTGCTGTTGCTATTGCTTTCCCTTTAAATCTTAAAACAAATTGTTTGGATGTTTTAAAAAAGATCAGATTCCACATGCTAGGAACTGCCTTCCCTCCATGAGAGAGAGGGGGGGGAGAGGGAGAGAGGGAGAGAGAGAGAGAGAGAGTATTTAGGCTATTTCCTTTTGAAATGCAAATGATTGCAATAGATCCTTAAACAAGCTGGGTTATTAAATCAGAAATGTATCTTTATGAGCATTGCCACTCAGCAATCATCTATCTGACTGCAAAATGCTGAGGGATGTAAATAAAAGAAAAGGTTGGCTCGGAAGGACTTGCCAAAAGCACTTGAAGACAGTCCTGCAAATTCAGCACTTCACAAATTATACAGTGCAGGCAAAAAGAAACAGGATGGGCCATAAAGTTTAAGGGCCCCTAGTGGACCATGTTTGTTTTTGGCACTTAATTATGACAGGGAATGTTAATGATTGTTCAATAGATTTGGAAATGAAGGCAGTAATAGCCATTGTGGGGTTCTGGATGATAACATGTTGCATAAGTATAAAAAAAATGGGTATTACTAGCTGAACAGGGAAAAGACTGCAGACACTGTATATATTGTTTTCTTAGAAAAGAACGAAGGGCTGAAAAGTAAAATATGCACATGGACAGGCAGAATTAATAATCAGATTGGCCCTAACTGGTAAAGAAAAGTAAACAGGTGCTGTGGAATGATACAACTGGAGCCAGGGATGTCTGGATATTAAAAAAAAAATCAGTATAGTGGCCTCAATGGTACGATCAGAACTGTTATACTCAGGCAGCACTTTATTCATATTATGATGGCCACATGGTTTGTTTTTTTAAATTATACCTTGCAGACAATCTTGGGTTGTGGCAATCTGTAGGTTACTTCAGTTATTCAAACCATGAATAAGCTCATTCCCTCTTCACTTTTCTCACTGCAATTCTCCTCTTCTAGGGTCTGAAGATGACCATGATTTGACATTTTATCGAAAATGCATATCTTCAGTTTATCTCTTTCTTCACTGAGGAGAAAGTCTTTGTATCTGTATACTCAAAGGATATTAGACTTCAGGAAATGCCTGTTAACAACACAAGTAATACCAAACTGTGTTTGTTTTACATCAGGACGATCCCAATGCAAACTTAGTATATCTTAGCAGTTTCTCTTACAGTTCCAAGCATTTGTGTGTTAAATTTAACACTCACCTTTCTTCTAAGAGTTCATAGTCTCTAAGTCATCAACTGCCGATGAACCAAACAGTAAGAGAAATAGACTGTATCAGCAAAGTTGAACTACACCTTTGGCACTTTTTTTCTTCCTGTATCTACTCCAGCAGCAATCAGTTTGTGAAGAAGCCATAAGTCTCTTTTGGAGATGTTTGGACGTATCCGATGGGTTCTCGTCAATTGTTTTTAGGGAAGTTATGTTATTTGAAACAGTGGAATTTTGCAATATAGAATTTTCCTAAGACTTGAAAAAAGACTTGAAAGGTAATGTCCAAGTAAAATTTTATCTCCGATGTTACTCAGCAGTTTAGGTATGAGAACAATTAATCAGTGGAATGGCTTGCCTCCAGAAATTCTGGGTGCTCCATCACAGGAAGTTTTTATGAAGAGTTTGGACAGTCATTTGTCTGGAATTGTATAGGGTTCCTTGCTTGAGTAGGGATTGGACTAAAAGACCTTCAAGGTCCCTTCCAATTCTCTTATTCTGTATTCTGTATGTGGTAGACCATGCACTCCTATATCAAATCCATGTCCGTATGTTTCCAAAAGTCAGGTTGATAGCTATAATCAGGCAATAAAATTTCTGCTCCTTGGCACATGAAAAAGGGGTGGGAATTTAATTTCAAGATAGTGGCTGACATCTTAACTTTCTGACCCTCTTTGGTTCCCCAAAGAATTTTTCATCAGGATTTACTTACTCATGAATAATGAAAATACTCACTCATGAAAAATATTAAAATGATTTTTTCTTAATGTATAAGGTCTCTCTTTACATATGTTGTTATAGCTCACTCTAGTTCAATCATAATGGCTGGGGTGAGAGGAGTAGTGAACTACTAGTAGTTGGGGAAAGGTGAATTAAAAGGAGATAGTATCTTTCACCACATATTCTTCTTCTGTCCATTAATTTTATATATATCATCCTACTAATTCAAGTTGGCCAACCCTGCTTTTTCTGAGCTGAGAATAATTTATCATTTCATTTCATTCATTAAAAGTCTTGTATAACTTAGGTCACATGTACTTTCATACACTATATGGACTGTTACATCAGAAGAAGTCATTTATTTTATCCCAAATAGTACATGCCAATTTATTCATTTGCGCACTCTTTCTCTGCCATAAAGACGTTGACAGAATTAAGTGAAGCATGATAAAAGTACAGTATACTGTGAAAGCATCTGGTCTTTGGTTTCAGATGAATGCATTTCGTGTCAGTGTCGGCTTGCTTGTATGTGATGAATTTTATGGATTGACTCAAGTTGCTTACAGTACTTTGCAGACAAAGGATGTAACTGGCTGAAACATCCACTGTCCTTCAGAAGAGATGGGTTCCCTGTGAAAACTCAAAGGTCATTTGAACTGTGGTACTGCAGGGAAAGAGAATTTCTTTGTTTTTCTGGGTTTTAAAACAATAACAACACATAACTGTTTTCGAAGCAACCTCTCAACCCAAGTCCTAGTCTATTTTCTGTTGAAATAAAAACTGTGTTTTGATTATGTTGTATGAGGGTCTATTCTAATTGAAAAAAATGCTTTTAAAAATTGAAAAAACAATAGAATTGTAAGGACATGCTGTGCCTCAGAAGGTTAAATAATCCAGCCAATTCCACAAAGGCAACTTCATCAATGAATCAATAAATCTTTATCTTGATAAAGAAAAATACAGTTGAATGATTTTATACTAAGCTGATGCTTTCAGTGCAATGCCTTAAGATAAAAGGGTTTTTTTCCTCATCTATGAAGAAGCACTATATAATGAGCAGCATCAGAGTTGTTCTTTGTTTTCTTTCATTTTACGGTACTTATCATCCATCCCCAATCCAAAGTACCCTGAGCAGTGTACAGGATCCAGCAAAAAGAAGATGAAAATTTTTAAAAAAGCTCCCTAAGAACAAAGATAAACATAGAAAACAAATAAAAAATAAATAAAACTTACAGTCAGCTAGGGCCAAAAGTATGTTGAATTAAAACAATTTGAATTGTTTTGCAGCATCAGAACAAGATAAGGAGTGCATGTACTTCTGCTGGGAAGACAATATGAGAACCGGTTTGTTTTAGTGGTTAAGACACCAGACTAGAAATCAGAACATAATGAATTCTAGTCCTGTCTTATCTATGAAAGCCAGCTGGTTGACTTTGGGCCAATCACTCTGTTAGTTAGCCATTCCTATGTGGGGATAATAGGAGGAGGAAAAGGTGTTGAATATGTTCTCTGCCTTGAGTTATTTATAAAAATAGTAACGATGGGATATAAAAAAATAAATATTTAATCAGGCTGGAGTTCTTACAAAGGAGGCCTTGACATATTGTCTTGAAGTCTTCTTGACGGGTATGAAGTAACAGGGGTATTGTTCAATAGTGCTTAGGTTACAAGCTTACAGCAATTATGCACATTATATATTTATTTTCAGAAGAATAAATCAGTCCAATAAAATAATGTCCATAATGTTTCACTTCTTTTAGGGCTGGAATGAATGCTAAGTAGGAAGGGGCATGTATCGATGGATAGTTTTATATATTTGTTTGATTTCAGTACAATTTATCTAATCAATAAAGTGTTCTTTCAGAAAAAAAGATATTTTTTTTGCAACAATATAATTTGTCTGTAGGCTACTTTGACAAATTTGTGTCAGCACCATGGCCTATAAATAGGCTGAGAAATAGGATTAGCCATTCCTTCAACAGGTATGCAGAAATTCATTGAAAGTCACCGAGAAAAAGCTTTCATAAGGTCTGCATGAAGAAGGTACATGTTTTGACAACTAGAAACAGGAACTGTCTTGAAATGTTGATTTCTGACAGGAAATTTGTTTCAGGAAAGGCAATGACCAAGTACTAAAAAGTTTGTGATTGTTCAAGATTCACAAAAGAGTTCCAGATCATAGTGCACCAAAGGAATACTGTGATTTTAGCAAGCAATTTATTCTATAGTTAGACCTGATCATTACCTGAACTAACCACATACTGTCAGAGGCCATGTGGAAAAGATTGGGTTAGTGTGAAAATGTTGCAAATGATGAGCTCCAACTAGGAGGTAAATTGTTTCCCAAAATTATGACTTTCCAGTAGGGATTAGAAAGAATTCAGTTAAATATCTAGCTGGGAGAAAATACCAGTCTTTTGTTCCCTGCAGGTCTTTGGCTGGTTGAACGCTAATAGGAGTGAAGTCCAGGGGACTTCCGGTCCTGCGTGGTAGTGACTGGTCATGGGCTTGTGGACCGCCACACCCCGCGCCCAACTTTTGTCTTGCCTAATGAGTCCAAGCCGCCCCGGAGAGGCGGAAAAGAAAGAAGGGTGCCCTGGCTACTCTGGAATGATGGTGGTCATTCTGTTCATCTTGGGGAAAGCCTTCTAACCCAACAGGAGAAAGGCTGTATTTCATTGATCAGCCCAAGCTACTTGCAACCAGAGTCCAAAAGAACTAACCAGCACTACTGTAAACAGCATGTTTGCAATTAATTCAAATAACACTGAGTTCAAATCAGAAAGAAATCCAAAATAACTTTGAAAATACAATCTATCTCTGTTAACTTTACAACAAAAAAACTTCCAGGAAACAACAGAGAAGGAGCAGACAAAACAAATAAATGGACATAAAATTGAAAATAGAGACTCAAAGATGGAACTTAACAAAGCAAGAAAACATGATTTAATCCTAGTGGGAAAAATTTACAAGAAATGGAAAAAAAACCTCATCCCTTAAGACTACAAAATAAATCTGAGGACAAAAGAACAGATTGGATAAAATGGAATGTAGAGATGTTGAAAATATCAGAGAGAAAGGAAGTGGTAAGAGAATCGAAGAAGGAGAAAGAGAAAAACATTTTCAAGAAACATAGAAAGGCAAAAGCCTCACATAAAGACACTTTATTAGATTTACTTCTTACGCCTACAGCAACAGTCCTGAATATATGGAAAAACTTTTTGATTCAGCAAAACACATTGATCAAGAAAGATACTGGTCAAAGGAAAAAAGATCAAAGTGAAAATTAAGAAAATAGATAATGGGACCTACCAGAGAGAATATTTAAAAAGAAACATTAGTTTGAATATGGTTAAAGAAATAGAAAGGTTTCTGAAAACATGTCATTCTAAGAGAGATGAATTCATTAAATAATACTGTATGCTTTTCCCCCTTTTTTATTTTATTTCTTGATATAAGTAATATAATACAGCTGAAAAGGCCTAGATGAAGGAAATGTTTTAGATAATTAAATGTGTCTGAATTTAGGGAAATTATAATGTATAAAAAAATAAAAAAAATGTTTTGAATAAGAGCTAAAGGTTTAGATGACTAGGCACATTAAATGGAATATTTAAAGATTATATATATTTTTAAACATGGTTAAAAAGAATAAGAAATTTTGGGAATGAATATATATTAGCTTAGGAAGAATATATATTTTAAGTAGTATTTCACCTTTTATGTTTCTTTACTCTTGCTCTCTTTTCCTTTTGTTTACTGTTTTTACCTATTCTTTAAGAAATGTAAAAGTGTTGAGATGGTTTATATGGGAAAAATGGATTTAAATCACCGCCCTGAGTCCTTCGGGAGAAGGGCGGTATACAAATAAAATTATTATTATTATTATTTATTTAAATGTAATTAACTGTTCAGAAAATCTTAACCAGAAAGAATACTTTGAACTTTATGGGAGAAACAAATCTAAATAAGGACTGTAACAGGATGTAAGATGAGGCAACCAGAATGATTAGATAAAAAAGAAATATTATATTGATGTGATCATTATTTCTAGGAATATTGGGGAAAAAATCATATATGTAACTGTTATTTATCAAAATAAGAAGAACTATATTATTTCAGCGTTCTGTGCACCTTTGGTGTCTAGTCATGCCGGCCACATGACCACGGAGACGTCCTTGGACAAGCGCTGGCTCTTCGGCTTTGAAATGGAGATGAGCACCGGCCCCTAGAGTTGGAAACGACTAGCATGCATGTGCAGGGGAACCTTTACCTTTACCTATATTATTTCAAGGTTTGCAAAGAAGACATTTTGGGGAAAAGGGGAAATCTACTATGTGGATTATGGATTATAGAATGATTTTTCTTTACAAATGTAAACCTAGCAAACACACTGTTTACCAACTATTAAGTGATTTACTGTATGTTTTTAAAAAAGCAATAAAATATATGGGGAAAAAAGGAGTGAAGTCCAACTTGTATTTTTCTTTCCACAGGGGGGAAAATGAAAAAAGGCAGATGAGGATTTCCTTTACTTTCTGAAATATACCAAGTGGTCAAAAGATCTTATTAATCTTTCTTTACTACTAAAAACAAAAAAAGCTTGGCATGCTTAAATCAGCACTAATCATTCCCTTGGCAGTCTGGGCACCCACTCTCAGATACTTGATGTGATGTCATGTGATTAAACAACACCGCATTATTGCATGGTCATTCCTTGAAGTGAAGAGAAGAGAAAATGTTTGGTCTTTTTTTTTAAAGGACTGAAAAAGAGATTCATAGTTCATATTTAAAGGAAATTGTATAATTTCTGCCTGGTAACTATTTGTCTAGATTTTTCCTCTCTTAAATCTTATCCTAGAAATCTTTCCCCTAAGGTCGACAGATAAATCGTATAGATATAGTTTTAGTCATTCATTTATATTTTTAGTGGACTTTTAGAATACTAAAGTATTCTTGATGATAGCTCTTATTGAAATGAAAGATGGAATCCTTATTGCTTCCTGAGCTTGGTTGTTTTGTTTTGTTACCAGACAAGGTAGAATTGGAAGGGACCTTGGAGACTTCTGGTCCAGGGGTAGGCAACCTCGGCTCTTTTATGACTCATGGACTTCAACTCCCAGAATTCCTGACTCAGGAATTCTGGGAGTTGAAGTCCATGAGTCATAAAAGAGCCGAGGTTGCCTACCCCTGTTCTAGTTCAACCCCCTGCTCAGGCAGGAAACTCTTTACCCTCATCTTCAGTGCTAGAAGGGAGTGGGCTTATCCCAAATAAACAGGATTATCTCCAGACAATCAAGCAATAAACAATGTCATAGTCAAGGAACTACCAACTGAGACAAATGATCAAGCAATAAACAGCAGCCTTATTAAAGAACTACAGAGGGAAAGAAACAACACCTCCACCAATATTGACAGGCAAGGAGGCAAGGTACTGTATGAACCTCACTCACTAGCACTGATAATGTTATCTAGTCTGGTAATGAAATATCTGCAAGAAAATGACCAAGTTTTAGACAGCACCAAAGACTCCACATTTCATCACTAGTTTATATATATTCTCTTCTATTAGAAATGAAAGAGATCTATCCACACTTCTATTTTGAAGCTGGGATTTTTTTTCCTACGGTATTTCAACTCAAAATAGTTATTTTCATTTATTAGTGGTTTCTGGGGGAACCTGCTCTGAAAATGAAAATGGATGCTTCCTGGATGCTTCTAAATTATAATCCTGTACTTGCTGAATCTACATCTACATATGCCAGAAGAAAATACTAATGTTCTACTGCCTCACCAACAATGGGCAGACTGTAAATTTTAGTTGATAGCATTTCAGTGTAAAAATACAAGTGAGTGTTATGTCAAAGCTTGAAATGATGTTGTTATCGTATTTTAAATATGACTCTGTGATCAGGAAAAGATATAAAAAGGATAAAGCAGAGAGACTGTTGTTTTCATTATGGTCTCCTATGATTTAACAACCAAAGCTGCAGAATAGATTTTCAGTGCACATGTACTTGAACACAAAGCACCATATCTTAACTCTGACTTCAATCTTTAAAATTTTATTGGGTGATTTCTCTAGGTTCAGAAGCTCTAGCCTGCCATTGCTAACAAGGGCCTTATACAATGAAAGAAATATATTAGGTGGGTATTCGCATACAACGGCCATGTAAACATACTTGTAAACATATTTCTCACAGTTCATAAAATGCTGAAACTTTGCTTTCCTATCTCAGTGAGAATCATTCTCTTACAAACAGGTAGAATTTCTACTATGCCTTATTAGATGAGATTTTTTTTTAACATGACAGAGGAAGTCATGTCAGCTGTATTTTCCAACCTGCTCTATAACAACCAACAATAATTATTATGGTGTTTTTTTTACAGATCACTCTCCTGAAATATAGGAATGAATAATGACAAAAGATACATTACCAAATAAATACATCCTGGTGTGTTTCTGCTGATGTAAGCCTGCTTGTAATCAGATTCTGCCCCTTTTTGTGAACCCTTTTGTTGCTTCTTCTCTTCATGATTCTTCTCAATTGGAAGAATAGCATTTGGCTCAAGCTTTCAGTCCATTGAACTGATTGAAATTGGTGCTCTATTGAGTATCATCTTTTGTCAATGTGGTGCTGCATGTTCAATATATCAGACATTTTCCAATTCCAGCATGATATACAAAAAAGTCTACTCTTCCATCTTTATGATAGCATAGTAGATTATAATTTAATTGGTTTTCCAACTGAGTCTATTTTTTATGGAAATATCTTCATAAGCATTATATATTCTTTATTTTCACAATGTATTATTTTGGGGAGTTTCAGGCAGCTGGTTCATCTACATTTAATTTCTTGCATCTGTGTCTTGATCATCATAGATGTAAAAAGTTGCAGATAAAGGGTATTTTTATGTCAATTTGCATTTGAATTCAGATTTAAGTCTTTTAGCTGCAAAGGAATTTGTTTGCACCCATCTGAATGAAGAAATGTGGCATTTTCCTCAAAAGCCAGAGCATTTGTGTTTCTGTTGCTTCAGCTTTGGAGGATGGCTGCATATATCTGAGGCAACACATCATATTTAAAGATCATCAATGGTAACAAAACTGCAACTGTAATCGGCAGTTCCACCATCATGAAGGAATTATATCTTAATCAGTAGAGTTAATGGTATGAGTTACTATCATGTAGCTTAAGCTATGAGATGAGACAAGGGCATCATGGAAAACCACTAGGAAATCCTAGGCTATATAGGCTAAATAAGGAAGTCTAAAAAGGTTACTGGAAGAAGGCAATAGCCCCCTGTTATTAGAACTGTTGCCAAGAAAACTGCATGGGTATATCCTGTAACCACCAGGAGCTGTACTTGACTAATGGGGAAATTCTTAAACATGGGTGAATTAGAAATGTTTGTTTTATTCAGCTGTTGGTGTTATAATACATATTATTGTAAGTTCTGAACACTTTTCTTAGAAAAGCCGAAAAGAAGGAGGAAGAGGAAGATGAGGCAGACATGTCTCCCAATAGCACCATACTGAGTTCCTGGATATGCTATAGATAGATTGAGATGGATATTTTGAAGAGAGAACACTATTATGTAAGTACTTTTTAAACTTTTACTTAGGTTTTCCTCCTAATCAACTCAGATGATTTTTCTTTTCTAATGAAAGAAAACTTAAGTTGGACATTCTGTTGACTACATCATCTGGGTCCACCAAATTGTTTCTTTCATGGTGCAGAAAAGAGAAGGGATCACCTTGTGTTCTTTTTTTTTTAACCTTTATTCTGACATCATGATATGCATAAAGGCATTAAGGCTGTTTTCCATATCAATCTCCTTGGCTTTGTCCCACTTTTGTCTTCTTCTTTGCAAATTATATGCTTTTGATGTTTTCTGATGTTGAATAAATACACATAAAGTAAGCGTTTTGCTAGCTGAACTTAGTGGTCTGTGTGCTCATTCTGATCTGGTTACAGAGATTGTAACCTTGTCTGTTGTGTGCCAGTTAAGCTTGAAATTACCCACTATAATTTTTCAACACATTTGCCCTGAGGATCCTTTGCTCAAAGAAACTCAGTGAGTGGCTTCACTTGGCAATATATAAATAGGATATTGGATGAGCTTATAGTCAGTCCTCTGGGACTGTCCTTTTGCCACCTACTTGCTTATAAATTCTGCTATAAGGATGAGGGTAGATTTTGGCATCTCACATAGACTTTTCAGGGATTTCAAGCTACAGCTCCAATACAAGGCACTGGGAATGCAAAATACATAGGCCAAGAGTGTTTCCTTTTTAGCTGCAGCTTTGAGTGGAATTTATATTCTGAATTGTCAGGTTAAAAAGGTGTTCCTCCTCCATTTGTCCTGGCACTATTTACTTTGCCAGTGCCAAAACAGAAAGGCATTTGACTTACATTTCTTTTCATCTCTTTTGTATCAACCAAAAGCTATAAACTGCATCTCATTCAACAAATAATAAATGCACAAGCTGCACTTTGGTAGCATCTTGTGACTTCAGGTAATAGTTTTTAGATCTTCCATGAATGAAATCGCTCACCGTTTGCGACCCAAAAAATGAATTTGTTATCTGAATAGGATGGTTCCAACCACCATGGAAGATTTTCAAATATGCGCAGCATGATTTTAATCCTCTTTCTTCTTTCTTTTCCTTCTTGGTAACTAAGTGGTTTCTCAAGCAGACTACTTTATAGTAGAATAAAATGATATACATAATAATATGTATATTGTATTGATTTTAGTTTTCATTCTCTCTGGATTTCAGTTACCTTCTTTGTTTCTTGCCCAAGTATTCTCTTTTTATTTCTAATTTTACTCCATTTTGAAAGATCATAGTCATTGAGGATTCTGGGTAATTCAAGTCCTGGACTGAGTGGTTTATGGGCAGCTGTTTAATTATCCTTGTGTTATTATTTCATAATGAAGTTCTCTTTCCTCACTGGCAGTTCAGATTCCCCCCCCCTTGTTTGTTCTTGATTTGAGAAAAACAGAATGTAATCATTCAAAGAAATCAAGCAAAGTTTGTTGCTGATGTACAATCCCACATTTGAAATTCATTGTATTCCTACAAAATCATAAAAGTACATTTATGATTCATTTAGATCATAGAAGTACATTTTCCAGGTCCTGAGTTTAAGCATCAAGTGATATAGCAAGATTTCAATCATTGTTATTTATGTATTTTAACATTAATTTGATATTATTTGCTGTGCTGTGTTGTGTTGTCAGTGCTGTGTTTTCAACCTTTGGATTAAAGTAAAGATACTAGGGGTGTATATGTGTAGGATAGAACTGGACAGATAAATTGAGAGTGAAGTGATCAAGAATTGGATACTGGTTATGATACTGATGGACAACACCTTTCTGATGCCAACATGGAAAGGATGGTCAAATTTTACTGTGAGCTTACAGGTAGTCCTTAACTTACGATTGGATTCTTAGTGATAGGTTAAAGTTGTGATAGATCCCCCCAAAGCTACCTATGACCCAGTTTTGAAGCTCTGACATCATCTCCCCTGTTCATGTGATTGCATTTATCCTGCAAAATGTGGCCCATAGCAAACGATTCTCTTAATGACAATGGCATTTGCTTAATAAAGGTAAAGGTAAAGGTTCCCCCGCACATGCGTGCTAGTCGTTTCCATCTCTAGGGGCCTGTGCTCATCTCCGTTTCAAAGCCGAAGAGCCAGCGCTTGTCTGAGGACATCTCCGTGGTCATGTGGCCAGCATGACTAGATGCCAAAGGCGCACAGAACGCTGTTACCTTCCCACCGTAGTGGTCCCTATTTTTCTACTTGCATTTTTACGTGCTTTCGAGCTGCTAGGTTGGCAGAAGCTGGGACGAGTAACAGGCGCTCACTCTGCTACACGGCACTCGGGATTCGACGCGCCAAACTGCCGACCTTCTGATCGACAAGCTCAGCGTCCTAACCCACTGAGCCACCGCGTCCTAACATTTGCTTAATGATCACCATTAAAAAAGGTTATAAAACTGGGTCAGATCACTATCCTATTACTATCAGTCCTACCCTCATGACTGAAGACCATAATTGCTAAGCCCAATTATGGTGGTAAGGACTATCTTTATATATATATTTCCCAGGCCTGACTTTTGGCATAATGTTGTGCAGGGAGATAGCAATAGCAATAGCACTTAGATTTATATACTGCTGCTTCACAGTACTTTACAGCCCTCTCTAAGCCGATTACAGAGTCAGTATATTGCCCTCAAAAATCTGGGTCCTCATTTTACCAGCCTCAAAAGGTGGAAGGCTGAGTTAACCTTGAACTGGTGAGGATCGAACTCCTGGCAGTGAGGTGAATTAGCCTGCAATACTGCATTCTAACCACTGCGCCACCACGGCTCTTATCAAGAGATTCTTTGTATCTCTCTTGGGGGACATTTTTATAGCCATATTTGTCATAATTCTGTTACTTGAGCAATACATCCAGATTCTTTTACAGAAATGAGAGATTTTCCTCAGATGGAAAAGCAGCAATATAAAAGAGAGGCTGAAGTCAACAATATTCTGACCAACTGCACCAAAGGAGTCATTTTGCATTTTGCTTCCTGGGCACTGTACTTTCCCTCATCTTTACTCAGTTACACATTCTTCTGAAAACTAATTTTCTTTCTTTAAAGAGCAAACGTCTCCTTCACAGGTATTAAATTTGCTCAAAACAATTTCACTGTTCCCTTAGCTACCAGACAAGCCTCCATCAAAAATTTCTTATCCTGAGGTGGTCGTAAAGGATTTGACACGATTTTCTCTGAGCTTTCCACGTGGAATAACTACTAGGTACAGCTGAAATAGCAACTTAAATGTTTTATATCTCTTTTCAAGAATTTCTGTAAGCTTCAATTCAGTCAGACTCTGAACTTAGTGGTGACCCCTGCCTTGCAAGAAATGCATTTTTTCTCCTTAAAATACTCATTCTTTTGTCCTCATTGTTTCAATCAAATAAAAATTGCACTTTGACAATAACGAGACAGGCTACTTGTTGACCAAGGTTTGTTTCTCTCGCAAAGGCTAAAATATTTTGTAAACCTAAACTTCAGTGCTGCCCATTACAAAAGTTTATGTCATTTCAAAGGGAATCAAAATGGCAATGGTGGATAATCTGAGGTCCTGGGATTGAATGAAATCTTGACTTCTTTTCAAAAGCTTTATATAAGCAACCAATTCAGCTTCAGGCAACAGTTATTGATCCAGGCCTGGTGTTATTGAGAGAGAAATGGGAAGAGTAATACAGAAAGAGAAGGTTCTAGAAAGAGAAGAGGACCAAAGAAAAGGATAGAACAAATGAGTAGGGGCCAAATACCTGCCCCCACTTTGGGCTCTAGACAAGTACATTTAATTAAGCTCTAGTGACACCTGATATGTATGCTTTACTTATCCATCCCTAAAGTGGAGTGGAGTGGTTAGGATTAAGAGTAAGACTGGAAAGATGGCTCAGTGATAAAGCTCACTGGGGGATCATTAGGCAACTCACCACCGGCTACCTACCCTACTTAACCTGAATGCTCTAAGACTAAAATGAGTGTTCCAGAATTTTAATCTGTTCAGATGGAAAGTGGAGGAAAAAAATGTTTAATGCATGTGAAAATGCTGTGGATCCCTACAGGCTATTACCTATCTCTTGATCTTTGTAGTGCTGTTTTGCCTTGCTCTTCTTCATTAGAATGCCCAGTGCAAGGACTTAGTACACATGCAGAAGGGGAATGAGAACTTTTTGCCTGCCTATCGGTAGGCATGCTATTCTGTCCTTGTGAGTGCCCTGGGCATGATCTTTCTATCTGCAGGGTCTTTCAGATGTAGAAAGAAATCACCATTTCAAGATGCAGAAGAGGAAAAACTTGCATATTTAGGAAATTGAGAAGGAATCATTGCATACAGTTGTGGACCCCAGTGGAATTTCAGATTTATTTACTTATTTATATCCTTCCTTCCTTCCTTCCTTCCTTCCTTCCTTCCTTCCTTCCTTCCTTCCTTCCTTCCTTCCTTCCTTCCTTCCTTCCTTCCTCCCTCCCTCCCTCCCTTCCTTCCTTCCTTCCTTCCTTCCTTCCTTCCTTCCTTCCTTTATAACATTTATTGGAAACCCTTCTTACCATAGGGTAACTTTGGTGGCTTGCAGTCATAAATTTTGGGGAACTAACTGTTGATAAAATAGAAATGTCCTAAATTAAAGGGGAATATGTGGTCCAACAACAACAACAAAAGGCTCACTGTGCACCTTTTTGTGTTCGATAAGGAAATTTTACAGAATATAAATCTTATGCTGCAAGAATAGTGGTAATCTAATTATAATACCTACACTAAAAACATTACTGATGAATATTCAGTGGCTATACAAAGTCACTAATACAAATATGTAAACCATAATTTATTTTTAACCACTTTTTTTACATTGATTGGACCATAGATTTTGGTTTAAGTTTTAGGACAGTGCAAATCTTCAAAGAATGCTTTAATTTGAGGAAGCTTCAATTAAAATATCTCATAAAAGCAAATTTGTGAATCAAAACAGAATCCTCTATGAAATGGCAAACCTAATCAGGTTATTTGGAAGCAGCTCAGATTCTTTCAAAGCTCTTCACAGGTTAGATGATTTTTCTGCTGTTTTGGGTTAATTACAGTACGCAGTTATAAGTTCAGTGCAATAAAATGGGGAATGCAGAAACAGACAAAATAGTGTGATCTTTCTCTCTGATACAGAATGACTAATAAAGTTTAATTTTAATGAAATTAGATTAGGAGTTTTTTTTACAAGTGTTGCAAAAGGCATTGCATTTCAAACATTTATATTGTTCAAGAAGGAGTTAAGGATAAATATGCTTAATCCTGGGTTAGGACTGTGCCTTCTTTTCTACCAGTTGAAGCATTGTTTGCTATTATAATCATCTCCTTTGTAGAAGTAATACAGATAATCTCCTAAATCTGGCCATTATTTTTTGAACAGCAGTAGCAGCAGTCATGATGGAAGGTAGGGTATTTTCAAGGATGCTTCCTCCAGAAGACAGAGCATGTAACTTCCTTGACACTCACCGTTCACTAAGCCTGATCAACCATCCGTTCCAAGGTTGCTTCCTAGCAGAGATGAGCACTACTGCATTAATAGTAGGAGGCCATCAGTAACAAAGTGCCAACCACTTTATGATCAGTCACCTCTCATTATTTATTCTCTTTTGAGTCAGGACAAAATGTCTACTTGGGCTCTGCATCAATGGCAAAGTAATCTTTCAGTGCTACTTACTGTTTGAGAGTTCAAGTCTGTTCATTTGTTAGGCTCCAATCCCAGATGCTGAGCTCCTTCACACTCTTTGATCTTGTCAAATTGCTTGGGGAAGGATGGTAGAACAGAAAGCGAGGACGTGCTAGTTCAATATGGAGTGCATGAGGCTTCCTGCATATAGAGCATTATTACAGCACCTGGGAAATACCTGACTTATGGCAGGAAACAGGGACTGAAATATGCCTTAAAGAAGCTTCCCTCAAGTGGGCAACATCCAATAAATATTGGCCTGAATAGAAATCATGGAGAAAAGAGGAACACTACCAGCAAAAATAGATGAGGTATCCATTTGCAATGGGATGCACATTTTATGCAGACCCTATGAGACAATGTGCTGAAGCATGTGTCATCTAATCTCTCTCTTTAAATAGCTTAGCATCTAGCACTCTTCAGATACCAAAATGAGGTCTCACAGGGGAAAGTCAAGATCTGTTCTCTTGTATAGGGTGTAGTATAATGGATTTAAGTGTCAGGAAGGCGAAGTCTAGTTAAGTGTTAGTGGGGGGAAAATCCTAACTGTAAAAGCACTTTGATAATGGAACCAATTACCTGTAGAAGATTGTAGCTGCCTTTCATTGGAGGCATTGCACCGCCTCTCCAAAAAAGATTAGATAGCCATCATGAGGAATGTTTTAATTTGGATTCATAAGGAGGAGGTTGCATTCAATTATTTAAATTGTTGCTTTCAAATTGAGAATTCTTGGCCAGTATTATCTATTCAAATTAGCAGTAGTAATCCAGAACTATGAGCAAAAGTTGTTCATTTCATTTCTATCTGATCTTTTGTACGAGACATGCTGACATGAATCTGGCATCTTTTTAATGCAAATAATCTGTCCTATCACTGAGCTCTCATCTCTCCATCAGCACAAAGCATCATGGATATTGTTCCCTTTAACTGGAATGTGATTAACCCAGCTTAAACATAAATGCTCTGGTTTAACTTCAGGCTAAATGGTTTTTGTTAGTTTAATAATTAGAACGCAGCATTTGCCCAGTCTCCAACATACCTTATCCTCTTTTAATATTGCTACCTAAGTAATAGGAATGAACCTATTCCCATGAATAAATGATTTGTGCAACAAGCATGCCCTTCACTTGTGCATGTTGGCCAGAGTACAGAGATGGTGTCAAACCTTTCTGCATATTGGGTGGTTCTCTTGTGAGTGATGCAAATATCTCTCTGGTCAAAGCCTATCAAGCTTATAACAATGTGGAAGCTTACCGCAAGGAGGTTGAGCGGTTGGTGAACTGGTGTAATGAAAACAGCCTAGTTTTAAATACCGGAAAAAACAAAGAGATCATTGTCAATTTCAGAAAAGGCAAGCTCAGCCACACTTCTCTGTGCATTAGTAATTCACCTGTGGAGATGGTTAACAACATCAAATTCCTGGGTGTGCAGCTAATGAGTAGGCTGGCTTGGTTGCTCAACAGTGAGAAACTGGCGAAGCAGGCACTGCAGCGCCTGCATTTTCTGCATTGCATGAGAAAAGCTCATCTTCCTTCTCCTATCCTGACCACTTTCTACAGGGGGACGATTGAGAGCATCCTGTCATACAGCATCACAGTCTGGTTTGGAAGCATCACTGCTTCAGACAGGAAGGCAGTGCAGAGAGTGGTGAGGATGGCCGAAAAAATCATTGGCAGTTCCCTCCCTCCCAGCCAGGACATAGCACTGAAGCATTGCTTGAGCAGGGTCTGTAAGATTATCTGGGACACTACACATCCTCTTCGTGACCTGTTTTCCTTGTTATCTTCTAGGAGGAGGCTTTGTGGTATCTGTAGCAGAACATCCAGATTCAGCCATAGTTTCATTCGATACAGCATTAACCTTGTGAACTGTCAAGCTTCCTCCTTCCATTATATATTCAAGGTATTTAATATTCATTTGTTATGCATATGTAGGGGGTGTGGGTCTATACATATGTTGGATATAGTATTATTATTATTATTTATTATTTATTTAATTTATATACCGCCCTTCTCTCAAGAGACTCAGGGCGGTTAACAGGGCAATACGTAAAAGACAGATACAAAAGTTAAAATTATTAAAACATGATTAAACAATGCCCATAGTACAAATTTAAAATTAAAGTCATAATAACAAACCCACCCCATCCCCTCAGGCCAGGCCCGCTTCCTTAAAGAGATGGGTTTTAAGGTCGCGCCGGAAGGAGCGGAGGTCGGGCGCCATCCGGAGCTCTACCGGAAGATGGTTCCATAAGTCCGGTGCACCCACAGAGAACGCTCTCCCCCTGGGGGCCACCAGTCGGAATTCTTTGACCGGCGGCACCCTGAGGAGGCCCTCTCTGTGGGAGCGTACTGGGCGGAGGGAAGTTGACGCCGGCTGCAGGTGCTCCCCAAGGTATTCTGGACCCATGCCATGGAGGGCTTTGTAGGTCATTACCAACACCTTGAACCTCACCCGGAAGACAACTGGCAACCAATGCAGCTCGCGGAGCAAAGGTGTAACACGGGAGTATCGGGAGACCCCCGACACAACTCTCGCGGCTGCATTCTGTGCCAGCTGGAGCCTCCGAGTGGTCTTCAAGGGTAGCCCCATGTAGAGAGCATTGCAGTAATCAAGACGAGAGGTCACGAGCGCATGAGTGACCGTGCGCAAGGCATCCTGGTCTAGATAGGGCCGCAACTGGCGCACCAGGCGAACCTGGGCGAACGCCCCCCTAGTTACAGCTACAATATGGTCTTCTAAAGAGAACTGTGAATCTAGGAGGACTCCCAAGTTGCGAGCCCTATCTACAGGAGGTAATGACTCACCCCCCATAATGAGGGGTGGGATGTCCTGAATATCCCGGGATGCCGGTACGCACAGCCACTCCGTCTTGTCGGGGTTGAGACGAAGCCTGTTCCTCCCCATCCAGACCCGGACTGCCTCCAGGCACCGGGACATCACGTCGAGGGCATCACTGGGGTGGTTTGGGGTCGAAATGAAAAGTTGGGTATCATCAGCATACTGATGATACCCAACTCCAAAACCACGAATGATCTCACCCAGCAGTTTCATGTAGATGTTGAACAGAAGGGGCGAGAGGACCGACCCCTGAGGGACTCCACAAGCGAGAGGCCTCGTGGTTGACCTCTGCCCCCCCGTCAACACCGACTGCGAATGTCCCAGGAGATAGGAGGAGAACCACTGAAGAACCGTGCCTCCCACTCCCAATCCCCTGAGACGCCGCAGCAAGATACCATGGTCGATGGTATCGAAAGCCGCTGAGAGGTCTAATAGGACTAGAACAGAGGAGTATCCTCTGTCCCGAGCCCTCCAGAGATCATTCACCAGCGCGACCAATGCCGTCTCCGTGCTGTACCCAGGCCTGAAGCCTGGGTACAGCACGGTACGGGTCTAGATAATCCGCTTCATCCAGGACCAGAGGGAGCTGATGCGCCACCACACTCTCAACAACCTTCGCAAGGAAGCGAAGGTTGGAGACCGGACGAAAGTTATTCAAAACAGCCGGATCCAAGGTAGGCTTCTTGAGGAGAGGTCTCACCACCGCCTCCTTCAAGGCGGCGGGAAAACTGCCCTCACTCAAAGAATCGTATCTCTATAACCGCCTGGAACCAGCCTCGTGTCCCCTCCCGGGCTGCATAAACCAGCCAGGAAGGGCACGGGTCCAATAAACATGTGGTGGACCTCAGCCTCCCCATGATCCTGTCCACTTCCTCCAGAGTATGTTTACATATGTGTCATGTATGTGTTTCACTTTGAGAGCAAGCAACTAAATTTCATTTTTGATGTGTGCCGTTGTGCCCACAGTAAAAAAAGACAATAAATCTTGTCTTGTCTTGTCTTGTCTTGTCTTGTTTTGTCCCGCCCCGCCCCACGCCGCCTCATCTTATCTTATCTTGTCTTGTCTTGTCTTGTCTCATTTTTCATTTTGCTTTGCCTTGCCTTGCCTTGACTTGCCTTGCCTTACCTTACCTTACCTTACCTTACCTTACCTTACCTTACCTTATCGTATCTCTTCCCACTTGTTGCTATCCATACTCAGCTGAGCATTGGCAAGCAAGAATAGTCTGTTTTACTAACCCAGAGTGTGTTATGTTTAGCCCTGGGCTTTACTGAGGCTAAAATTACTCTCTCCGAGTGATCTAACTCTCCTGTGTCATACAGATTATTTACTAGGGACATCTTCTTTGGGGAGGATCTTTGCTTCCTTAGTAATTGCCATTCCCTGTGGTCACAAGGGAGAAAGAGGCAGAAACAGTTGGAGATTAATAGGGCCCCCTGAGTCCACCCATTGTGGTATCATCCCCTACCATTACACTTTGTTTTTTATTTGAAAAAAAATGATATGGGTTCCATCTCAAAGGTAAAGACTTCATCAGGGTCCAGGAGATGATCTTTTTTGATTATGCCCCCTCCTCTGGAACAGTTTATACCCAGAGATAAAGTGTTTTGGAGATCTTCATTTTCCATAAGGCATTGAGGATAATGTGTGATTGCATCCAAGGTGGAAAAGATGGATTGTGGGTATTTACCATGATTATATTTTATTATTTTGTTATTGTAAGGTTTATTTTAATCTTAATTGCCAATATACAGAGCATACGCTGCTGAAATTTTGGTCACTTGCAGTAGGACGAAATCCTAAATAAATAAATAAATAAAGGAGAGGAAGAGGAATATTTGTTAAATATGAATACTCAGCTAATTACTCAGAGTGAAAGATGACATGGAAGTAACAAGAATAAAGTCATTTCTGACCCTTTTCAAATCACTTAAAAATAAGTGACAGAAAAGAACCCTTAAGGTAATAGGCGATAATGTAAAATTATATGGATATTTAACTGCACTATTTTACTGTGTTGTAATTATGTCAAAGTACCTTACAATTATTCTCCCATTTAGGTTAACAGATTCAACAATAAGGCAAAGTCAGAGAATAATATTTTATCTTTTTTAACCATAAGTCTGTGCCAGCATCTCTCTCTCTCTGTATATGTATGCATGTGTGTGTTTGTGTCTACATATACATATGCACACATGGATGTATACACTCAAGAAGAGACTGGACAGCCATTTGTCTGAAATGGTATAGGGATACAGAGATAACAAGTGATAATATAGATCATATCAGATTTACATCTAGAAAATAAGGAATTTTTAAATTAGTCCCCAGATGTACAGTTCCTGTTTCACTTTCTCCAATCTTTATAGTTGGAGTGTTCAGATAGAGATATATAGATAGAAGATGGATAGATAGATAGATAGATGATAGATAGATAGATAGATAGATAGTAGAGATAGGTGTAGACAGATAATATAGATAGATAGATAGATAGATAGATAGATAGATAGATAGATAGATAGATAGACTAGATATATTCATAGTGTAATTTGTCTAGTAAATAAAGGTGACTGTCATCTCTCTGTCTGATGGATTGAGTCACCTGATTCTAATGCTCTGAAGTCATTGATTTCTCGTGTTACTTTTGTCACTATGACCTTCAGCAAAGGGAAGACAGTTTTTGTTTTCTCCATCCTTCTTCACCTTTTTGTTTAATTACTTGTTTTCCATTGTCACTTCCAGCCAGCTTTCTAAATCTCTCCTAATTAGAGATGGATGATAAGGAAAGCGAACTGATGACTTCAGCAGAAGATCAAAGTACAGAAGGTGAGATCCTACCCCAAAATGATACAGCTTCTCCTGCCATCAGCAAAACCCACTGGCTGAAACCGAAGTGGGAGACCTTCAGCATTTTGACAGCGTAGGAGAGTCTACAAACATGATACAGGTTAACTTTCTGGAAAGCAGTCAAGAGGATTAGAATTTTAAGCAAACCGGACTAATCTGAATTTCTTGAAAGGATAACAACTGCACATTTTCCTGCATTAGATGAAAAAAACTTAGATTAAAAAAAATCACGTGTCAATGTGTGTTATTTTCAGTAGATGAGAAATGTTCATATTTGGAGGAAGTGCATAAAATGTATACTAAAGTGGAAGCTCAGTATATTGTAAAAATAAAATGCACAGTGGTTAGAATCTGACATTTGCTGTGCCCTTGCACAGGTTGAGAGATGCTGAGTGTGATACATGCTACCAGTCCTTTTTCAGCATGTGCTTGCTTGTCTTCCAGAAGTACCATTGCTGAGCAGGTAGGCATGAAGAAGGCAGACTGGGGCTAGGAAGCTATCATATTTGAAATCAGTAGGGAGGTTGAGAAGAGGCAAGAGAAGAATACCAATAAACTGAAATGCATAGGAAATGTCATGCAGACTCTTAGAATAAAAGAGTTAGTGGTAAGAGTGGGGAAATCCCAAAAGGAAGGAAGACACACTCTTTACCAAAAGAGTCAACCATAGTTGCTGTTGAAAGATTCGGAGGCTGTCAACTGGCTGAATTTCTCTCTGGTTTTCCTAAGGACGAACCTGCCTGGCAAAACCAGCATGTAGAATGTGAAGTAGGGCCCAGTGGGCAGAAGTTGTTTTAAAATCAGTTGCTATCCAAAAACTAACACATGATGTAGAACTCAGCTGGGACTGTTCTCTGGTTGCCTCTTTTCTTTAAATTGCTAGGAGAAGAAAAGTGTCCTGAATTTCTTTGATTTGCTTACATCTTATGTTGCAATGGAAACTGAACTTAAAAAGATAACTGAAAACAAGAAAGGAGGCTCATCAAAGTACTAGATCAGACATGTCAAACACAAGGCCCGGGGGCCGGATCCGGCCTGCGAAGTGGTTTCATGTGGCCCGCGAAGCCATCCTGGAAACAGTGAGGGAACGGCCCCCACTGCCTTGGCCCTGGCCCAGAGACCCTCCTTCTGCCAGAAACCCTCAGATCTGTCCCACTCCTGCCTGGGCCCCCATAGGCACCCTTGATGCAAACAATGTAGAGCTGGCCACGCCCACCTAGTAGGCCATGCCCACCCAGGCCACACCCACCCGGCCTCCTGAGGGCAACCGCAATGCTGAAGCGGCCCTCAATGAAATTGAGTTTGACACCCCTGTACTAGATGGGGCAAACAACAAGGGTTTTGGTTTTTTTTGAAGTTTACCTTCTCAGGTAGGTAAACCTCAAAAAAATTGGGGGATGGGGAGACAAAACAGGCTTTACAATTTAACTATGAGTTTTGTAGGTTTTCTAAAGCAAACAAACAAATAGCAGAAAACTATATAGAACAGTTTTACACGTTCATAGATGATTCATAAATTCATTTTTTAAAAAACCTGGTAATAGAGCTGTTTGGGTCTATATTCTGTCTTTTGATGTGTAAGCAGTTCTTTCTCCTCTCCAAACCTTTGTCACTTTGGCTCTACTTCTAGGAATATGTATAACCACAATGTTAGGCAATATCTCCAGATGGATCAAGAATGGAGAGGTTGAGAGTCAAACTGCACCATCACCATCACAAACTGCAGTATTATCAGGAGGTTGAGAATGCTGTAGAAGTGATCTCACTAAATGGTTGCTCAGTTAAAAATAATTGAATCTGGAACTCTTGCCCTGATTTTACACGTTTTGGTGTATGAGCTTATTTTTTTGTTAATACTCAAACATTGTCCTGGTTTGCATTCAAGCAAGAAAGTTATAGATGCTACTAACTATTGTTTAGAGCCTTACTTGTGGTGTATAATGAGGAGGCAGAGATCTATTTTTCCTAATTCACATTTCAGAACCAGAACAAATCAGGCCATCTCCCATTGAAGCCCACACAAGGCTGATTGACTATTTCTGTAGCCAAGTGTGTGTGTGTGTGTGTGTGTGTGTGTTTGTTTGTGTGTGTTGTGGTCCTGCTGGCTGCCTTAAACATCCTAAAGATGAAAAGCCTGGCTTAAACTAAAATAATTAACAAATAAACAAATAGCATCCTGTATTTTCCAGAAAACTGAACAGATGGCATCTGAAACCTTTTCCTCTGCTTTATTACAAGGTTGCAATCTGCATCCAGTCAAGTCTATGCTGTGATTTTATTTATTTGCCGCATTCTGAAATTTATAAAAAAAATATTGGTATTTTATATCCTGCCTCTTCTCTGGAAATTCAAGGGACAGTGACAAAGCATTGCCATCCACAGTTTTCCCACAACAATCCTGTTGTATAGATTAGCTTGGGGGGAAAAAGGAGGGAGGAGGGACTGGCTAAACTTGCATCTCCCCACCTGAAGGAAGACACCATCTGGCTTCCATTTTTGTGAACACAGAATTATTAATAGTGTCCATTCCCATAGATTTGATAGGTTGCAAAATTTCTTTTTCACCACGATGGCTCTGCATAAGGATTAAGATACATCGAAAAGCCCATGAAGCAAAGAGAAACCTGATAGGGTGGTTCCCAAATGTGTGAATTAATCCAGAATTTCCAAAGCTCCTGAGATATTTGAGGGGGGGGGATCTGAGCTTAGATGCAAAGCCTTAGCTCTCTATTTGTCTTGAATACACAACTTGGCAAAAAAAGTGAGGGACTGAGGAAATTATAACACAGCGTGAGCAAGATGACTCTGTGGGTATTTGCTGAATTTCTCAAAGAAGTGGAGTAGAAAGAGCTAAAGCTATTTGGGAACTGACCTGGAAATACATTAAATCTGGTAGGCAAAGATGAGAGAGAATGAAAGAGATAGAGCTCCTAATACCACACTTGGCAAAAAATAAAATAAAAAGCTTTCTAATTATCTAAGCTGTGTCAGTGGAAAATTTATTCTTGAAGGAAATGAACAAGGGTTCAAAAAAATGATGCACTTGACAACACATGCTGACTTGTCATAAAATTCATTTCCATGAATTAAAGGGAATAAAGGATTTATTTATTTTTGCAATAGATCCTTGGGGGTAAAAAGCAACACTGCCCCACCCTAACCTTCTGAAAATCAAGTGGAGACTGCCCTTTTTTGACATGAGCAATCTCTGCATTTAAATCTAAGGGACTGTCTCTCTTGCTAAGTAACAGAGTTACAGCAGCTGTATAAAGAGAGCTCTCCCTGCACGAGTACAGAAGAATGGGAGAGTCGGGACTCATAGAAGGATGATCCAATCTCCTTTAATGTCTTGAGTTTCAGCCTCTCAAGCTCCCACAGTGGGTTGTTTGCTTGCCTTCTGTGTAAGTTAAGCATGTCAACTGGGTTCCTTAAAAACAAATCTGTGGGCAAGGCAGAATCACTGAGTATTCACAGACCATAAGCTTCAAGTTTGTCTTGGGGCAGCAAAGGCAACATCTGTTCCAGAGACAAGTCAGTACAGCTGCTAAAAGCAACCTGGCATCAACCCCTGGAGGCATCTGTTGACCTCCATCAGAGGAATGCTGCCAGCCAGATGATGGTATTGCCTTGTCTTCCATACAGTATCACAGGAAAACAAAACTCTGCCCTAAAAGCAAGGGAGGCGTTTTCATTGTCTGTCCAACAGAGATGGCCCATGCCTACTTATCTAAGCCAATGAGTGAAAAAATAATTCATTCCCTCTTCTCACCCTGTTGCCTGTGGGAGAAGGATTATATCCCCTCTAGGAATGAGTTCCAATGGGAGGCTGCTATTGAAGCTTATTTTAGATTCTTTGGTTTCAGGCTCTTAAGTTTAATAGCAATGCCAATCATTCTCGACTTTGCATCATGCATTCCATTGTTCCTTTCAGATACATTTCCCACACTAAGATAAACAATGCAAAGACATGGACATTGGTCATTTTTTAGAGTTCTTTAAAAAAACAGAAGCCACTTGATCTGATTGTAGGTGGAATAGAATGATACAGTCTAGAGCAAAGATGGGCAATTAATTTCCCCAAGGAGAGAGATGAGAAACTGGGATTGTTGTAGAGGGCCAAACCAATAGGGCTGTAAAGGGGTGTATACATGCACACATGCGTGTAGTAGTCACCTTCAAAATAAAAACAATCCATGCAGGCCAGACAATTTATTGATTTAATGATTTAAAGTACTAGCATTCTTCAGTTTGTAAGACTTCTAGAATGTCAGGTGGAATAAGAAAAAAAATAAGATTTGCCCTGCTTTCTTCCGAGCATCGTTTACATATTCAAAAGTGGTAACAAAAAGGAAAACAAGATGGCAAGGGAGATGGAAAGCAGAGTAGCGCAGGCCCCAGTTCTTTAATTTCTGATGGTTCAAATATTGGACACCTTTGATTGACTGCCAAGATGTCTCCTATGACAACCTTTCACTGGACCACAATCCTGTTGCTTTTCTTCAGGAAACCACTGCTCATAAAACCCTCTGTGAGGAAGGAGGAGCAGCAGTATTTATTTTGCTTTCTTGTCCTCACCAAAAATTGGCTGCAATGATCACTGCACAAGGCAGGAGTAGCCACATCTGATAACTACAACAATTGAATAGAACATCTCCATTTACATTCATCTCATGGGATAATTCTCACCTAGGAGAAGAAAAGCCTAGATCGACTGGATAATAATTGGCAGGCTTTCGTGTGCAATATTCAAAGGTCTGCAGAAGTGCAGGTAGAGCATTGTAGAGGTTGGGGAGAGGAGTTAAGCCTGTAGTTGTGCCTCCAGAACACTTTTCATCTTTAATAGTTCGCTTTTTAATCTGGACTCAACACTTGCAAATGGCTCCACAGAGAACCGGAGTGTAATTTTTCACATTGTTGCAGCAAGCACCAACTTTTCAAGGAATCGTGGGAAGGCTGGTTTTAGTCATGTTTATATATGTTTATAGGGATGCAGTGGCTCAATGGGTTGGGACGCTGAGCTTGTCGATCAGATGGTCAGCAGTTTGGCGGGTCAAATCCTGAGTGCCGCGTAACAGAGTGAACGCCTGTTACTCATCCCAGCTTCTGCCAACCTAGCAGTTCGAAAGCACGTAAAAATGCAAGTAGAACAATAGTGGGAAGGTAACAGCGTTCCGTGCGCCTTTGGCATCTAGTCATGCTGGCCACATGACCACGGAGACGTCCTCGGACAAGCGCTGGTTCTTCGGCTTTGAAACGGAGATGAGCACCGGCCCCTAGAGTCGGAAACGACTAGCACGCATGTGCGGGGGAACCTTTACTTTTTTATATATGTTTATATGTGTTTGGGTGAGTTGTGTGTGTGAATAAGCTTGTCTGATCTTGGAAACCTCCAGGATCAATCATTAATCATTATCACAAACTACCAGGAAATCCCAGAGCTGTTGGTTAGAGAAGTAAAAAAAAAATAATAATCAAGAAACCAAGCAAGAACAAAGCTAGCCACTTTGATTTTGATTCAAGAAATCTTCCTTGAAGTAACCTGTATTCAAGGAACACTTGAAGGAATCTAATTATATCCTTATATCCTGGAGGTTTTTAAGAAGAGACTGGACAGCCACTTGTCTGAAATGGTATAATGTCTCCTGCACGAGCAGAGGGTTGGACTAGTAGACCTCCAAGGTGTCTTTCAGCTCTCTTTTCATTCATTGGTTTCGCATATCGCTGAGAATATCTGGGTGTTGCTAAATGAATCAGTTTGCGGGCAGGCTTCCTTGGCAGATGGCAGAAGCAAATAGCAACTGCAATGTAAATAGTTGTACTTGAAAATACCTGGGAGGTAAAGTCTAACATTTATGTGCCTCCTGACCCCAATAACTGAAAAGCAAAATTGTACCTATTTTCTTATTTCTTCATCCGCTTAGATGTTGTTCCTGGCAAAATGAATGATCTGGAGCTAGTTGGTTTTTATGAGGCTCTTAATGTTTCCTCTTTACTATAATCTACTTGCCATCAACCAGTGACCTTATTATAAGGTTTTCATACATTCCCACTAATAAAAGGACACAATTTTATATCTTCCTGTTTAAGAAAATGGCTTATGCAGCTCTGCATGATTCCATGTAAGTGCCCTTTTTGAAGACTGATAATGATTTTGGGGTGCAATGCTGTCGAAAATATCCATAGGTGGTCTGTAATAAGCATAAGGGCCAAATTATGTAATTCTCTACTTAATAAGGAAAAAAAAAATACAAAGCCAGGGTTTCAGGTAGGAAAAAAGAACAGAGAATATCCAGGGGTTAGCAAATAATAATTGGGGAAGAATGGGATTGTCTATTTTCTATTTTTTTTTAATTGAGCAATTAGATGGTGCTACAAGGTGTGTTGCCAGGAGAGAAGAAGACACACATGAACAAAAGGTAGGTTGATAGAGCCAATCATAATTTATGGCTGCTAAGGAATCCTCTCTGTTTATCATTGCTTGTTTGTATTGCACATTGGACCCTTCCGGTGGCTGTTCCTATGGAAAACTGTGGCAGTTCACTTGAAAAGAGGGATGGAAAATCTGTAACTTTGCAGAGGTTGTTGTTACTGCAACGTCTCTTGTTATTTGCAATACAGCTAGAGGCAAGTCTGTTGTCTGAGAGCTTTCAGATTTCTCTTCCTTGACTTGGAATGCTTAAAGTCTCCTGCAGCAAAGAGAAGATTACAGACTCAGTTGTTTATTGGGCTGTAATCTTGGTATTGACTTACTTTTGTTTACATTTTCTTAACTCTCAGATGTTTCTCAGGGAGGCAGACTGGGCATGCAGGAGGAGGGATAAATTGCTATTTCATTTACCTGGCTGGAAACTAACCAAAGAGAGAAGCAACCGAGGACTAAGGAGAAATTTCCTAACGGTGAGAGCAATCAACCAGTGGAATGACTTGCCTTCAGAAGTTGTGGCTGCTCCATCACTGGAGGCTTTCAAAAAGAGACTGGACAACCATTTGTCTGAAATGGTATAGGGTCTTCTGTTCAAGCAGGGTGCTGGACTAGAAGACCTCCGAGGTCCCTTCCAACTCTATTATTCTATGTTCTATGCTCCATGTACCCAATGCCTACAATTAAATGTGGTAGAGATCATTTTCTACTTAGAAGCCAGTTAGATTTCAGAGCATCTTAATACTTAGAGCATGTTTGTAAATCAGCAGATGTTGGGCTATTTTCCAACACCATCCACCAGAAGAAAGTTTGGTCTTTTTATGTGTACCTGTGTGCATCTTTGTATAAGTGAAATGTCACAAATAAGCCTTCAATAACATCCAGGTGTATTAGTCAGTGTCCACGGAGTGGGTTTAGATTACAATTCAGAACAACATCTAGCCTCAAGGTTCAGGACTCAGTTTCTTAAAGGCTACATCTTGACAAGCTGCCTTTGGCTTTTGTTCTTTTTCCTGCTTTTCTTTCAGTGCCTCAAGATAACAAAACTCGTGCATCAATTAGCAGACCACACAAGGTTATTTTTTATTTCCAGTATTCATGCTTCCAGTGTGCCATGCAATACAAACAAGTTATTCAAGGTAAATACCAAATACAGGGGAAAAAACCATGACAAGAGAAATATTTTGGCTCCCTCAATGCTTTTTGAAGTCTTTGATAACAAATTTCATACCTTGCACTCCATCAAGACAACAGTCATCTGTTGGGAATACATTACACAAAAGAAAGTGAATAACAGAACAGTACATAACTCTTCAGGCATTCTTCGTGATTCTGGAACCTAAATTCATTTTTCTATTTTTTTGACCTCTGAAAAATCACACAGGGTCAAACATCAAACTGAATAAAACAGACAGACATACAAATTTGTTAACTCTAGAGTGCAAATGCCATCATAAAACTATTTTCTATCTTTTCAAATAGGACATTTCCTTTGGCAAACATTTAAAGTTCTTTCTTTCTTTCTTTCTTTCTTTCTTTCTTCCTTCCTTCCTTCTGTCAAACCCTCGTCTCCGCCGGGAATAACAGGCACTCAGGAAAAACCACGACGAAGTACGGATGACTGCAGAGAGCACCTTTAATGTCAGGATCTCCAAGCATTAATAAAGTCAGCGTTGAGAGTCACACTCTCCAACGCGCCTTTTATTCTATGCCTGTAACAAGGTAGCAGCCCCACCCTTAGGCCCCACCCCTCCCCCGTGCAGACCAGCATCCGCCTGGTCTGCATAAATACTCCACCCCCCTACTTCATTACCCCACGCCCAACTCCCTCCACCGCCACCGTGATTCCCTGCGCGGAAAAAAAAACAAGTCCACCCCCCCTAAAGTCCCGGTTGTGCTCCCCTCCACCATTGTACGCCCTTGCGTCACACCCATGGCCCCTTGGCGGTCCCCAAAGTCCGGGCGCAGCTGTTCAGTGCCCCGTGTCGCTGCCGGCGTGTCTGCAGTCGCAGCCGTAGCCGTTTCAAGCCGCCGCTCAGCTTGCAGCCGCCTCCCAGCCGATCGAACTCTACAGGCCCCGGCAACAGCTTCCATCCGCCTCCCAGCTGATTGAGCCGAGACGGACTGTCCCCCGGCCGCCAGCACCGGCGCGGCCTCCCGTAGCGCTGCCGTGGATCCGACGCTCGCCCGCTGGACAGCTGGTAGGTGTGGGCGTGGCTGGGCTCCTGGTGCAGCGCGGGCGTCTGCCTTCGCCCGCCGCACAGCTTGCAGCATGCCCGTGGATCCGACGCTCGCCCGCTGGACAGCTGGTAGGTGTGGGCGTGGCTGGGCTCCCGGTGCTGCGTGGGTAACCGCGACCGTGCTCCCCTGGCTCCCCGTGAAGTGTCGAGCCCGTAGGGCTTGACACCTTCCTTCCTTCCTTCCTTCCTTCCTTCCTTCCTTCCTTCCTTCCTTCCTTCCTTCCTTCCTTGTTGAAAACTGTCGCACTTGACTTAATTGCTTTATGTTTATGTATTATGCATATTCCCCTTCATGGATTACTGCCTTGTCGTGGTGAAGGGGCTTGCATAATTCAATGAAGCTATGAGCTATGCCGTGCAGGGCCACCCAAGACGGACAGGTCATAGCAGAGCGTTGTTGTGGGCGATTTCTGCAAACGCCAGTAGATCAGCCCAATCTGCCTGTTGGTACGAGACATAGCTGCGCAGGTATTGCTCCACCGCTGCGTTGGCCCGTTCAGCAGCACCATTCGTGCAGGGATGGTACCCCGAGCTTAATCCCTGAGATGACCCGATGAACTGGAGGAATTCACGCCAAAACCTGGCAGTAAACTGCACTCCCCGGTCCGATATAATGCGTCTAGGCGCCCCGTGTAAGCGGTACACATGGGTTATGAATAGCCAGGCCAGACGCCGGGCCGAGGGTAAACCCCTCAACGGGACAAAATGAGCCTGTTTAGAAAACAGGTCAACCACGGTCCAGATAACAGTGTATCCGTGGCTCTCTGGTAGGTCCACAATGAAATCCATCCCAATGTCCTGCCATGGCCGGTTAGGGTCTGCCACCGTCTGTAAAAGCCCCGCTGGCTTCCCGGGCTGGGGTTTGGTCATAGCACACGTGCGGCAACGCTGGACATATTCTTTGACCTGCCGCCTCATTCCTGGCCACCAGAACTGACGTCTAGCAAGGTGCAGGGTTTTCAGGAATCCAAGGTGTCCGGCCTGTTTGGCGTCATGGCACCTATAAAGCACAGTCTCTCGCAAGGTTTGCGGTACATACACCTTACTCTCATACCAGGCCAGGTCATCCCGTCGGGTTAGGAGTCGCGGGTGTTGCTGTAACCAGTCATCTTCCACCAGAGCTTTTTTCAGCTGCTGTACAAGGCCCTCCACACCCTTGTTCTGAACAACCTGTACCATCTCTGGGACAAGAGGAGGGATAAGAGCCTGCACCACCTCCTCCCGCTGGTTGTCATACTGCGGAAGCCGCGAGAGGGCATCCGCCAGGAAATTCTCCCCCCCCGGAACGTATTTCAGGGTAAACCTGAACCGCCTGAAATACAGGGCCCACCGTACATGCTTAGGGGCCAACTTATGTGGGGACTGTAGGGCTTCTAAGTTCCTGTGGTCTGTCCACACTTCGAAAGGCTTCTCTGCCCCCTCTAGGAGATGCCGCCATGTCTCCAACGCCCACCGAACGGCGTAGGCCTCCTTTTCCCAGATAGCCCAGGCGCGTTCGGTGGTTGACAGTTTTTTGGACGCATAAGCACAAAGCTGCAATGCGCCTTTACTGTTGTGTTGTAATAGAACAGCTCCGACTGCCACGTCACTAGCATCTGCTTGCACAACGTATGGTGCTGCTGGGTCGGGATGCAACAGTATGGGCTCTCGGGTGAACAAACCTTTCAAGGTCTCGAAGGCCCGTTGACACTCTACGGTCCACGTTACACGCAACCCTGGCCGTGGTTTCACCGCTAACTTCTTAGTTTTGAGCAAGTCTGTTAATGGAAGAGCTACTGCAGCAAAAGATGGTATGAATTGGCGGTAAAAATTGGCAAACCCCAGGAAGCTCTGTAGCTGTCGTCTGGTCCCCGGGGCTTGCCACTGCAATATAGCCTCCACTTTCTTGGGATCCATGGCAATCCCGGCCGCTGAGACCCGATAACCCAAGTAGTCCAGTCGAGACGCGTGAAATTCACATTTTGATAGTTTCATGTACAACCGTGCGTCTAGGAGTTTTCGCAAAACCTGGCGTACAAGGGCAACGTGCTGGTCCATTGTCTCCGTATATATAAGGATGTCGTCAAGATACACGAGCACCCCCCTATATAAATGTTCATGCAAAACCTGATTTATTAGTTGCATGAACACGGCGGGGGCCCCCTGGAGTCCGAATGGCATTACACGAAATTGATAACTGCCCAATGGGCAGTTAAACGCCGTTTTCCACTCATCTCCTTTCTTGATGCGCACCCGGTAATAGGCCTCGCGTAAGTCCAAGCGGGTAAACACCCTCCCCTTAGCCAGGTGGGACAACATGTCTTTCATTAAAGGCAGTGGATACAAATGTTCAATACACACTGCATTGACCCCCCGGTAGTCCACACAAAGACGCAGGCCCCCATCTTTCTTCTCCCTGAAAAGAACTGGTGCTGCCATCCGCGAGCGAGCTGGCTGTATGAACCCCCGTGCAAGATTCTTATCGATATAATTTCGGAGTTCTGTCATCTCCCGCGGGGTCATGGCATACATCCGGGGCTTAGGAAGCTTGACCCCCGGCTCTAGCTCAATCGCGCAGTCCATCGGTCGATGGGGTGGCAGGAGATCGCATTCCTGCTCACTGAACACCTCAAGGAATTTGATATACTCTGGTGGCACGTGTACCTCTGCCCCAGCCCTGCAACTCTCCTCTGGTTTCCCTGGCGGGCCAGAGGTGCTTGGCCGCTCATGATCAGGGGGCTGTGGCCCAATCCCTAAGCGCAGGTGACGACAACCCCCCTCCCACCAAATGGTCGGCCCCCACCTGTCCAGCCATGTTAACCCCAAGATCACCTCCTCCGTCATGGAGGGCACCACGATGAACCGCAACCGCTCCCAGTGCTCCCCCATATCCAGCCGCACAAGTTCTGTGACATGGGTGATAGGCGCCCCCCCCAGAAGAGACCCATCCACCTGCTGAAACCGTATTGGACTCCTCAACCGAACCACCCCAACACCCAGTGTGGCCACCACCTTCCGGCTAATAAGACACCTCGTGCTACCCGAATCAATTAAAGCCCTAAACCCCATCACCTCCCCCGTGGCAGGATTGGTTAACGTAACCGGAACTGAAAATGGGCTAACCGGAGCACTTACCATGGGGTCCTCCTCTGGCCTATCACCATGCTCGTAATACTCCACGTTCACATTGATGGCACCGTCCCCCTCCGTCTGGCCGCTTCCCCCTGTTGTTGACTCCACAGCTTGCCGAGAAGCCCGGGAACGCTCTGCAAAGCGCCCGGGGGTTGTGCTCCTTGCTGGAGTTGCTGTTGCAACCACCCGAGATGCAGGTATAGGGCAGGCGGCCACGCGATGCCCTGGCTGATCGCATCTGAAGCATCGCAGAACGGACCGTGGTGGCTGGATGGCAGGACCCAGCGACGATGGCGGCGGCTTCTGCACTTGGCCCTGCGATCTCGGCGGGACCTGACGGGAATCTCCTATGGGCCGTACACGCCGTTGACAAACCTGTAAGGCCACATCCAGCTCGACCGTGACCCGCAGCCACTCTTGGAGCCTAGGAGGGATCCCCCGGACGATACAAGCTCGTAGGAGAGAATCGTCCAGTCCGGCCCGGAAATGGTGAACCAACATTCTCTCTGGCCAGGAACTGAGCCTGCCAGCCACTTCACGAAAGTCCTGCACATAGGCTGTAGCTGGACGCCCGTTCTGCCGCAAGCCAACGATCTCAGCTTCCGCTCGATGCGTGCGCGTCACATCCTTGAAGCGTTGCGTACACGATTCGAGGATGTGACGCGCACGCATCGAGTGGATGCTGCTACCTTGTTACAGGCATAGAATAAAAGGCGCGTTGGAGAGTGTGACTCTCAACGCTGACTTACTGTCAAACCCTCGTCTCCGCCGGGAATAACAGGCACTCAGGAAAAACCACGACGAAGTACGGATGACTGCAGAGAGCACCTTTAATGTCAGGATCTCCAAGCATTAATAAAGTCAGCGTTGAGAGTCACACTCTCCAACGCGCCTTTTATTCTATGCCTGTAACAAGGTAGCAGCCCCACCCTTAGGCCCCACCCCTCCCCCGTGCAGACCAGCATCCGCCTGGTCTGCATAAATACTCCACCCCCCTACTTCATTACCCCACGCCCAACTCCCTCCACCGCCACCGTGATTCCCTGCGCGGAAAAAAAAACAAGTCCACCCCCCCTAAAGTCCCGGTTGTGCTCCCCTCCACCATTGTACGCCCTTGCGTCACACCCATGGCCCCTTGGTGGTCCCCAAAGTCCGGGCGCAGCTGTTCAGCGCCCCGCGTCACTGCCGGCGTGTCTGCAGTCACAGCCGTAGCCGTTTCAAGCCGCCGCTCAGCTTGCAGCCGCCTCCCAGCCGATTGAACTCTACGGGCCCCGGCAACAGCTTCCATCCGCCTCCCAGCTGATTGAGCCGAGATGGACTGTCCCCCGGCCGCCAGCACCGGCGCGGCCTCCCGTAGCGCTGCCGTGGATCCGACGCTCGCCCGCTGGACAGCTGGTAGGTGTGGGCGTGGCTGGGCTCCTGGTGCAGCGCGGGTGTCTGCCTTCGCCCGCCGCACAGCTTGCAGCACGCCCGTGGATCCGACGCTCACCCGCTGGACAGCTGGTAGGTGTGGGCGTGGCTGGGCTCCCGGTGCTGCGTGGGTAACCGCGACCGTGCTCCCCTGGCTCCCCGTGAAGTGTCGAGCCCGTAGGGCTTGACACCTTCCTTCCTTCCTTCCTTCCTTCCTTCCTTCCTTCCTTCCTTCCTTCCTTCCTTCCTTCCTTGTTGAAAACTGTCGCACTTGACTTAATTGCTTTATGTTTATGTATTATGCATATTCCCCTTCATGGATTACTGCCTTGTCGTGGTGAAGGGGCTTGCATAATTCAATGAAGCTATGAGCTATGCCGTGCAGGGCCACCCAAGACGGACAGGTCATAGCAGAGAGTTCTGACAAAATGTGATCCACGGGAGAAGGAAATGGCAACCCACTCCAGTATCTTTGCCATGAAAACCCTCTGGACAGTACCAAAAGGGAATACAACATGATGCTGGAAGATGAGCCCCTCAGGTTGGAAGGCGTCCAATATGCTACTGGGGAAGAACAGATGGCTAGTACTAGTAGCGCCAGAGAGAATGAAGCGACTGGGCCAAAGCCGAAAGGACGCTCAGCTGTGGATATGTCTGGTGGTAAAAGGAAAGTCTGATGCTGTAAAGATTTTTTTCTCCATAGGAACCTGGAATGTAAGATCCATGAATCAAGGAAAGCTGGACGTGGTGAAACAAGAGATGACAAGACTGAACATCGACATCTTAGGTATCAGCAAACTAAAATGGACAGGAATGGGTGAATTTAATTCAGATCACCATCAGGTATGCTACTGCGGGCAAGAATCCCTCAGAAGAAATGGAGTAGCCTTTATAGTCAATAAAAGAGTAGGAAAAGCAATACTGGGATACAATCCTCAAAATGACAGAATGATCTCAGTTCGAATCCAAAGTAAACCATTCAATATCACAGTAGTCCAAGTCTATGCCCCAACCACCAATGCTGAAGAGGATGAAACTGACCGGTTCTATGAAGTCCTACAGCACCTTATAGAATTAACACCAAAAAATAATGTCCTTATCATCATGGGGAATTGGAATGCTAAAGTAGGAAGCCAAAAGATAACCGGAATAACAGGCAAGTTTGGCCTTAGAGTACAAAATGAAGCAGGGCACAGGCTGATAGAATTTTATCAAGAGAATACGAGGGTCATAGCAAACACTCTTTTCCAACAACCCAAGAGACAGCTCTACACATGGGCATCACCAGACGATCAACACAGAAATCAGATTGACTATGTGCTCTGCAGCCAAAGATGGAAAAGCTCTATACAGTCAGTAAAAACAAGACCAGGAGCTGACTGTGGCTCAGACCATGAGCTTCTCATTGCAAAGCTTAGGCTTAAACTGAAGAAAGTAGAGAAAAGCACTAGGCCACTCAGGTATGAATTAAATCATATCCCTGTTGAATATACAGTAGAGGTGACAAATAGATTTAAGGAATAAGATCTGATAGACAGAGTGCCTGAAGAACTATGAACAGAGGTTCACATAAAGGAGTTCCAGAAAAACATCTACTTCTGCTTCATTGACTATGCTAAAGCCTTTGATTGTTTGGATCACAACAAACTGTGGCAAGTTCTTAAAGAGATGGGAGTAGCAGCCCATCTTATTTGTCTCTTGAGAAACCTATATGCAGGTCAAGAAGCAATAGTGAGAACTGGACACGGAACCACTGATTGGTTCAAAATTGGGAAAGGAGTCCAGCAAGGCTGTATACTGTCACCCTGCCTATTTAACTTATATGCAGAGTACATCATGAGAAAGGCAGGGCTAGATGAATCAAAAGTTGGAATTAAGATTGCCGGGAGAAATATTAAGAACCTAAGATGATACCACTCTAATGGCAGAAAGTGAAGAAGAACGAAAGAGCCTCTTGTTGTGGGTGAAGAAGGAGAGTGCAAAACTTGTGTTGAAACTTAACATTAAGAAAACCAAGATCATGGCATCCGGCCCTCTCAATTCCTGGCAAATAGATGGGGAAGAAATGGAGGTAGTGACAGATTTTATTTTCCTGGGCTCCATTTCTTTCACTGCAGATGGGGACTGTAGCCAAGAAATTAAAAGATGCTTGCTCCTGGGGAGGAAAACAATGGCAAATCTAGACAGCACAGTAAAAAGCAGAGACATCACCCTATCAACAAAAGTGTGTATAGTCAAGGCTATGGTCTTCCCAGTTGCAATGTATGGCAGTGAAAGTTGGACCATAAGAAAGGCTGAGTGCCAAAGAATTTAGGCCTTTGAACTATGGTGCTGGCGAAGACTCCTGTGAGTCCCTTGGACTGCAAGGCGATCAAACCGGTCAGTCCTGGAGGAGATCAACACTGACTGTTCTTTAGAAGGCCAGATCATAAAGTTGAAGCTCAAATACTTTTGCCACCTAATTGGAAGGAAGGAGTCACTGGAGAAGAGCCTAATGCTGGGAAAGATTGAGGGCAATAGAAGAAGGGGACGACAGAGAATGAGGTGGCTGGATGGAGTCACTGAAGCAGTTGTTGTTGTTAGCTGTGAAGTCGTGTCCGACCCATCGCGACCCTATGGACAATGTTCCTCCAGGCCTTCCTGTCCTCTACCATCTTCTGGAGTCCATTTAAGCTCAACTGAAGCAGTAGGCTTGAGCTTAAATGGACTCCAGAAGATGGTAGAGGACAGGAAGGCCTGGAGGAACATTGTCCATGGGGTCGCGATGGGTCGGACACGACTTTGCAGCTAACAACAACAACAACAACAACAATTATGCATATTCCTTTCACATTTTATTAATCAGAAGTAGGAAACTCTAATGTTTTGAGATTGATGATCACATCTGAAATTTTGAAGACAGGCTGTGGCTCTTTTTTAAAGATGCATCTATACCTACAGCCACTTATTACATCCTGATTTATCAGAATGATTCCAAAGACACACACCCCTCCTCCATTCCTATTTTTCTTTGAGGTATTGTTGTGTAGCTTTCTCTTTCTCTCAGCTGCTGGAGGTGCTTCCAAACTAAATGCTAAGAGATAAGGGGCTGTTGCAGTTATGGTGTTTGAACCAGGTTGAAACCCAGATTCTTGTCTACCTTCAGCCATGTGAGGAGAAAGCATACTAGGTGACTGTGGGTCAGGATATAAATCTAAGAAAGGATGACAAGAATAGAAACAACTTTCTAAGGAGGTTTCTGTATTTGAGGTCCAGTGACATACTTGGTAATGAATAAGATGCAAAATACTTCTTTCTTTTCAACAGATCATCTTTTCCAGTAATAATAATAATAATAATAATAATAATAATAATAATAATAATAATAATAATAATAATAATAATAATAACTAATGCCATGAAAGCAAAGATACAAAAATCTACTGACAATCCAAATTGCCGACTTTGCAACGACAAAGTTGAAACTGTTTCACATTTAATATGAATCAGTTTGCAGCAAAATCGCGCAAACTGATTACAAAGCTAGACATGACTGAGTTGCTAAACTAATCCACTGGACATTGTGTAAAAAATACGGCTTGCCTGTGTCTGAAAAGTCGTGGGAACCTAGGGTGGAAAAAGTTGTTGAGAATAAGAGGGTGAAGATTTTTTGGGACTTCCGAATACAGACAGATCGCCATTTGGAACACAACACGCCAGATATCACAGTCATAGAGAACCGAAGTGTAAAGTTGATTGATATCACTGTACCAGGTGATGCCAGAGTCGAAGAAAAAGAACTGGAAAAAATTACAAAATACTGCGACCTGGCCATCGAAACTGTGCGATTATGGATGAAACGTGTAACAGTGATACCCATTGTCATCGGGGCACTGGGAACTATGTCCAAAATCTTTGCAAAATACATCAAGAAATTGCAGCTTCCTGCAATAACTCCAGCAAAGCTACAAAAAACTGTGCTACTCGGAACATCTTACATTTTAAGGAGATACCTGGTTGATACCTAGAATGCTGGCAGCAACCCATGTCAACCATTAGTGCCAGTCAGTTTGAGTGTTCATTTGACTGAGTTTCATGTTTTATGAATAAAAATTTTATATAATAATATAATTTATTTTAAAGTATAAGATGTTGAATGAGCCAGATATCACATATATTGATTGCATAACTGAAAACATCTACTCAGTTTTCCATTTTACTCCATGGGACAAAAATGAAAAACTGATCCTTAACTTGAAATCCTTAAAATGATTTAATTCCTGAGTATGCCAGGGAATATCCTTTCTTCCTTTTAAGATCTTCTAGGAATCTGTTTGGTTTTAATTATGTAAGACATTATATTTTTATGACTATTGTCCAGGAACTGATTTAAAACATAAATGAAATGAAATTATTTCAGGGTTAGCTGGAGTTTAAAATGTACTCAGTGATTAATCTCGTGTGATCAGCTCCTAAGAACACTTGCTTCAGTTGCTAAAAAATGGAGAGGTGAGTTCCAGGGAGTTTGAGATGGGAAACACTGAAAATAAATCATGTAAACTTTAAAATAGATATAATACAGATAAAAGGTAAACTCCAAATCCAAGGCAAATAGTCCTTATAAATTTGTCTTCCTCAGAGATCCAAAAATGTTAATTTTGACTTCCATAATCTACAGGTTGTTTTTCTTCATTAGAATTAACAGCTACCCTCAGCCTGATATGTATTCAGCACCTTGCTATTTTTTTTATCCATAGGAAAACTTATAAATGTCCTTCCTATTGAAGAATTCATAGGAAAATCATAGTGTTGTTTTAAGAGTAACTATTATGTAGACCTCCACCTACCTTTCAGATCTATTTCCATATTTAGAAAGCAACAAATGAGTGTAAAAATAGATGGAAGATCTGGGCTGATTTTGCTTTAGTTTTCTTTATTGAAATCCAATTGTGGAAAGGCAAGCAGTATGGTGAGAGCAGTGTCTGTGTTTAATCCTTTCTCTCAGCTATTTTTCCCTCAATTGAAATTCTTCCACTAATTGTCATGTGCCTTATGAGGGGAAAAAAAATATAGGCCTGGGGATTATTTCCAGATTCCTTCAATTTCAAATGTTGGTGCCATTAGCTATGTATAACTAAACAAATTTGTTTCCTAATTAGCCCTTGAAATCTAGTCTTGTTGTATTGTAAATAAGAAGTCCTTCTGGCAATGTCCTTTATTAGGAGTTACTGACTCAATTTCTTTTGTTTGTTCTCTGCGGTATCTCTTTTTAATTGGAATTGTACTAGATTTTGTTTGGTATTGTGTTTTAGCAATACTAGTCCCCCAAAGAGGAGCCAAGATGGTAATATAACAGCAGCTTCTGAAATAAGCTCTTGGCTTGTAATATACCATACCACTTCTATCTTAACCCAAAGTCACTCAAAATGCCACCAAGAGAAAGAAAAGAACTTGGAGTAGCCTCAGCAATGTTACTGGAACCCACAAATTGAACAAGGCAGAAAAACAGATGAGGATTGACTTTAGTCATAAGTTAACCCAACTTTACACCAATTGAGCAGTGAGAAAACAAAGACTCTGTAATCCAGGATGTCAATGAGAAAATACAAATCTCTTCCACTCTATTCCTGTTCTGCTACATTTTTAGTGCGATATTGCTGAGCTAGAACTCTTTCTGGATATTTATTGAATGGAAGCAGAAATCTACAGTCAGGATTCCATTGTTTCATTCCTGACTTTCTATGTAACTGATGAAGGTCTGTAGAAAACCATGGATGTACTCAGCTATCTTTTCCAGTCTCCTATTAACAACTGCCACCAACATGGGAGGTCATAGCAAGCTAGGATAATTGGAGATTTCTAATGCATCAATAAAAAGGGACGCGGTGGCTCAGTGGGTTAGGATGCTGAGCTTGTCGATCAGAAGGTCGGCAGTTTGGCGGGTCGAATCCCGAGTGCCGTGTAGCAGAGTGAGCGCCTGTTACTCGTCCCAGCTTCTGCCAACCTAGCAGTTCGAAAGCACGTAAAAACGCAAGTAGAAAAATAGGGACCACTTCGGTGGGAAGGTAACAGCGTTCCGTGCGCCTTTGGTGTCTAGTCATGCCGATCACATGACCACGGAGTCATCCTCGGACAAGCGCTGGCTCTTCGGCTTTGAAACGGAGATGAGCACCGGCCCCTAGAGTCAGGAATAACTAGCACGCATGTGCGGGGGAACCTTTACCTTACCTTTTAATGCATCAATTCCACTTCAACACCTGAGGACAAATTTAGATCAGGCTAAAATTTTAAATGACACTGATTTTGGAAAGGGTATGTAATGGTTTTGAATTGGGTCAGAATTAGTTGATGTGCAGTGTGTCTTAGTATTTGAGCATATTTGAGTGGAGTGCAAATTCTGCCAAGTGCTGTAAAGCAATTTCAGTTCTGATTTTCTAGGAAACAAAAATGTTCTCCCCTAATTTTGCAATAGTAAAGTTGATATCCTCAAAGATTATTCAGAGAATGTTTGTCTTTTTATGATCAAACATTTGCCAAGAGGAAGAACAGCATTTCATAGGAGGTTATGCCACTGAAAGTTGGGTATGCAAAGGATGCTTAAGATTTTGGTTCCAGCTTTTTCCTGAAAACTATCTGTCTGTCTGTCTGTGTCTGTTTGACTCTCTCCCTCCCTCCCTCCCTCTCTCTCTCCCTCCCTCCCTCCCTCTCTCTCTCTCTCTCTCTCTCTCTCTCTCTCATGTGTGTGTGTGTGTTAGATTATTGTGCAATTATGCTGAAGTTAACCTGAAAGTGATTGTGTGTGTGTGTGTGTGTGTGTGTGTAAGATCTATGAAGGCTACAAAAAGTGGGTGTCTTTGTTCCCTACATTTCTCCTGCAACTGTCTAAGGGAAAATACCATGTCAGTAGTGGACCTGTTGGCTCGGAATCCATCATACTGAAGAGGCTGGAGCCTCTTCAGTATGACATGGGCAAGCAGCTTCCCTACAACACTGAGAAGAGAGATGCCGCAGTAGTTGTTACAGTCACCCCTGTCACCTTTGTTCTTATACAGTGTGACGATATTTGCATCCTTCCTGTCCTGTGGTACTCCACCTTCCCTCCAACAAAGACAGAAGATTTCATGCAGTTTGGTGGGAATGTTCTCTTTGCACCACTTCAGAATTTCAGCAGGGATGTTATCTTCCCCAGGTGCCTTGCTGGAGGCAAGGGAATCCAGGGCCACGTTTAGTTCTTTTAAAGTTGGTTCACTTCAAGCTCCTCCAAGACAGGCAGGCACTCAATATTATTTAATGCTTCTTCAGTTACCCCATTTTCTCTGGAATATAACTCAGAGTAATGCTGCACCCAGCGTGCCATCTGCTGTGCTCAGTCCTGGATAACCTCACCTGTAGCAGACATCAGAGGGGCAGATTTCTTCTGTGTTGGACCTAAGGCCTGCTTGATGCCATCATACGTCCCCTTGATGTTGCCTGTGTCAGCTGCTATCTGGATCCGAGACCAAAGCTGCAGCCAATAGTCGTTAGCACATCTCCTGGCGGTCTGTTTGACTTTGCTACAAGCAGCTTGCAGAATCTGTAGGTTGTGCTCACTGGAACAGGCTTTATATGCAATTAGAGCTCTCCTTTTTTTCTCGATGGCTGGCGTCAGCTCCTCCAAATGGGCTTCAAACCAATCTGCTGTCTTTCTGATTTCTTTACCAAATACTGACAAGGTGGTGTTATAAACAACATTCTTGAAATATTCCCATCATTCAGATGCGTTTGCTTCAGCCGGGCCTGGGAGAGTTTCCTTGAGTGCTTGTGCAAATTCCTCCACTTTGACCTGATTGCGGGTCTTGCTGATGTCAATTCTTGGTCTTCCTTCCTTCTTCGAGTGATGCAATCTCTTTGTTTTCAGTTTTATTTTGCTGCACAACAAGGACTGGTCTGTATTGCAATCAGCGTCCTGGTAGCTGCATGTGATTGTAATGCTGGGAAGGTTGGAGCGCCTGGTAAGAATCAAGTTGAGCTGGTGCCAATGCTTTGATCTTGGATGTCTCCAAGAGACTATGTGTTGAGGCTTTGTTTAAAGAATGTATTGCTAACACAAAAACCGTAGTAGCAGCAAAACTCCAGCAGGCATTGGCCATTTTCCTTCATCTTCCTGATGCCAAACTGACCTAAACAAGTGGGCCAAGTACTATAATCAGCTCCAACTCTGGCATTAAAATTGCCAAGGATAAACAGTGGTTCTTTCTCAGGGATCTTCTTGATAGTAGCAGCCAGATCATCGTAGAATTTGTCTTTGGATTCTACTGAAGATGATAATGTCGGTGCATATGTGCTAATAAGAGTAACCAGCCCTGTTGATGAGTGGAGCTGCAGGGACATAATTCTTTCACTTCCTGCAGCAGGTGGAGTAATGAATCCTAGTAGGGTGTTTCTGACCACAAAGCCAACCCCATGTACCCTAGTCTCATTCAATGGTTTTCCCTGCCAAAAGAATGAGAAGTTTCTCTCCTTAACAGATCCCGAGTCTGACAGCCTTGTCTCTTGAAGGGCAACAATGTCCATCTGCAGTCCCAACCACCAAGAATGATACCAGACCCAAACTCATGATAACATCACATGACATCACCACCACACAACTATTCAAAAAGCAAATCCGAACCCACAATGATAACGAGGCACAACCACAAAACAGAAACCTAACTACAGCTGCAACACCAGCCACTTTAAACCCCTCCAAACCACACAATAAGCAAACTGACACCCACTATAAAAACATGGCACCACCACAAACACGAAGCCGAACAAAAGCAGCACAACTCACCAGCTCAGGTCTAAGGCTGGCAGATGAGACCAGCCCATCCACTCAAAACACACCCCCACCCAATCAGAACACCCCCACCATTCAAAACACACTGCCACCCAATCAGAACACACTTAATCCCCACCCAATCAGAGCACACCTCCACCCACAGAACACACCCCCTCTGGCAGTTTAAAAAAGGGGAACAAACAGCCACATGCATCTCCCAGAAGAAGGAAGCTGAAGCCACTAGCCTGATGATGACGGATGGGATTTCGTCGAAACGTTGCTCCTACACATTTAGTTCTACGCGGGGAAAAACCCGAATGACCAAATATCCATCTATATATATGTGTGTGTGTGTGTGTGTGTGTGTGTGTGTGTGTGTGTGTGTGTGTATGTATGTATATATGGTAAAGGTACAGGTTCTCCCGCACATGCATGCTAGTCATTTCCAACTCTAGGGGCCGGTGCTCATCTCCGTTTCAAAGTCGAAGAGCCAGCGCTTGTCCGAGGACGTCGCCATGGTCATGTGGCGAGCATGACTAGACGCCAAAGGTGCACAGAACGCTGTTACCTTCCCACCATAGTGGTCCCTATTTTTCTACTTGCATTTTTACGTGCTTTCAAACCACTAGCTTGGCAGAAGCTGGGACAAGTAACAGGTGCTCACTCTGTTATGCGGCACTTATATATATATATATATCCTCATCCTCAGGCTGGTGACTTCAGCTTCAGACCACAGACAGAATCAGCAAGATCCTCCAAAAACACAACATCAAAACAGCATTCTACACAGACAGAAAAATATCCACCATCCTAAGAAACCCCAAAGACATAATTGGGTTAGAAAACCAAGGAGTATACGAAATCCCATGCACCACCTGCCCCACCACATACATCGGACAGACCAACAGAATAATAAGTGCACGCATTGAAGAGCACAAAAACTCACTCAGAAAGGGAGAACAAACTTCATCCCTGGTCCAACACTTTGAAGCCACGGGACATGAAATTGATTTAAAAAAACCCAAAACTATCGCCAAAATCGAAAATTTTAACAACAGAATAATCAGAGAAGCCATTGAGATAGAAAAACGCCCCCACAGCATGAACAAACAAGATGATACCTCTCGCCTACCAGCCATTTGGAAACGTGCCTTGATTGACAGACGAGTCCCAACCACCAAGAATGATACCAGACCCAAACTCATGATAACATCACATGACATCACCACCACACAACCATTCAAAAAGCAAATCCGAACCCACAATGATAACGACGCACAACCACAAAACAGAAACCTAACTACAGCTGCAACATCAGCCACTTTAAACCCCTCCAAACCACACAATAAGCAAACTGACTCTTAGATTACCTTGGTAGGCCCCAAACATGGGGCAAATCTTTATTTCCTGTTTTCAGCCTTATCTCAAAGGCTGAAAGGTAATCTAAGAGTTAACATATGACACATATTTCTCCCCTTGCAAAAAGCTAACAAAGCGAGAGAGAACCTGTGGCTCAAGAAGTAAAAACACTGCCTAACGTGCAAGCAGCCCAGGTTCGAATCTCAGAAGGGTATGACTGACTGATGAAGACTAATGAGTCCGAAATGCATATCAGCCTCCCTAAATTCTTTGTTAGTAATTTACACAAATATATGAACTGTCCGGTGTGACTACAGCCTGTTCGATGGCCTTTGAGATAAGGCCGAAAACAGTAAATAAAGATTTGCCCCATGTTTGGGGCCTAGCAAGGTAATCTAAGAGTTAACATATGACACATATTTCTCCCCTTGCAAAAAGCTAACAAAGCGAGAGAGAACCTGTGGCTCAAGAAGTAAAAACACTGCCTAACGTGCAAGCAGCCCAGGTTCGAATCTCAGATGGGTATGACTGACTGATGAAGACTAATGAGTCCGAAATGCATATCAGCCTCCCTAAATTCTTTGTTAGTAATTTACACACACACACATATACATATACATATACATATACATATACATATACATATACATATACATATACATATACATATACATATACATATACATATACATATACATATACATATACATATACATATACATATACATATACATATACATATACATATACATATATATATATATATATATATATATATATACACACATACATACCCCCTTCATGGATTACTGCCTTGTCATGGCGAAGGGGCTTGCATAATCTTGCATAATTCAATGAAGCTATGAACTATGTCCAAAGCCACGGGTGGTGCTCCACAGTTTGAGAATATGTGATAATCTATATAACTAAATGAGTGATCATAGATTAGTCTTCACCAAAAAGATCTTCACAGTGAATTACCATATGAATGGTCATAATAACTGAAGCTTTAAATTTTGGTTTTGTAAAAGATTCATGAGAAAACCAAGGAGATCCAGTGGCACTGGATCCAGTGGCAACCAGATATTATTCTAAATGATTCAAAACCTCTGCTAGGACCTGTATTCATACACTTTAGATGGCACTGCATGAGCTGTGGGAGTTATTCTGTCACTCAGGGGGTTCCAGGAAGAAATCTATGAAATCTATCAGAATAATACCATGGTAAATGGGCTGTTAAAGGGATGTGGTGGCTCAGTGGGTTAAGACGCTGACCTTGTCGATCAGAAGGTTGGCAGTTTGGCAGATCGAATCCTGAGTGCCGCGTAACAGAGTGAACGCCTGTTATTCGTCCCAGCTTCTGCCAACCTAAGCAGTTCGAAAGCACGTAAAAATGCAAGTAGAAAAATAGGGACAACTACGGTGGGAAGGTAACAACATTTGGTGCGCCTTTGGCGTCTAGTGATGCCGGCCACATGATCACGGAGATGTCCTCGGACAAGCGCTGGCTCTTCAGCTTTGAAACGGAGATGAGCACCGGCCCCTAGAGTTGGAAACGACTAGCATGCATGTGGTGAGAGGTGCACTGTCATGGTGGTGAGAGGTGCACTGTTGGAAGACCTGAAAGACCAGGTTGGGGACAGATCATCCTGGGGAAGTTCTTTCTATGTGATCACTCTGAATCAATACCTAACTAGATGGCACATGATTGATTGTCAAATATAAAGTAATCAGATGGTGAACTGGATCACAGACAGTGTGAACACAAACTCATGTTGGTGACTGTGTATTGAGGAATTTAACAAATTCAGATGAAGATGGCTCCTTATCCATGTATTTATTTCATTTATATTATTTCAAAAATCATAGTACAAGAAGGAGTGGTAGAGCCTTGGGGCAGAGCCAAAAGAGGAATCAGCCTAGAGTCTCTATGTTGCCACAAGCGGGCTAAGTCCAACCCCACTTGAACTCCGTTAACCCTTATTTAGCACCAAAATAGTGCTAACCATTATTTGACCAGATTCCTGGACATAGGGATAAGTGATAGATCAATTTAATTGGAATTTAATGTGTGACCCTGGTCTTTTGCTCCTGACAATCCTATGTTTCATAGTGGCTACATGTATAAAACATTAAAAACAGAGGCATCAATACAGTGACAACCTAAAAATCAGTAAAGTAAAAAAAAAAATCTCTACAAGCTTCCAGTGGCATCAACCCAGCACAAGGCAACATCAACTTTATTAAACTTGCATCCTGTCTTACTTTTTACATATTACTTAAGGAGTCTTATAGCAATTAAAAATACATGTTCATGAAACATAAAAGCAACACAATTAAAAGCAAAGCAAAATGAATATGAGTATTAAACTCACAATCAATCCAACTAACATTAAGGCTTTATGGAAGAGGTGGAGTTTTCTGAGGTTTTTGCGGGTGTTTGTATGTAGATCTTTGGTCATTCAGGTTTTCCCACCTCCAATTCTACGTGGAGAAAAACCCGAATAACCAAAGATCTACATACATATATATACATATATATACATATATATACATAAAGGTAAAGGTTCCCCCGCACATGCGTGCTAGTCGTTTCCGACTCTAGGGGCCGGTGCTCATCTCCGTTTATATATATATACATATATACATATATGTATATATATACATATATACATATATGTATATATATATATATATATATATATACATGTATATACATATATACATATATACATATATACACATACACACACACACACACACACACACACACACACACACACACACACACACACACATATATATATATATATATATATATATATATATATATATATATATATATGCTTTTTGCATTGAAATTCTTCTCCATGTTTATTTGTTCAATTTGACAGTCATTTCATTTTTCTTATTATTTCTCTGAGTGAGGTGAAATATCCCTTTAGTAATTAGCTTTTACAATATTTGCATGAGGGAAGAATGGAATGGAGTGGAGTAGAGTGGAGTGGAGTGGCATAGAATAGAATAGAATAGAATAGAATAGAATAGAATAGAATAGAATAGAATAGAATAGAATAGAATAGAATAGAATAGAATAGAATAGAATAGAATCATAGGACTGGAAGGGACCCTAGAGGTCTTCTAGTCCAACCCCCTGCTCCAGGCAGGAGACCTTATATCATCCTGATTGTTGTCCAATCGTTCTGCAGTTTCGTTCATACCAAAAATACAACCCTTAATTTTAACTTCTGAATCTTATTCTTCACAATCCAGCCATTCTGACTGACTAAACGAGTAGCACAAAAGGTTTTGTATATCTGAATATTATTCAGATTTTTGCATGGTTTGTGATAACAAATGTACACTTGTAATTTATATATCTTCATTCTATTATCTATATTTATCTACATATTTTTATATGCATCATGTTCTCTCTGAATCCTACTTGAGTATCCTCCTGTAATATTATTGGCTGACCAGAAAAGGAAAAGAAAGGAAAGAACAAGACCAGAGAGAGCTGAAATCATCACCTGGCAGCGTTCAGAACTGATGAAGGGAAACAAACTAAAAGAAGTGTCTATCATGTTCACTTGACTGCTACCAATAAACAAGTCCCTTTTTTCCTTCTTTTTCCTTGAGAAAGGAACACATACATTAAATGAAGGAGAATACAAAATGTGTTCTCAAAGGAGAACAAAAAGTGAAAACATTGTATGGGAACATATCCTGATCCATAGGGTAGAAAAGATGGAAACACTTGCTAGCCCACCACTCACCTCCTGTTCTACGGCCAGGTTCTTAACAGGCCACAGACTGGCACCAGTCCATAGTCCAGGGGTTGAGGACCTCAGTTCTAACTCCTCATCCACATAGCCAACTGAGCAGGAGGGCATCCTGACTTTATTGCCCTACTTTGCTTCCTTTTTAGTAAGTAAGTTGTATGTATATAAATAAATATAAGGATGAGACTGTAGAACAGGGGTCCCCAACCCCTGGTCTGTGGACCAGTGCTGGCTGCGGCATGCCAGCAATGGTCTGCACAAACAAGGAAAGCCCCATCCACAAGATGCAGGCAGCACACAAAACCACGCCCCTTCCGGTCCACAGAAAAACCTCTCTCCACGTAACCGGTCCCTGGTGTCCAAAAAGTTGGGGATCTCTGCTGTAGAATATGCTCCAATAAGGTAGTTTAGAAGATGATCAATTATGGTTTTGGAATAGAGCCTTAGCTGTCTTCTCTGAGACTCTAGGTAAGATCCTATATTATCCTGTATTTTATAGCACTTACAATGAATAGTGTAGGACTGACCCACTGTCCTGCTTTGTTTCTTCAATGCATTATACACTGCTTAGTGATTGCTTCAACCCATCCTGATGAAAGTGGAGCTTATCATATTGCATGGCAACTGGGACTCAATACAGATTTTATTCTTAAAAAAAAATAATGGGAAGTAACTGGCTACTGTGCCAGTAATTTGTTAAAATGAGCAATATTGGAGTCATGGCACTGATAGGTAGAAGCAAATTTCTCATAAAAGACCAAACGTATTGCTGTTCAATTGCAGATTATTATTCACTTCATATTTTTTTAGCCAGCTTTCTATTGCAAATAATATAGAATGCCGGTTTTCATTTTTTTTAATCCAAACACTTCACTTTTAATAATCCTTATCATAGAATTGTGAAGTAGAGTAGCTTTGTTGCCACAACACCTTTGTCTAATTATTATAATTGTAATTGCTATGACAACTAACTCTTCTCTCATTATTTATTTCAGGTTTTTATTGAGCTTCTCAACATGAGATATTCAAGGCGATTGAAAATAGATCACTATGGCCCCAGAAGTCCATCAGTACTTTTCATCAAATAGAAAGGTCCATTAAAGGAAAATGAATGGAAAGCATTTTGCAAGAATTCTTCCTTTGGGTGCAAATCCCTATCTATTATATCCAATAAAACAGATATTATATCCACCAAAATGATCCATTTACACTATACATTGAATCAAGCAGCAGAACATGGAGAGAAAAGCAGCAACAAATCATCAAGAAGCTTTGTTTGAAAAAACTAGCAAGACCTATTGAGATAAATTGGATTTTAACTGTAGATAGCCAACAGGGATCAGGTCAGGTGGATCTTCTATGAAAAGATATAGTGTCTTCCAGACAACATTTCTGAAAAGGTTCTGTTGCTTGTATCAAACATCTAACAGTGATGGAATACCAGAAGAGCTTCATGCAATCTTCTTACTCCTCAGGTAAGTTCAGAGGGGTCCAGTGGTGGGATTCAGCCAGTTCGCATCACTTCGGCAGAATCCCACCATTGGAGAAGTCCAACTATGTACAATTATCTGTAGCAGGGAAAGACACTGAGAACTGTCCCTCTTAATCTCATAATTGTGACAAAGGCAACATGCTAGGCAGAGAAACACTGATATCATATAGCAGCAAGTCTGGTGAACAAATTACCAAAAAGTTGCAGCTTTGGCCTGAAGCAAGTTTTTTCTTTCTTTTTACAACCCTGTAATCTCTTCATTTGGGGTGGAATCGGGACAACTGAATGGAACTGAGCATTTACTGGCTGTGTATCCTTTCTGACACCTATGCAGAGTTCCCAGCAGATATTTTCTTTCTGAGCCCCGATAGAGAAACATCTGTTGCTGCCTAGGATTAAACTCTCAACCTTCTGAGTGGCCTGTGTACACATGTACATACAGGTGTCCATGTGTCAATAAACAAAACCCTTCTGTGTTTCCAAGGAGGTTAGAAGCCAGCGTAGAGACATAATAAAGCTATGGTCATAAGGGAAGATTCCTCCCTTCCGGGTGGATAGACATCCTTCATCTCCCTCTATTGGAGAAGGACTCCCAACCTGACTGAATTAGGCTGAAATTTTTCTTCTTCTTCCCTAACATCCACGACAACACAACCACTAATCACCAAGATAAGAAACAAAAGAGGCTAACATACTTTTGGAGGTTTGCAGACCTAGTTACAGATCTGACAGGAAGAGAATATATTTAGGATTGAACAGTGAAAACTGATATGGACTAAAAATAGATGTTTCCTGCAAACAAACAAACAAACAAACAAAGGAATGTTTTTTAAATGGGTTTTATTGGTTTTTCAGCTAAAATCTACATATTTAGAAAGCATCATGATGACTAGGTAATCAGAGATTCAGCAACAGAGTTTTCAGTACATAATTCAGGTTACCTTATCAAAACATCCTTCTCAATTTCCCTTAACATTTCATACAACCATTTTAAACTAATAAATTTCTAGAAGTAGCATGGTCAGTTGAAAAATTTGTCACTTCAATTTCATTGAGATATATCTATGCCCTGTTATTAAAGTTTACCTAATTTTAATTTTAATTATATTATTCAAATTTAGCCTTTAACATTCCAAATAATATTCACAACCCAAATTTCCCTTATTTCATTACAGCAAAAACTATAGCATCTAACATGTACACAGTGGCTGAGTTCTACTTAATAAATATTGTCTGTTTCACATCCTAATATATCACACGTTACTGACAGGACCACAGCCTATGTTTATCAATCTAGAATTATTTATACACAACCAGATACTGTTTTAAATTTTAGCTAATTCTTAATTCTTGAATAGAATGATCTTTTAACATCAAACGTGGGATCTATAAACCAAATTTCCATTATGTCAGTGCACAAATTATAATGTCTAAAATAAGCCTAATTGATACATAAACACATTCTAGTTCTATCTCATAAATATTTTCTATTTTAGTTCCTGATAGGTCACTGATTACTAAAAGGATAACCTTTAATGGTTCTTTAAGAACTCACTTTTTAAATCTAACTCTGGCTTTTTTTTTTTTTTTTGCCAATCAGGTTTCCAGACCAAGGCCTTTGAATTGCCAGATAGGTCTCCCTTCGCTCCAATACATATTATTTGAATCGAAGGAGGCCATCTAGCCATCAGTGGTCCACAAAAACCAAACCATTTGTAAACATTATGTTATTGCCCTGTTAGTTCTAGTCTCTGTATTTGCTCTAAAAACTTTATCTTCAGTTCGGTCTGGATTCCTCTTCTGTCTGGGTCCATCTGCTTTAAATAGAGAGTCTTATCCAATTTTGTAATTAATGCTTGGCTATCCAGGCTTTCAGGAAGCTGTCTTTGTTGATCTTCCACGTCCTCTATGTTAACACCACTATCTTGCACATTAAGTTTTCCCGTTGTATGTTGTTGGTCCTTAAGGTTATTTGCCATAGTGATAATTCTTTGTACTTTTAAAGTTGTCAGTTCTTTGGATAGTTGTTGCTTATATTCCTCTGTCTCAATAGTAATACCTTCCAATTTTATTATATTCTGAAGTATAAATTCTTTAGTTGCACTCTGGGTTTCAATCTGTGACTTAAGGTTGGCAAGTAAATTATTAGATCTGGAGATAGACATCTCAGTGACTCTGTAGATTGTTTCAAGTATGAGGTTATAATCAAGCAAGGTTTGTGGCTGCTCCTTCTCCATTTTGTAATAATTATAGATAGTCCTTGGTGGAGGCTATTTTTCAAACAAAAAACAGTAGACTCCACAAGTCTAAGCCAAATTCATATCCAGCTGTTTCAGGTTTTTATCTTAATGCCAAGGTCAGTCCAAAATGTAAGCAAGCTTGTTTGCCAATAATATTCACTAGATGTCCTCAGAGAACTTCAAAAGACAGTATCTTTTTATTTATTTATTTTTGTCCCCTTTTTCTAAGACTAATAGGTAAAATAGTCCATTTCTGTAAATATAGGAACTTTGGGCCAAAAGTAGAAAGGCAGTAAATCCAATAAATCAGTATAACTTAGTAGAAGGCTGTTTCTTTTCTCTCCCAATGTAGACAAAGGCTGCTCTTAAGGAGGGTGGGGAAAAAAATCCCTTCCCTCTCTCCTTGCAGGGGGAAGCAAATTCAAGAAGCTTTTGACAGGGAAAGTAGACAATTAGGAAAACAAAAAGGCAATTCTCACCCAGTTTTCAAGTGCTTTCAAGTGCTTTGTTGTGCTTTTAGCTTTGGCAGGAAACGGCTAAATGATGGGCCATGGGAGTGGCTGATCCTTTCTTCTTTGGTTCGGAGAGTAGCTGCCCTTCTAACGCCAACTGGAGAGACCTCTTCCCTCCTCATCGCCCCTCCAGGGCAACTTTCGACCCCTTTACAGGGGGCCCCCAATGAAGAAATCCAGGCAACACCAGGAGCGAATCCCTCGCACATCTGGGACCACCAAAATTCTGGAACTGGAACCAAACAAACAAATGTTTTGAACTCATTGAAGAAAGCAGCACCATTGAGACCAATTGCAGTATCCTAATCTGAATGTAAACAAAGTAATGGAGGTAGTAAATCTGGAAGACAATAACTAGAATTTTGGATTTGGAATCCCAATGTATCTGAAGAATTCCATACTGAAGAATGCTGCTCTAACTGTGAAGTTTCACTTTTGCAGGAATAATTGAATCAATCAGGTCCCTCAATTTCATAAAAATAAATTCTTCACCAATCCACTTCAACCTTTGGAACAGATTTTGCTTCTCAGAACTTCTTTGCAATTTTGATAGATTTATGTAACTTTGTCGCCTTTAAGAATTCCCCTAAGACTTAGTAATTTGTTCTGCCATTCTTTTGCCATCCTCTGAGCAATTCAGTTATTCAGTTATACCTAAGACTAAAATATGACTGTATTATAAGAATTTTTATAAAACTGATTAACTTATTTTTTATATACTTGTGGAATTAAAAAAATAAAATTCAGATGAAAAACCATTGTGGGTTGGCCCTTGTTCATTAAATTAATAATGTTCTTGCCTAATCAGGAAAGTTGGCATCCTGAAAATGGCTAAGAACAGAGTAATTACATTCATGCAGGTAGGCATCCCCAGATTTGACTTAATGACCTATTTCAAAGGGAGAAATAAAATTTCTAAGATAATGATGTAGTGATCTTATTGTCATGACCTAGAAGTTAATTAAAATAGCAAGAATTGTCTAACCATTTGTTTCATTAAAGACCTGAAAACAGATGGGAAGGTATAGTGGTAACAACTCGAAGGGGATGTGCTCAGCAATACATTGGGGGGAAAAATCCTTCTGTACAAATAAAACACCCTTTTTATTTCAGCATATCACAGATGGAACAACTCTTTAGGCACAGGACTTTGGGGTATACTTCTGGCTTCCATTTTTAAAAAATGCTATAAATTACAAAGCAGAGATGTGACACCAGAAGGCAGTGAAAAAAGTGAGAGAAAAAAAGTGATATAATGCAAATGGCATGGGAAAGAAGAGTTGAGGGCAAATGTCATTCCATACCACATCTAAAAGCTTTGAGATATCCTCAGGATGATTCATAATAACCTGTTTACTTGATTACTCAGGAGGACTGATTTTTAGCCACAGTAAATGTGTGAATAGATTACAGTGGAAGAAATGTATCTGTTTGACATGAACATTCAGTCTCTGATTTTTTTTATTTATAAAGCCTTTTTGCACCTAAGAAATTCAGAGTTTGAAACCAGTTTCACTAAAATCCAGCATCCTAAACAGATTGCTAATTTATCCTCATAAGAGATGGACAGAGAAGGCATTGCACCTTAATAGCAGGATAGGCACGTGATTCTATTTATCTTAAAACGGATAGCGTGCCTTTCCTCCTGGATGTTCCAATTACTATGAAGAATAAACTCGTACATTAATAACTACAGCTGTTCTTTACAATTTAAAATAAGTCATTATTCAAAACAAAAAAAATAACACAAAGAATAAAAATGTCTGAGCTATTAGTAAATAGGAAAAAACTTAGGGTCTGTGGTTTATCTTGTTTTGGGTGGGATTAAAGGTAAAGGTAAAGGTTCCCCCGCACATGCGTGCTAGTCATTTCCAACTCTAGGGGCCGTTGCTCATCTCCGTTTCAAAGCCGAAGAGCCAGCGCTTGTCCGAGGACATCTCCGTGGTCATGTGGCCGGCATGACTAGATGCCAAAGGCACACGGAACGCTGTTACCTTCCCACCGTAGTGGTCCCTATTTTTCTACTTGCATTTTTACGTGCTTTCGAACTGCTAGGTTGGCAGAAGCTGGGACCAGTAACATTCTGAATAGTGCAACAGCATGAACTAAATGAACTAGCAACCACTGGCAGGAAACTACTCTGTACTTTTTCCTGTCTCTCAAAATACATGGCAATGAAAACAAAAACAAAAAATGGTCCTTTTCAGGCCCAAATGACAAGAGAGATTGGGAATATTATTTGAATTTGCGAGTGGTAAGAACTGGATTTGAACGACTGTATCTAGTGTTCTAGATGCTTCTTGAGCTGGTTGGATCTGGTAATTTTTATTGATTGATTGATTATGTGCCCCCAAGTGGTTTTTGAATCCTAGCAATCCCTAATCTAGTTATTCCAATGATACACTCATCCCCAGTGCCACTGATTCCATCCATCTTGCTGCTGGGTTTTTTCCTTCCTTTCTTTCCTTCACATTTCTCACCATTAGAGCCTTTTCCCTAGTTCTGGGTCTTCAAATACTATGCCTGAAGTAAGATAATTTGAGTCTGGTCGTTTGTACCTTGACAAAGTGAGTTGTTTTATATGATGATCCACTGGTTGCTTTTCTTGGCTCTGCCTGGTATTCTCAGGAGTCTCCCATTACACATTGGCTGGCTGTTGAGATCTGTAGGAGAGACCCATCTTTCTGGCATGTGAGAAAGGGCCTTCTCTTGTGTTGCTCTCAAGATAAGGAATTCTTCCCTCAGGAACTGTGTTTGGTCCAGACTTTCTTAGCTTTCAAAAGGGTGAACAGTCATTTCTTTTGCCATGGGTTTAGCTATTAAATAATTTTAATACATCAAATCAGTTTATGTAGTGTAATGTATTGGGCCTAGTTAACTTGAGTTGTACCACGTGGGTTTGAATGCTGTGAGATTGCTTAAGCAGGGAGCTTGGTAAAGGTCGCCAGCTCCTCAGACAGTCAGTCTCCAGGACAGCCATTGGTTGGCTCTAGGGTGGCAATAGGTTGCTTTAAACCTATTGGCCATCACCTAGTGGCCAGAGTATAAATAGCTGCATTGCAGCTCTGCTTCTCAGTTCAGTTCCTGCAATTCAATAAAAGCATGTTCCTGTCAGAACTCACTCGCCTCGTCTCTTGCTTCAAGAAAAGAACCCAGGACACAACATGTAGTATGCAGTGTTTGAACTTTTTTACATTTTAGTGTTTTCTAAATTTTATTAGTCACTTTGAGCCCTTGCCAGACTAAAAAAAAAGAAATATATATTTTTAAAAATATATGATTTTTTTATATCTAGTTATGTTTATTTCATCTTACTTCAGATCTTACAAACTTTACTTCTTCTGCATTGTCTGACATTTGCAACACAATAGATCTTATTCCCAGGCCAATCTATAAATATTCTGAATTTGTGGGACAGAACAGGGAACAGAGATGAATAGTGCTAATGGTTACATCTGGTCCTTGATTTACAATACAGAGCTTGAAGGAAAACTCTTTTTTAGGGGAAGGGGAAGGTTAGTTTTGATTTCCTCCCCTTTCTGTTAGTGGCATTTCCATTAGTAAATCTCTCGGTTAGAATGCAGAGCAGAAACTGTCACGTTTTGCACGGCTTTTGCATTGTTTTGGCTCATTTCTAACTTGGCTTAGGAACTCCCTGCTAGAGTGCAAGAAATATGTCAGAACCACACATGGTGAAAAAGAAATAAGCAGGTGTAAAGAAGCTGCATTTTGGAGCCATAAAGGAGCATCCAGAAAAAGGAATGTGCCGCTCCCTTTGATCCGTGGCAAAATGCCTTTTCTCCATAGGTGACAAGCACTGATCCACGAGCAGCCTCTCTTCAGTTCTGCTGCCTCCTGACATGCTGTCATCCTTCCTTTTTTGATGTTCCCCTGCTTATCGTTCCAATATTTCAACATCAGCCAGGAAAAAAAAAATCTACAGAATTAGCGGTAAACAGGGGCTTTAAAGCTACACTATTGTCTTGCTCTTTGCCAGTATCCTTTCAAGAATGGATGAGGTTGGGCTTCATACTTGATTTGTTTTTCTCCTTTCGTCTGAAATCAGCGCGTTCTTAATAAATCCACAGCATCGCTTTGGCATTTCCTCTTCAGCAGGCAGGAGGAGAGACTTATTAAATCCATAGCACACTGCTCTCGGATGAATTCCATGCCTGAGCTCCCCATCTTTATGTCCATCTCCAGCTTCTCTAGCAGCAGGAAGCTTCAGAAGGTAATGACTGGATGCACATAAGCTCCACTCCTGCAGGACATTGCTTATTTCATTAGTTGTGCTAGGACAGATATGGAGAGCATGGTTGGGAGATAGAATTCACCAAATCTGAACACAATCTGTTTGGCCGAGGGATGGAGGTAAACCAGCTAATGAATGCCTGACCGCCACCATGTGCCTTCCTTAATTGCTTATAAATTCTACTCCCCAATGCTGTGTTGAATATTTAACTCTTTCTATAGGGAACAGGAGAAATTTATTTCTCTGAAAAGGTTTGAGTGACTTCGAGGGAGCAAGCAGGATTTCAGAGTTAGTTATGGTTTGAATGACTGTGAGGCAGTTATCATTTGAGCCTAATATTCTGCAGTGATTGAAAATGAACAAAAAAACCCCCACTCATTGCTCCAAATAATCAAATGTGTTTCTTAAGTATTAGGAAAGGAAGGAAGGAAGGAAGGAAGGAAGGAAGGAAGGAAGGAAGGAAGGAAGGAAGGGAGGAAGGGAGGGAGGGAGGAAGGGAGGATTCTTATACAAAAAATATAAAATGAAATCAAATATCAGGGGGTGTTGCTAAGTGACATACATTTTGATATCTCAGGGAAGTTTGGTAATATTCTGAAGTGATCATTCATTTTTAATTCATTTAGTTCATTCTTAATTCTATGTATATATGTTTCAGTTTTGTGTTATTCTTGGAGTCAAAAGGGTCTCTAGAATCCAGTCCAAAAACTACTTCTGGATCATGAACATATTAGGAAGCTTTGGAGGCCATGGATGGCTATGGAGCTGAAAGGAATAATAAAAAGTAGTGAAAGAATAAAAACTATAAGATTTATCATTTGAAACGCAATGTCAAATGAAAATGTGTTTAAATAATTCTGAAAGATATTGTAAAGTCATAATTCAATTTTTTTTGTAAAATAATTCTAAAAATATTTAAAAACAATTCTACATAAATAAAAATAATTACCTGATTTTTTAAAAAAAAAAATAATTTGGAGGGGCAGAGAAGAGAAATATACCTTTAAGTAAGTAAATGTAATATTGGGGTTTCTTCAACCAAATTTTTGTGATTTCGCATTGATGCTAACGCCATTCACCCAGCTGAGTCCAAAGTGAAGGCCATTCAATTGGCACCTAGCCTAAATCAAAAGGAGAGCTACAAACATTCTTGGGCCTCCTCAACTTCTACCGTGCATTTCTGCCTAACAAGGCCGCATTGGCAGAGCCACTTCACAGGCTCTTAGATAAAAAAGCTTCATGGAAATGGACCAGCATTCACGAGAAAAGTTTCCAAGACCTAAAGGCACTTTTGTCGGTTAAATCTACTATCACTCATTTTAGGGAGTCTAAACCAGTCTGTTTAGCATGTGATGCATCCCCTTATGGGGTGGGGGCAGTCTTGAGTCATTTAGAGAAGAATGGAACACAAGTTCCTATTGCATTTTATTCAAGGATACTGTCCTCTGCTGAGCGTAACTACGCTCAAATTGACAAAGAGGCCTTAGCCATTGTAGCAGGAATTAAAAAATTCCATGACAATTTATATGGCAGGGACTTCACGGTCTTCACAGACCACAAACCACTACTGGGACTCTTTACAACAGACAAACAAACACCCCACATACTTTCCCCAAGAATGCTGAGATGGTCTATTTTTCTATCAGCCTATACGTTTAAACTGGTTCACAAACCCGGCAAAGAAATGGGCCATGCTGATGGCCTGAGCAGACTCCCACTGCCACTAATTGAACCAGATCCAGCCCCAGTGGCCAGAATCCTGTCCATTCAGGATTTGCCAGAATTTCCCCTCCATGCTGGGGACATAGCTGCAGAAACAGCTACTGATAAACACTTAGTAGAGTGCTTTCATGGGTGCAGACAGGGTGGTTAGATAAAAGCCCAGGCTCTGAATTCCAGAGTTATTTTGTTAGAAGACATGAACTATCAGCTCACAAGGGTTGTATCCTATGGGGAAACAGGGTCATAGTTCCCACTTCACTGAGAGATAGAGTTTTACGGTCACTGCATGAAGGCCATCCATGCATTGTCCGTATGAAAGCTTTAGCAAGAAGCTACCTATGGTGGCCTGGCCTAGACAAGGCCATCGAGGCACAGGTGCATGGATTTTATACATGCCAGCAATCAAGGCCTGAAATGCCACATGCTCCAGTTCACAGGTGGGAGGAAACACACACTCCCTGGTCTAGAATTCACATAGACTTCGCTGGTTCCTTTCAGGGACAGCTCTCCCTCATAGTGGTAGACAGTCATTCTAAATGGCTTGAAGTAATCCCGGTTGCAAACATGACTACTGCTGGACCATCCAGGTGCTGAGAAAACTCTTTGCCACACATGGTTTGCCAGAGGTCTTAGTATCAGACAATGGGGCCCAATTCACTGCTGCTGAATTTCAGACTTTCCTGAGAGCACATCTCTTCAGACATGCAACATGTGTCCCATTTCACCTATCCAGTAACAGTCAAGCTGAATGTATGGTAAGGACTACAAAGAAGTCAGTTAAACACATAGTAACTGGAGACTGGCATCACAGACTGGCAGATTTTTTACTTTGCCAACATTCCAGGCCCTGCACTGCTACTGGGAAAAGCCCAGCAGAACTACGTTGGGGGAGATGCCTGATCATGAAACTGGACAGGTTGCATCCAGATACAGTGGCAGCAGAAGCCTCTCAAGCAAAACCTCCAAGGGGGCTGCAAGTGGGAGATTGATTATGGGCCAGAAACTATGGGCATGGGAATCTGTGGGTTCTTGGAAAAATCACTAAATCATCTGGTCCCCTCTCTTATGAAGTGGGGCTGGAGGGAGGGCGAGTTGTCAGACGCCACATTGACCAACTCAGAAAGCAGTTTCCAGAATGGCCACTAAGCAAGGACTGCGTCATAAGTCCCTCCCAAAGTTGCCAAATTGGCAACCAAGCCAGCCCATGCATTGACTCTCAAGACTCTTACAGCACAAGCAATGAGGAATTGTCCATAGAGGAGGGGAGTCTGGAAGTGCAACATGGATCCCCTGACAGAGCAAGCCAACTGGATTTCCACAGCTGCTATGCAAACTCTGCTGAACAATCTGACTCTGGGGTGGGCCAACCTGGAGAGGCCAGCCAGAGAGCACCAAATCCTCCTGGCTCAAGTGCATCACAGGACACTGGTCTGCCTGGCCCGGTGGGTAAGCTGGTAGACCAGAAAGTGACTGAACCCCTGAGGCGTTCCACAAGGGTACACAATCCTCCTGCTTATTTAGCAGATTATATAGTAAAATAAATATAATGTTGTATGTACTTGTGTTAATTGTTGACTATGATACTGTACTGAAACAATGATGGAGCTATAATGTTGTTAACTGTGTTATTGTACTGATAATAGAAGCATATTCATACTGGAGTTAAATCTTGTAAGTTGTATTGTTATGCTTATTGTTGCTATGATGTTGTTCGTTCTAAGAGGGGAGGGGTGTTATGTATTGGGCTTAAGTGTAACACCATGTGGTAAGTTGGAGCTAGCTAACGGCTCCCAGCAACTCAGGCACCCCGTCTCTGGTGCTGCTATTGGCTGCCCCTAGGCAGCAATGGGTTGCTTTAAACCTATTGGCTGCTGCCTAGGGGCCAGGCTATAAATTGCTGCAGGCTGCAGCTCAGTTCCTCAGTTCAGATCCTTCAAGCAAATAAACATGACCATTGCTGAACTCACTCGCCTCGTCTTCATTCCTGGACAATGAACTCACTACACAATAGTGCCACTGCAAGCATATAGCCTTGTCAGTTGATTTATCATGTCAGGGTTAAAACAATTCATCACTTGGCATTATCTTTATCCATAATTAATGCTTGTTCTGTCATTGAGGCATGAAAATAAAATTACATGAGCAGAGAAGAGTTACCCAAAGGCAAGAGTTATTTATAAAGGATGGGCCACCTCAAGGTATCATACTAAAATAATTGCCACAATAAGCTAAATCTCCCAGCATGGCAACAAGATTTTATGATGATGACTTTAGGTTATATTGAAGAACAGTTTTCTCATTTTTTTTCCTGATTGGTAAACTTCTGTATTAAATAACAAAATCTAATTTATATAGCAGAATACATGTGCATCCACACACAGAGAGACGTTCTCCTTAAACTGGGTCAAGGGGTTTTGCCATCCTTCTCTAATTATTCAATTGATTCTCTAGCACAACTGTATAAACAGGCATTTGAGCCTTTATATTATGTGTTGCTTGTTTGCTTGTCAATATAGTTATAATTTCAGTTTCTAAGGGAACTAACAAGATTTCAAAACAATACAACAATTAAAGCCGGAATCAAACAGCCATCCATAATTTAGACCAGAGGTCCCCAGAGGTCCCCAACTTTTGGGCTGCAGACCACTACCAGGCCGGGGCCTCATGAGTAGCTGGCCAGTGCATGTGTGCACATCCGTGCATTCACCCTTCCACCCTCAATGGCACTAACTGAGACACAAGCCTTGCAGCAGCATTAGCTAACCTGCCTGTCTCTCGCAGGTTCTAGCCGAGCTGTGAGCTGTGTGCTGGCGCTAGCCAAGCTGTGAGTCTTGTGCTGGCATTAGTCAAGCCGCAAGCCCCACACCAGCACTAGCAGCCCCATTTGCTGAGCGCGCATGCACACAGCCCTGTCTGTGTGCACACACACGCAACCACATTTGCATCTATGTGCATGTGCACATAAAGGTGACTCCCCCTCCCTTTCTCACCAGTCCACCAATACCAAAAGGTTGGTGACCCTTGATTTAGACAACAACTCAACCTCAGCACTGGGCCCACAAAGCATTGTAGCCCAGATCTTTAAGGTTCTCTTGAAGGCTGGCAGACAAAAATGGGACTAGAAGGACCTTGATAGAAAGCTCTTCCAGAGTGCAAGTGACAGAGAGAGCTTGCCTCCTGCTTCTGACAAAATGACAGCGCTTAAAGGACATGATGTAAAGCATGCTTACACTACCAGACAAGCAGAAGACCCGGCACCACACTACATAAGGTAACCTGAATTACAGACATGTGGTGTGAGCATTTGAAGACACATTTGAAGACACACAAAGTAATTTGTAATTACTCATGCCACTACATCTGGACCAGCTCCAGACTCCTTCTCTCAAGAGCAGAGGAAACTCCTAACATCTCATCATGTCTCTTGCCATTTCATTCAGCCCTTGCTCTTTTTGAAGTAAAGAAAAGTTGGCCTTGGAAGCAAATGCAATAATAATAATAATAATAATAATAATAATAATAATAATAATAATAATAATAATAATAATAATAATAATAATAATAATAATAATAATAATAATAATAATAATAATAATAATAATAACAAGAAGAAGAAGAAGAAGAAGAAGAAGAAGAAGAAGAAGAAGAAGAAGAAGAAGAAGAAGAAGAAGAAGAAGAAGAAGAAGAAGAAGAAGAAGAAGAAGGTGGAAGGGACCTTGGAGGTCATCTAGTCCAACTGCCTGCTCAGGCAGGAAACCCTATACCATTTCAGACAAATGGCTGGCCAGTCTCTTCTTAAAAACTTCCAGTGTTGTAGGCAGGTTCTGGAGGCAGGTTTTTCCACTGGTTAATTGTTCTAACTGTAAGGAAGTTTCTCCTTAGTTCTAGGTTGCTTCTCTCCTTGACTAGTTTCCATCCGTTGCTTCTTGTCCTGCTTTCAGGTGCTTTGGAGAATAGCTTGGCTCCCTCTTCTTTGTGGCAGCCCCTGAGATATTGGAACACTGCTATCATGTCACCCTTCACTCTTCTCTTCTTTAAACTACACATACCCAATTCCAGCAACTGTTCCCTATATGTTTTAGCCTCCAGTCCCCCAATCATCTTTCTTGCTCTTCTCTGTACTCTTTCTAGAGTCTCAACATCTTTTTTACATCGTGGTGACCAAAATTGGATGCAGTATTCCAGGTGTGGCCTTACCAAAGCATTGTAAAGTGGTATTAGTACTTCACTTGATCTTGATTCTATCCCTCTGTGAATGCAGCCTAGCACTGTGTTGGCTTTTTGGCAGCTGCAGCACACTGCTGGCTCATAGTGAAGTGATTGTCCACTATGACTCTGAGATCTCTCTCACAGTTACTACTATTGAGCAAGGTACCACCTTTACTATACCTGTGCATTTGATTTTTCCTGCCTAAATGTATAACCTTACTTTTTCACCATTGAATTTCATTTTGTTAAATAGCGCCCAGTGTTCGAGTCTGTCCAGATCCTTCTGTATCTTAATCCTATCTTCTGGAGTATTGGCTATTCCTGCCAGCTTGGTGTTGTCTGCAAATTTGATGAGTTCCCCATCTATCCCCTCATCCAAATCGTTGATGAAGATGTTGAAGAGCACTGGGCCCAGAACAGAGCCCTGGGGCACCCCACTACACACTTCCTTCCATGTAGATGCAGTTCCATTGAGGACCACACGCTGAGTACGGCCTGTCAGCCAGCTACAAATCCATCTGTTGGTGATGCTATCTAACCCACATATTTCTATCTTATCAAGTTGTAGGATGTGATCTACTTTATCAAATGCCTTACTGAAATCCAAGTAAATTAAGGAGGCTTACAAAAAGAATGTGAGATACAAATATTTGTTTTCATGAAAAAGTGGCTTAAAATCTTTTTTCCTGGTGTAACTCAAAGGAAATTATTATTTTATATATTTGTATAATATTATATAGATGTAATATTTAATGTAATATTATTAAATGCTATGTTATTGTTATTTCTAGCCATGCCTCATGTTTCCGAAGAACGTGGGTCAATTATGTTTATTCTTAGTACTGTGTTATTTCTTGATGAATAAGAAAATAATAATAAATAAGAAAATAAATTATAGGTTCTTAGGGAGAACTCAATGTGAATGAAGGCTAATACCAACTAAAGAACTGATAGCTGTGATTTCACTGATAATTGTTGATAAGAATTTTTTTTTTAAAAAAAGTTTGCTTAATGGATGTTGCAAAGACATGAGAACAGAAGAAAGAGTTAGAGAAAATCACAAAACACAAAGATCAGCAAATAGAAACACAATGACTGTGGCAAAAGAAAGCAAAACTTGTTATGTATTCACATGTTTAATAACGTTAACATTCGTAATGTATATAAACCAACAGGGCTGAGGTAAAGCCACGGCAGCTTTTGACAGCTGTCAAAAGCTGCCGGACAGAACTACGCACGCGCCAACCGACTGACAGCTCTCGGCTGTCAAAATCACCCGGCAACAGCACGCGCGCTACCGATGACAGCTCCGAGCTGTCAAAACCAGCCGACTCCGATTGGCGGAAGCGAACGGTGCGGGAAACCGGCTCAGCCCTGATTGGCCAAACGTTTGACAGCTGCTAGTATAAATAAGAGCAATGTTCTTCTGTTGAGCAATGTTCTTCTGTTCCTAATAAAAGTTGAGTTGTTCAACTTTGCTGTCCTGCCTGCTCTTTAAAGCAAAACTAGTACCAATAATGGTAAGCATCTTGGATGAAATCCTAAAACACCACTTGAGCACCACTAAAACACCATTGGCATTAACAAAGTCACCATCAGTCAATTGCAAAAAGCAGCTTACATCCTATGATAAGAGCCTTGGTGGAGCAGTGGGCTAATGCCTCCTTAAGTAACACCAGCTGCCTGCAATTAGTGCAGGTTCGCATCCCACCAGGCTCAAGGTTGACTCACCCTTCCATCCTTCCGAGGTAGGTAAAATGAGGACCCAGATTGTTGGGGGCAATTAAGCTGACTTTGTAATAATGCCGCTTGGGGTGTGTGTGTGAAAGCCCTAATAAGCAGGCATATACATAGAATGAAGGCTACTGCTAAGTTTGTAAGCCGCCCTGAGTCTTCGGAGAAGGGCGGGATATAAATGGAATTAAAATAAAATAAATAAATAAATAAATAATACCTTTATAGCATCAGCAATACTGTGGCACTTAGACTTATACGTATACCGCTTCACAGTGCTTTACAACCATCTCTAAGTGGTTTACAGAATCACCATATTGCCCCAAACAATCTGAATCCTCATTTTACCAAGGCTGAGTCAATCTTGAGCCAGTGAGACTCCAATTGCCAAAGTGCTGGCAGCCAGGAATCAGCAGAAGTAGCCTGCAATACCAGACTCTAACCATTGAGCCACCAGGCCTCTTTTATGCTTTTAAAACCATCAAACAACAACATTGACCTATATCACGTCCTTGGGAAGAACTCAGTAGGTGGATAAAAATGCCAAATCTAGTGTAAACATCTGGTTAACTGTATAATCAACCACAGCACTAAAGCAAGATCAAAAATCCAGGAAGTGACAGAAATAACTCTTGGTCTTTACTTCCATAAACTAAACTGCAGCTTAGGGTGCATTAGACATCTCCAGCTATTCCTATGGGGGATTAGGATTGCTTTGACAAATGTTTAATTAATTTAGACTTACATGACATCCATAAACGAATGTGCATAAATTTATAAATGAACACACACACACACACACATACATATGCACTCTTGAGGAATGAATAAAACACACATATATGTTCCCCTCTGGTTTTTCAATAAACACAGTTTCTTAGTGGTATAGTCAACATTACTTCACACTGATTTTTAAACCAGATACATACAAACCGATATTCACTGCCAGTAGGCACTTTACCTCGTTGATAAAAATGTTTCATAAGTGGGTCACAGGGGAGCACTGTGAGTCAAGAGTTTAATCAGTCACCACTCTGGCAAATTCTCCAATGTCAGTCAAGGCTATATTTTGGGATTTTGGAATTCAAAGCTTAATTTAATGAGCCTGCCCTTGAAAACCATTTGGAAGCTGCAACTAGTTCAGCAAACAACAGTGAGTTCAGTTTGGGGTGCCCTACAGTCTGCTTGAATTACATTGTTGTTGCATGGTCCACACTAAATCCCACTTGTTTTCCAGGTATTCAAGGTAGTGACAATAACCTTTAAAGCCCTACATGGCATAGGGCCAGGTTATTTATGGGACTGCATCTCCCTCAGGCATCTGTCCATCCCAGTTAGGTCAGATAGAGTGGGTATGCTTCAGGTTCCATCCCTTAAATATCATCTGAGGGGACCCAAGAGGTGAGCCTTGCTGTACCACCTCAGCCCTTCCCCTTAAGAATTGGGGGGGTCCTACCCTTTTTAGGGACGCGGTGGCTCAGTGGGTTAGGACGCTGAGCTTGTCGATCAGAAGGTCGGCAGTTTGGCGGGTCGAATCCCGAGTGCCGCATAACAGAGTGAGCGCCTGTTACTCGTCCCAGCTTCTGCCCACCTAGCAGTTCGAAAGCACGTAAAAATGCAAGTAGAAAAATAGGGACCACTACGGTGGGAAGGTAACAGCGTTCCGTGCGCCTTTGGCGTCTAGTCATGCCAGCCACATGACCACGGAGACGTCCTCGGACAAACGCTGGCTCTTCGGCTATGAAACAGAGATGAGCACCGGCCCCTAGAGTCGGAAACGACTAGCACGCATGTGCGGGGGAACCTTTACTTTTACCTTTACCCTTTTTAGCCTTCTAGAAAGCCTTCTGAGTCTTTTTTAAGCTTGGTCTGGTTCCTGTGGGACAGATTGTTCTGTTTTTATTCATTGTTTTTATTGGTTGTTGTGCTGATGACCAACTTCAGATGATATCTGCCAGCAGGATACAGCCTCTACAAATGCAGAACACCATTCTTTGAACAATGTGAACCCATGGCTATAGTGAGTGAAGTTGAAATAAATCTGAAGAATTCTGTCAGAATGACCTTGGTGAGTAGGCATTTTCCCACCCAATCACTTGATTTGTGATATGGGCTCAGGAGATTTACAGGTAAGTAACCCTAATACCTATAATATAGGTATATACAGTATATACAGTATATGCTTGTTAACTATTTTTAGATTACCTTGCTAGGCCCCAAACATGGGACAAATCTTTATTTCCTGTATCAGCCTAACCTGAAGGCCATTGACAGGCAGTAGTCACACCGGTGACAGCTCATATTTGTGTAATTTTTTTAAATTGCTAACAAAGAATTAAGGGAGACTGATATGCATTTCAAACTTATTAGTTTTCATCAGTCAGCCATACCCTTCTGAAATTTCATCAGTCAGCCATACCCTTCTGAAATTCGAACCTGGGTTGTATATATATATATATATATATATATATATATATATATATATATATATATATATATATATATATATATATATGTGTGTGTGTGTGTGTGTGTGTGTGTGTGTGTGTGTGTGTGTGTGTGTGTGTGTGTGTGTATATTATATATATATATATATATATATATATATATATATATATATCAGCTGCCAGCCTTAGACCTGAGCTGGTGAGTTGTGCTGCCTTTGTTCGGCTTCGTGTTTGTGGTGGTGCCATGTTTTTATCGTGGGTGTCAGTTTGCTTATTGTGTGGTTTGGAGGGGTTTAAAGTGGCTGATGTTGCAGCTGTAGTTAGGTTTTGAATGGGGGCTGTGTTCTGATTGGGTGGGGATGCGTTTTGAGTGGATGGGCTGGTCTCAGCTACCAGCCTTAGACCTGAACTGGTGAGTTGTGCTGCTTTTGTTCGGCTCCGTGTTTGTGGTGGTGCCATGTTTTTATCGTGGGTGTCAGTTTGCTTATTGTGTGGTTTAGAGGGGTTTAAAGTGGCTAATGTTGCAGCTGTAGTTAGGTTTCTGTTTTGTGGTTGTGTGTTGTTATTCCTTGGTTTTCTAACCCAATTATGTCTTTGGGGTTTCTTCGGATGGTGGATATTTTTCTGCCCCCCTCAGAAAACAAATATATATATAAATATATATATAAAGGGAACACAAGATAAGACATCCTACTATTAAATACAGTACATTGTGTTGTTTAAGTGTTCCTTTTATTTTTTTGAGCAGTATATATATATACACATATATATATAATTTTCTGTCATTAGAAGGCTGCTTTATTATTTTTTTCATTTCTAAATACCATATCAAAGTAGGAACAAGCAAAAGCATACAGAAGGCAGATCCAGTACATGCTATCTTGTACACTCAATATCTTCACAGGGCTTTTTTAATGACAGCAACCATAACTGTGGCAGTTAACTCCTGATTTTGCTTACCGGTAATTATCTGATTTTTCAAAACAAGGCTAGAGTGCAGTTGGTCTCCCACTACTCTAGCAATGAGGCAATTAATTCCCTGGGCAGATACTTGAAACTCAGATCATTAGTAGCTCTCAAGTAGGCAAGACTTTTTTAATTATTCAGCACAATAAAACTTCTGTTTGCTGCTTTCTATAATCCTTCCTCTGATGTCTCACAGAGGTTTTCCAGGTGAGTTATTCTGAAGGAAGATTTGATCTTCTTTTTGGTAGATTTCATTTGCAAGTTAATTAACTTGCAGTATAATCTTCCAATAAGACTATACAATTATCTTACTAGAAATCAAAGACTGTTGATAAACAAATATTATTTAGTCTTACTAACTACAGTATATCAAAATCTTGGGGAAAGTCTATCACTATTATCTATGCTTTTTGAGATTCTTTAACTAGAAACACTGGGAAGACCTCAAGAAGGAAAAACTGGTCCAGCATTTTCCACCTGTGAATGTGAACCAGAATTCATATGCACAACATCTTTTTTTTTAAATTTAATTTTGTGTTGTTCAAAGTGTGGAATAAACATTGATTAAAGTGAAGTTTGCATACAATTTGTAAGAAATATGTTCTTTTTCTTTGGTTGAACTCATAACTTGACAAGGAAATGATCTGGAAAGGAATCTCTCATTGGGGAAATGAAAACAGAGAGAAACTGAAATGGGCATCTTTGCTTACCCATGCCAAGAACCTCCATCACCAAATTACAGAATAAATCCATAATAGTGTTTTTTTTTCCCCTGAGACTTTTCAAGAGCACCTGCCCAGAACAGAACCTCTATACTGTTCTATGGGTAGAAATAGATCCATTATCCAAAAATAGTAGTAAGTTTATTCTGGCATCATCTATCTTTAACAAGGGTATAATGGCTTCTGTTAATCACCTTCCTCTTTTTTTATGCACTAGCAATCCTACTGTGTGATGATCTTTCCCAGGATTTTATGAGGTACTGATGTTAAACTGATCAATCTGTATTTCCCTAGTCCATTTAATCCTTTTCATAAGGACTGGAACAATATTAACTTGTCTTCATTTTCACAGCATTTCTCCTGTAATTTCCAGAAATTCTTGAAGTTTGTGGTTCTGAGATCACATCTTCCAGCTCCTTTTAGCACCCTAGGAAGCAATTCATCCAGCTCCAATGACTTAAATTCATTCCGATCAACTCGGTGCTGTCCGACCACTTCCTGACTTATTTTGACTTGCATTTGTTTATTTTCTGCCCTTCCTCTCCATGGTGTGCTTTTGTCAGATAGGATTTCTTTTTCTTGCTTGCTACAAACTAGAAATTAAGCAGTTTCCCTGTTGTCCAATAGCATCTTGCCAACTTCTACAATGGATGGTGCAGGCTAATTCTGCCGACTGCCAGCAGTTCAGTTCTCACTTGTTCAAGTTTGACTCAACCTTCCATCCTTATGAGGTCAGTAAAATGAGGACCCAGATTGTTGGGGGCAATAGGCTGACTTTGTAAACCACTCAGAGAGGGCTTTAAAGCACTGTGAAGTGATATATAAGTCTAAGTGCTATTGCTATTGTTATTGTGGGTCCATTGCAAGTCACCACTCATTCTGAACTTTAGGTTTCCTGACTTCATTCTTACAGATTCTCTTGTAAGGGGGGTTTCATGGTGTGATGAATTTCCATAACAGCATAGTGAGTTTTTTTTTATTTATAGGTTGATCTTCCTTCACTTTGTTGGGTCTGTCTCTTTTCAGCTAATTATATCCTTCCAGTACTATACTCCAATCATGAGTTCCACTCCATCTCATTGTTATCAACAAAATCATATTTTCTGCTCCTCACTGCTCATACTAGGACTTCAATTTCTCCTTGTTTGTTTCCCCCTATTCTGAGTATTGTTGTAATGGTGTAGAGCCATCTGAGCCTTTAGCACTGGTCTTTATGGGTTGCCAACTGCATTTTTTGGTGTACTCCTAAACATCCTTTCACTCTTAGTCCCAAAGGTGCTTTTTTCAAGAGGCAACTGGACTTCCTTGTTTTTCTTTCAAGATGTTTTGCTTCTCATCCAAGAAGCTTCTTCAGCTCTGACTGGATGGTGGAGAATGGAAGGATTTATATCCTTGCAGACAGCTGGTCATTTATATTCTTTTAGAGAGTTGATGGTTTATCTGTGTCCTCAGGGTCACCTGAGTAGTGCAAATGTGTGTGGAGAACTGCTGAAAAGACAGTATTGTAGACTGGAGATAGATAATGTCATATCCCTCCCCCTCTGTTGAGAGAGGGCTGCTCAGTTTTGACACAGAGGGCCCCTTTGACCCCTCTTTCAAACCAGCTGTCCTCTTTGTCCAAAATGTAGACTTTACTATCTTCAAAAGAGTGTACTTTGTCTTTTAAATGTAGATAGACTGCTGAATCTTGCCCTGATGGGTTTGTTCTCTTATATTGTGCCATGCGTTTATGAAGTGGTTGTTTTGTTTCCCAATTTGCAGATCTGCACATGTCTCACTGCCTTGTACTGCATACCACATTGCTCAGAGAAATCTCTTCAAAGAAAAACAAAAAAGTCCAGTTGCCTCTTGAAAAAGCACCTTTGGGACAACCATGACTTGAATGACTGACTGAGAATCTCCATTGACTTTCATTTTTAGAATTTCCTTTCTTTGGTGTTTCAAAAATTTGTGGTTTTCACCAAAGACCTTTTAGCTATGAAGTAAGTTCCCCAATCCAAAGGATGATAATGCATTTTATGAAGATTGATCCTTACCCTCATACTGTAATTGGAAGCAATCTACAGTAGAGTACTTGGTTATCTTTTATGTTATATTCTTGGGAAAGAAGCTGAAAGTTGTTGAGCACCTATTCACTTTTGCTAGTGTAATACTCTCCTGCTATCTTGTCAATGAATGAAAACAGCTAAGTTTCATTTTGTGTACTGACAACACTAGTCTTGTTTTGTTGCTCTGCTGTGAAAATCCACTTTCTTACTTTATTTGCTTGGCACTGAAATAAATCAGGAAATCTTGTTCTTGTCACTTATCTTTGGCTTGGGAGATTGTCATATGACTTAATCTGATTGTATATTAAGCATCAGCCTAATGACAAGTAAAATGAATCAGAGTAAAGATGTGTTTCATATTGTCCTTCTATGGAGTAGCATGCAGCTGAAGAGGTCACATAAGAAAAATTTGTACCAGAGAACGTGGCCACCATTGTCCTTTTCCTGTAATTAATATTTCCCCAAAAATCAACAGAGGAAGCAAAAGTTTTATCTAACCACTTGACAAATGCAATCATAGAAAACTGTGATAATTTCTTTGGATAGTATGAAGTGCATTTTTGTTTTCCAGAGCTCCTTTCCAACTGTCATAGATCACCTTTTCTTTAAAGCCAGATTAGGATGACATACTGACACAGACCATGGTGTTTATGCCCTGGGTATTATTATTCTGTGCCCTTTGGAAACATTATAAAATATCAGGATAATCTATAATGGGCGAAAAAGTTCAAAAAGCTCCATTTATCTCCTTAGCCTGTTGCAACCCCAGAACAAAATCCCTTAATGAATGCTTGCTTCATATAAAGTTGCTGCCTTCTGCCTTCAATTGAAAGGTGAGCAAAAGGTCAGCATTACAAGGGAGCAAAGCCAGAAACAACATATCAGTCAAGCCTTAGTTAATCCTGTCCCTTTTCTTTTATAACCTGCCATTTCTCAATGGATTTTCAAAATATGTAAGGAAAATATTGGCTTATTATGTTAAAACATCAGGAGATGCATCCAACCCTCTCTTAAATTCCATCTGTGTAGAATTTGCAAACTAGTCTACACAGCCAAATTAGCAGAAGACTGAGGTGCTCTTTAACACTATTTTTCTAACTTCCTTCTACAATGCGATAGAATAGACATTGCATTACAGATTTTTTTCCAAGGGACAAATAGTGGGACCACAAAATAGAGAAAGTAACAGAAAATGATGAAGCTAAAGTACTCTGGGACCTTAGAATTCAAGCAGACAGACACCTACCACATAACATGCCAGACTTAATAATTGTCGATCAGAAAGACAAAAAAGGTCTGGATGGTGGATGTGACAGTACGTGGAGGCAGCAGAATAGAAGACAAGACACTGGAGAAGACAACAGAATTCAAAGATCTGAAAATGGAAATGGAACAACCGTGGTGAAGCAAAGGTAATAGTCATAGGTGCGAGGATTCTGTTCTGAACAGGGACACATACAGTGATTTTTACCTGTTGTTACCTTGGTGCTACATATGAAATGTATCCCAACTAAGATTTTGTATTTCATGCTATTTCTTTCCTGTGAATATATCTGTGTTCACTCTGTTCAGACTGGGTTATGGATCAAATGGATTAATCATTCATAGGCTAAAAATATTCTCTGGGATGTCACTTGCCCAACTTTTTAATTTAATTTTAATTATTAATAGCATAGTTACACTTCCCATTTAAGTTTTGTGAAATGTATGGCTGCCAAAATATTGGCCAAACTATTTTATAGCATTTTTAGCAACACCTTCACTTCCTTGAATATATTTTTTCTCATTCAAAGTTAATTAGGCAATAATTTGTCAGCATAGTGAAATGTGATGTTTTGTGATCAAGATAATTCAGAGATCAGTAAATTCTTGCATACATGATCTCTAGCAGACAATTGTTCGCACTATAGAGCAAGGCTGTTCAATGCTTAGGTATTTTTTAATTATTATTTTTAATTAATTGTATTTTTAGTTGCTAATACACTTTTGTCTCCATTAATGGTATCTCCTTTAATACATATGCCACTCCCAGATGGTTAATATAAGCGCATAAATTTGTTTCTCTCACACAAAATTGCTACCTTTAAAGGGAACAGAGAAAGCCAACCAACCAGAACTAATAGACAACTAATCCAGTGCTTCTATCTATTTACATTATTATATGAAGGAGTTCTTCAGTCACAGAAGAGATGGTGAGAAGGAGAAACAGACTGACAATGCATGTAAATTGATATGTATATATAGTACATGCATTGATCTTGCAGGTAAGAAAGATAGGTCTCAGGTCATTAAAAAAAATCCCATTGACTCTCTATTGCACTGCTGGAATTGGATGGCACACCACTTAGTAAACAATATTGAGTTGGTGAGCAACCAAGAGTTGGTGGTTCAGTGGGAAATGGAGAAGCACAGAGGCATCAAATCTGTCATAGGATGAAGACATCTTGAACATTTACATTACAAAATAATTTATGTACCGAAGCACATCTCCAATGACATTGTCCTCCAGTCCCCAGGCCCGAGAAGCACTTAGCTGCCAAATAAATGATGACAGAGCATAACCCTTACCAGGAAACTGGTACAACAATCAGCCTACAAACCCCTCAGAATCCAAATCAACTGTACAGCCAATTGGAGACAGCACTGACGTCAACCAACCCAGGCAACCTCCCTCCCCCACCAGCAGTTCACTCCCCATCAAAAGACTCACTGATGACTCACACCTGATCCCTCACAAGACCCTCACTCGACACACCCACACCTGAAGGCCTTATAAACATAAGAATACTAACACTGACATCCTCTAAACTCCACTGAAGATGTTAGCTAGCCTGCTAATAAAATGTTCGGAAACCAACTCATAAGGTCAGAGTACAAATCTTCACCCTCATATCTGAAAATATACATGAAATCTTACTCCCAGTAAAACATGATGGCTCATGTTTGTGAACTTTGTTTGAATTTTACATGAACACTAATTAACGAATGTGGTAATATTATGCATCCATCCATTGTAATGTCACTCTAGGATAAAGGAGTGCCTTTTTGTCAATGAATTGATAATGCTTACATATTGGTCATGATTAAATAGGCAAATTATGGCAAAGCAACAAATCCAAAAGTTCCTGACCACCAAAAGCCACTGCAGCTCAACTAACACAAGCTATGAAAAGGGTAACATCAGAAACATTTCAGAAACAACCAACAAATGACTACAATCACACCTCACACCACTTTGTTGTGGCATGCAGAACAACCAAAGCCCTCCAAAATATCTTCAGCAAACCAAAAGACCCAGTAACCCAATAATAATAATAATAATAATAATAATAATAACAATAACAACAACAACAATAATAATAATAATAACAACAACAACAACAACAACAACAACAACAATAATAATAATAATAATAATAATAATAATAATAATAATAACAACAACAAAACCAGGAGTCATTTATAACATGCTGTATTAAGACTGTAACAGCCAGTTACTGTATGCAGGAGAGAGACACTTTCCTTCCTCATCAGCTTGCCTTCTCATAGCTGTACCAAACCATGTTCCTATATGTCTGATTTTTTAAGCCTTATGGTCTCTAGGAATATTTTTTTAAAAATCAGATGTTCATTGAGAATGCCTGCTTGTCATCATATTTGAAGAACACCAGCTTGGGGAAGACTGCTCTAATCATCAAAACTTTGTGGTATTTTGGAAAGAATCCATCTGTTTATCCATTTGTCTGTCCCTCCATCCAGCATAGTATGTCAGATACTATTTGTCTTTTAAAATATGCATAGATTTGTGTTATTAGCATCAACAATAAACAATAACGGCTCTGATAATGTAAAACAATCACTTAGTCTATTTCATCTTGACTACTTTTGTTACCAAATCTGCAACATTCAAAAAGCTGAAAACGGATTAATATACAGATAATTACAAATTGTTCCCTGTAAGTGAATTTTTGGTTATACACATAACCCTATTTTTAGTTTAATGGAGGTGGTTTGGCCTTGGCTGGTGGACTGCTAAAGGAAAACAAACATTAGTTCTCATTTTGTCTTACCGCCAACATATCCTCATCATAAACAACTACATAGAGAATTCAAACCATTATTGAAAATTAACTTGAATCGTATGCTTTATAACAGTATTGTACTCACATTTGCTATTTCCAGACATTCTAATGTCTTTTGTAATGTCAGGCCATCTGAGCATTAAATTTTATTCATGTTGACCCAAATCTATTTTTCATTTAGAATGTTAAATGACATCTAATTGTAGCCAAGCATATTTTTCTAGGGAGGCATTAGGACATTTTTCAATATATTTTGATTCCTAGAATTCCCAGACACAGCCATTACAAATAGCAAAAAGTGCTCCAATTCCATCTGTCAAGGTAAAAGCTAATTTTCTTCAAAACATTTGGTGACTAAACCAATGAAGTTAACTGCATCAATATATATGCTTCAAGGAGCTACTTCTCTCAAGTTCCTTTTGGGGAACTTCCCTACCGGAGAAGCTATGGGAAAAAAATCCTGATATCTAAGATGTAGCTATGACTTGAATTCACTGGAGAAAGCAATTATGTTTTGGAAGAGTTAGCAATGAAAGGAAACGATTTGGATGAGGGGATAGATGGGGAACTCATCAAATCTGCAGACGACACCAAGCTGGCAGGAATAGCCAATACTCCAGAAGATAGGCTTAAAATACAGGAGGATCTGGACAGACCCGAACACTGGGTGCTATCTAACAAAATGAAATCTAACAAAATGAAATTCAATGGTGAAAAAAGTAAGGTTCTACATTTAGGAAGGAAAAATCAAATGCACAGGTATAGTATAGGTGGTACCTTGCTCAATAGTAGTAACTGTGAGAGGGATCTCGGAGTCCTAGTGGACAATCACTTAAATATGAGCCAGCAGTGTGCTGCAGCTGCCAAAAAAGCCAACACAGTGCTAGGCTGCATTAACAAAGGGATAGAATCAAGATCAAGTGAAGTACTAATACCACTTTACAATGCCTTGGTAAGGCTACACCTGGAATACTGCATCCAGTTTTGGTCACCATGATATAAAAAAGATGTGGAGACTCTAGAAAGAGTACAGACAAAAGCAACAAAGATGATTGGGGGACTGGAGGCTAAAACATATAGGGAACGGTTGCTGGAATTGGGTATGTGTAGTTTAACGAAGAGAAGGGTGAGGGGTGACACAATAGCAGTGATCCAATATCTCAGGGGCTGCCACAAAGAAGAGAGAGTCAAGCACCTGAAAGCAGGACAAGAAGCAACGGATGGAAACTAGTCAAGGAGAGAAGCAACCTAGAACTAAGGAGAAACTTCCTGACAGTTAGAACAACTAACCAGTGGAACAACCTGCCTCCAGAAGTGGTGAATGCTCCAACACTGGAAGTTTTTAAGAAGAGACTGGCCAGCCATTTGCCTGAAATGGTATAGGGTTTCTTGCCTGAGCAGGGGGTTGGACTAGATGACCTCCAAGGTCCCTTCAAGCTTCTTCTTCTTTTTCTTCTTTTTCTTCTTTTTCTTCTTTTTCTTCTTTTTCTTTTCCTTTTCCTTTTTCTTCTTTTTCTTCTTTTTCTTCTTTTTCTTCTTTTTCTTCTTTTTCTTCTTTTTTTTCTTTTTCTTTTTCTTTTTCTTTTTCTTTTTCTTTTTCTTTTTCTTTTTCTTTTTCTTTTTCTTTTTCTTTTTCTTTTTCTTTTTCTTTTTCTTTTTCTTTTTCTTTTTCTTTTTCTTTTTCTTTTTCTTTTTCTTTTTCTTTTTCTTTTTCTTTTTCTTTTTCTTTTTCTTTTTCTTTTTCTTTTTCTTTTTCTTTTTCTTCTTCTTCTTCTTCTTCTTCTTCTTCTTCTTCTTCTTCTTATTATTATTATTATTATTATTATTATTACATGATGGCAAGACACCATCAAAGCTGACAACAGCCAGAGCATAGAAAAACCTCAAAGAATTAGTGCAAGATTGGAAGAAGTGGAGAGACCTGGCCCAGAGAATCACAAGAATTGGACCTGACTGAGTGGATAACATCATCATCATCAGCAATTATAACTTGAATGAGTTCTACTGAGTTAGTTCTCTTTCAAATATGCCATCAAAAGCAGACATACATTTGATCAAGCAGAATTTATACTCAGTTCATATATATGGAGAACGTATTCTACTGGCAATGGCTTGAACTTCCACCCAATTTGGCCAATCAATGGATACTATGAAAAGAGAGGGGTTCTGTCCATGCATTTGACTGACAACTGTTCACACTCATGGCCATTGCTGGAATAAAAACATTGTAGGTTGGACATAACTTTATTGCTTCTTGGATACTTGGTACCTACAATGATTGTCATGAAATACAGTAAGAACCTGGAAACAAGAATGAATACATTATCTACATTTCTTCATACCATGCATACATTTATGAATTTCTACCAAGTTCTTTGCCACCAAAAAATAGAACATTTGAATGGATGAGAGACTAAGAGAACTAAATAAAAAATTAAATATACGGGTGAGAGACCAATACAAGGGCTCTGTTATGCAGAACATCTGGTGCTCTCCAAGGAAATTACCCTGGATGCATCACAAATCTAAAATGCAAGTATTCCAGGTCCCTCTTTTGTTTTCTCTTTTTACTATGAGGTGATGTCAGTTTCCAAAAGTTTGTGTTATGGCTGTCTACACAGGAAGAACTCTGCTTACAATAGGTTTAAGTTTAATAGCTGGCAAACCCTATCCTTTCTGTACAGGGGAAACAAGTTATTTTCAAAGAATATATCTGTAACATGCAATTGCTAGTTAGAGCTGTAGGAGTTTTGTTTCAGAATGATTAATTTTTTATAAGTTTTAAGTAATAGATATTCATGCCTTAAAGAGATCAGAGAAAACAAAAAAGTGCTCAGCAGTATCAAAAGCCATTTAAAGGGTTTAATATATCTCTAATATTTTGCTTCAGGCACCACAGAAAGCATTGATCCATTCCCAATGGAATCGTGCTCACTGTTCTCATAAAAATGATGCAAAAATGCTTGTGTGGTCTTCAGCCCCGCTTTTGCTAAAAAATCACTTAGAGGCTTTTATTATTTGTGGCTTTTTGCATCTCAGCATATTGTAGATTTTATGCCATTTGCTTGTTCCTTCTTACATTAGACTTTACTTTACAAAAGTAAAAAAAAGGGGGGGATTATTTCCCTCTTGAAATAAAGATATCCCAAATTGTAGAGGAGGGTTCAGATCTCCAGAAATCCACACTGAATGTTGCTTTGCTTCACAGAGGCACAGCACTTGGATAGGGCCAATATGCCTCAGCTGGCTGATCGGGAAGAAACAGTAGTATCCATGTGGTGCTAAATTGATTGGAAGAGTGGCATTGCTCCTCTTTGTAGTATGGGAAGTCTTTGGTGCACATTTCAATCAAATCTCTATTGAATGGAACCATATAAGAACTAAAAACCAAGCTACCCCAAGAGTTGGGCAATCAAGATGTGCTTCCACTGGTTTAGTGAAATCCTGATGTCTCTGCATTAGATACTACAAAGGAGAATATTTGTAGCTCAAGGTTGAAATGAAGGGTCCTTGTGATTTCTGAGCTTGGTTGTTTTCTTACAGACATTTCATTGCCCAAATATCAGTGCTAGCATCACTGAGTAATTAAAGTTCTGCAAGAAAACAACCAAGCTCAGAGAGCACCAGGGACACCTCACATTAGATACATCTCTTAATCAACTGAATTGTTTATTTTATTTATTTATTTATTTTAATTCCATTTATATCCCGCCCTTCTCCGAAGACTCAGGGCGGCTTACAAGCTTAGCAATAGCCTTCATTCTATGTATATGCCTGCTTATTAGGGCTTTCACACACACCCCAAGCAGCATTATTACAAAGTCAGCTTATTGCCCCCAACAATCTGGGTCCTCATTTTACCTACCTCGGAAGGATGGAAGGCTGAGTCAACCTTGAGCCTGGTGGGATGCGAACCTGCACTAATTGCAGGCAGCTGGTGTTCCTTAAGGAGGCATTAGCCCACTGCTCCACCAAGGCTCTTTTATGGTGTAGAATAGAGGAGGAGGGATCATCTGATGTCCTACTTTACATCTGCTGCTGTTTTGTATATAAAAGGGTTAAGACTAGAGTACCCAAAGCCTTCTTCCTTTAGAACCATCTGTGTTAGTTATTCATAGTACTGTTTCTAGTGGCTTTGGAAAATTCGATGCTGTTTGAGATACAAATATAGATAACATAAAGGCTTGCCTGTTGTTCATGTCTTCCTCTTTCCTTGTTTTTGCCTGCCTTTTGTCCTTATTTTGCTGTCTAACTGGTTTTTTGATGTTTGGTGATATTTAATAAATAAACATCAAACTATTTTTTGCTAGCTGAACTGAGTGGCATGTGTGTTTGCTTTGAACTGATATAGGAACTGACTGGGAATGTGCTAGTGCAAACTCAACTGGAAAGGTTTTGTAGTAATTTTCCAACTACTGCCACCTGTTCAATGGTAAGGAATAATGGGAGTTCAGATCCACAAGTTCTGAAGGACATCAGTTGTCCAACACCACTAAATTTGCTAACTGAGAGGAATGCAATTAGAGGCTTTAAGCCACGTGGGAACCCTGAATCCTTTTGGTATGCCCCCATTCCCAAATGTAACCACAGAAGGGTCATTTTTGAATGTGATCTGCTAATTGTTAATATGGAAAATAATCCCGTGTTCAATATTGAATGACTCTCAGCTAAAGTAAATGGCTGCTGTGCATGTGCTGATACACAACTCTGTGTAAACTCGAGTATAAGTTGCATTACAATCTGTTGCTTAGAAGCAGGAAGCCACCCCACCTATTTTAAAGAGATGCTTTGCATGAGCCTTCATGAAAACAAAGCTCTTCTGAAAATATGCACAGCCTTCCCATGCAGTCTTAGTACTGATATAATTAGCAGCAAGACGGAGATGAATCCATAATAGGTTTAGAGTTAACTGACATCTAGGAGTTAAGGAAGGAAAAGCTTTGGAAGGCAATTCTCACTTTTCACTCTGATATATGTCAGCATTGGAAAGTCAGTGAGATATGATCATATTATGTTGGATAGACTGGATTCCCTTTCTCTGTGTCCCAACTCATGAGAAATACTGTTGGGAACAAAGTGACTTAATTATACTGTAAATGTTTTCCAGCATAGAATTAACACAGTACATGTTGATGACAGACAGACAGACAGACAGACAGACAGACAGACAGACAGACAGACAGACAGACAGACAGACAGACAGATTGCTGTCTTGACTTTTTTGACTGTATCCTGAGGACACCCTTGTTTCTGGTCAAAGAGTGGTCATAATTTTGTCTTGTAGCATCAGCTTTGATATATTTGCTCCTAAAGTATGTATGTATGCATGTATTTACATAAATAGCCTGTTGCAAGTGGCAATAATACCTCACAGACATTCAAATAACATGGATCACTAAGCTATTTATATTTGCATTGAGTACAAACAAAGCTGGTTCAGAACAAGGACTATCAATTTTACTGTCCTCATTCTGTCTGGACAAATGCAAATTTGTCACGCATCTGTTACTATTAACATAGAAAAATGTTGAAAGAAATCATTTGTGTTTTCTATTGAAAAAATGCTACCTTTTTGATTCCATCATAAACATTGTGCATTAAGTATTCCCATATATATATATATATTTGTACATATACACATATTTTATTTATTTATTAATCCCACCTGATTATTTACAAATAACTCAAGGCCATGAACATACCTGATACACTTTCCTTCTATTTGCTCCACAACATCAACCTGGTGAGGTGTGTTGGGCTGAGAGAGAGTGATTGGCCCAAAGTCACCCAGCTGGCTTCCATGCCTAAGGCAAGACTAGAACTTTCAGTCTCCTGTTTTCCAGATGGTGCTTTAACCAATAGACCAAACTGGCTCTCATAGCATAGATAGACATTAACTGATTTATGATGCACAATGTAAATAGTATGAATTTTCAGTGTTGCACATTATGTTAATAGTGGTACTATATATTATGTTTCTGCAATTATATAAGATCCCAAGGAATTAATTTTATTTGCATTTTAGGGATCTGTGATCAACCCATGCTGGTACTTTCATGGAGGGTTTTTAAAACAAGCAACATGTTATTTAATCCGTGTTCTGGAATGGTAAGTGGGTTGCCACAGATCATTTGTAGACTTCTCTTGGGGTAAATGTCCTATTGTCCTTTCCATTTTTGTTTAAGTGTAAATACTCTGAAGATCTGAAATGTTACACTAAAGTGCAGGTTTATATGCTACTTCTGAAGATAGTGATATAATCTACTTTTTCAAAACTGTCTATCAAACTTTTAAATAAGTTTCTTTCTCCTTTTCCTTAACCCTCTTCCTTGCTTTATCCATCTCTGGGGAAACATACTCATTCAACTGATTCCTTATTACTGATTATTTGAAGCAATTGGATAGTAAGTGAAAAGAAGAGGGAAAACCTATCAAATTATAGAAATGATCTCAATGGCATTTGATATATTGATCACAAGGTTTCCCATGGTATCTGAATCATAAATTAAACATCCCAGGATATTCCATACCAATATTCCATCTTGCTTGTATAAAAAAATTGTCTATTAAGATGGTGAATAAGCTACCCATTAGGGGACTCACAAGCCTCATCATGCTTGGATAGGGGAATTAGTTCATTGAAAAGATGGTGTGATGTTTCACTCCACAATCAAGTTACTTTAAGATTTTAGTGCTTAGAAATGGTAGTGAAGACTTTTGAATCTCAGGTGAGAAAAGACTTCCAGTGAAAAGATGAACAACTGAGAATTCCTGAGGATTTTTTCCCTGGAATGTAGCTTCTTCAACTATCAACAGAAGGAACTAGCATTTAGTTTACATGACTCTCCTGGGATAGGGGAAATCCTAGAATTATCCCTCAAGAGGAAAGGTCTGCAAGTAGCTTCAGGAGTTGTGCTTCAAAGCAGCTTGTGTGCTAAAAGCTGGGTGGCGGGGCTACAATCCATTATCGAGGGAGCAGTCACTCTGGAATTTATTGTTCAAATGGATAGTAAGATGTACCTTTCATTTCTTAATCATTTTAAAGGGCTATTAATTTTTATTAAGTTAAAAGAATCTCCTTCTCTCTTTCTCTCCACAGCCTGTTACTCCTTTTTAAAGATCAGCACCATTTTGGAGATTTCTTCAGTGTTAAACAACAAGGAAGAAAGATGCTAAGGCAAGGCAAAATAAGGAAGTATGGAGTATCTTTTTTTAAAAAAAAGTTGATGGAGAAAAGTTGTGGTTTTAGTTTATTATTTTTTAGTAATTTGTAGCTTGGTCTACTTTGCTGTGGGTGGCTAAAATTTTCCAATTTTCATGATTTATGATTGGCCAGCAATTCTTAAGTGACTTACAAAAAAAAGTGCTACTCTTTGACCAAAGAGGGAGTTAAGAAGATGGAGGTGCAAATTATTAGTGATGTATTTGAAAAATCTTTAAATAAAATGTATCAGTTTATAGATCAGCTATGCTTCAAGGATGTTAAAAAAAACTTGTCAAACTACTTCAGAGATGAAAATATGTGTAGAAAGTTACCAAATCACTGAGGCAATTTCACAAGTAGCTGACAATGCAGAGGAATCAATTGCAATTTTGGAATTTAAACCTGACACCAACTCATATTATGATAGTTTAAATATAAAACCCCAAACACAATTGAAAGAAGAGCTCCAAGAAAAACTGCAATTTTTAAAAGGACAAGTCTGGGACTTGTTCCATATGGACATTAACAAGGTTGAGAAATCCTTGAGAAAAAGAGAAGCTTACAACTACTTGACAAACATTTCAGAGAAGAAAAAGACTTTATTCCATGTAGACAAGCTGGAAGGAGTGACTTAAACTTAATGAGTCAATTGGGATTGGGATGGAGTTATATCGGTTTGATATTTTTAATTGAAAGAAAGTGGTAATCTAAAGTTTGAAAATGTATTTTTCCTTTATATATAATGCTTAAGTAATTTCTAAAGTTTGTAAAATATTATTGAAAGTGTATTTGAGACTATCTGTTTTAAGAGAAAGTTAAAGAAAAAAGTGTATTAGTTTAGAGTTTTTAAAAGGATGTATACAAGAAGAAAAAATATTCTATGAGAGTAACTTGGAGGGAATGATCTAAATGTAATAGTGAACTTAAAAGTATGCATATTAAAAGGATATTAAAAGATGTATTAGAAAGTTTTGATTTTAGAAATGTTTTTAAAGAAAAGTTTAGCATTTTAAAATGGATGGAAAAGTTAAAGAATCTGAAAGAATAAAGTGAATTTTGTTAATATAAATGGTGACAGTTTATAAAGATTATTAAGTTAAAATAGAAATACAATATTTCCACAGCAAGGAAGATAAAGCAGACATGATAAAATTGATTGTTTTGTTCAAATATATTTGATTATAGTTTTTTATTTGGATATAAATTCTGGATTTTGTGCTTGTGAAGGAAAAAAAATAAAATTTTGACTTTACCAATTACGTAGATATGTTGTTATAGAAATGGCTAGTTATATACTAGTGTATCAAAATAAAAAGTTGAGGCCGGAATGTTGTTACCTTGTACTGTGCTAAAAAGAGTCAGAAGTCAACACTTTTTTTTTCTTTTTTCCCTTGTACCTCATATTTTCTTTTCCCCTCTCTTTTCCCCTCCCTTGTTTTCCTACTTTTATTTATATTTTATATATTGATAAAACAATAAAAGCCATTGAGAAAAAAAATTCAAGTTTTACATCAGAGTAAAAGAAAGTAAAATTTGTTGTGATAAGGGCCAGAAACTTAACAACTGTAAGAAGGAAGAGAATTTTAGCAGAAAATATAAAACAGAAAAGAATAGAATAGTCAAAATATATTTATTTATATATTGTAAATTTATATCCTATTTTTCTTTCAGTAGACCAGGGGTGTCAAACTGCCGGCCCATGGGCCAGATGCGTTATGGCAAAACCGCACCCACCCCACAATACGTCGTGATGCGTCATGTGACATTGCGAGTTTGACACCCCTGCAGTAGACCAAGTGGCATAAATAGTTTCCTCCTTCAATTTTTCCCACAACTTTAAGAGATAGTTTGGCGGAGATGGTGAGTGGCTCAGATGTCTTTCAGTGAGAATCCCTGGCTGAAGGTAAGCTAGATTCTGAGTCTCTTTGCTTTTAGTCCAACTCCTAATCCACTACAGTACACATACAATTTATTGGGATTTTCTGACCTAATGATCTGTAGTTGCACTACCATACTTGGGTATTCTTGAAGACTGGCTTTTGTAAAGTCCATACAAAATCACCAGTTCTGTTTCTTATATATAAATTTATGTAATGGCATTTAGCTTTTTTTTTTTAAAAAAAAGAAAGTTCCTCAAACTAAATAATCTGTAAACATTTACAAATTGATATTTAGACAAGAAATACATTTATTGCGCAATTCCATTTATATCTACCAAAAAAGAAAATCATTAGCATATTGACATTTACTTCCAAACAAACAATTTTTGGATGCTATCCTTCAAGATACATCATTTTTGTAAAAGAAAATTCAAAATGTCTAATCTTATCTTATCTTATCTTATCTTATCTTATCTTATCTTATCTTATCTTATCTTATCTTATCTTACCTTATCTATTTATTTATTTATTTATTCAGTTTCTATAGCTGTCCATCTCAAACCAATTTATTTTTTTAATTTTAATAAGTGAAATGCTAGTTGTATTTGTGTGCATAGATTTTAATAAATTTGCAGATTAATAGACACATTGCATGGATATACAAGTGATTACATTCAAAAGTGACAAGAAGTGCAAATGAATTTATTCATCTATAATTATAGGTCATCATACCATCCTCATCTTATTCAAGTGTTATACTTAAGTGGAGGTTGATGTAGTCACACACACACACACACACACACACACACACACACACACCCCTGCTATTTTCTTGGTTACTCTTTGGAAGTTTTTTCCATTGATTTCTTCTAGCTGTTTTTTTTTTTAATTTCCAATGTAGTCTGCAACCTGGAGCTTTCCCATCCAATTATTAACTAGATCTGATAAATGTAGTACTCAAACTGAGACAAGCTAACCAAATATGGCCATCTGCTAAGACTATCAAGATACAATATTGTATTTCATTCTATACCTTTCACAAAAAGTTGAATGAAGCATCATGCTCAGGATTATACCATGGCTGTATTACTACTTACAGGGTATATAGGTTTTATATGCCAGATCATACACCCATTTTAAGTGTGCTTAGGTCATGTCCTTTTACATAGGATCAACATAACATGTCACCTATCCTAGAGAACAAGTTTACAGAAAGTATTGCTAAAGTACTTGAGCTGTATCATTTCAGTCTGCAGGTGGAAGGCAGTATTTTCATTTATCTTCTGCTAAACAACTTCCTGAATGAAGGACATTACAAAGAAAGACCTAGCATAATCATCCCCATGATTTGCTAATTTGGAAAAGGAACAGTCAGTGAAGAGGAGGAAAACAAGAACATGACTTTCACTTAATAGTCTGAAGTATATTAATGCAGCGTAGTAATTTATTTTGTGTAATAATGTGTAGGATGATCCATATACAATTAAGAATGACTGAAGATGGAGTAAATGGGGAATGAAGCATTAGGCAAGGGTGCAATTTGAACTCTACGTTCTTTTACCATAATCCTGTGTATTAGTGTAATTCTTGCAGTCCATTGTCATAATAGTCCTAAGAGTACTTCAGGTTTTTGACAGTCTGTCATTTTATTGTTCAACATCTGATACAGACTTTCTTTGTGCAATGTTTTCCAAATGTGGAGGGGAAAGTGCATGGAAATTCCCGCGTTTGTTTAAAGTCCACTATTAAAGTGTGGCATGTGGGTGTTACAACTTTCAGACAAGTCATTAATCAGCGGATGCCTGTCAGACAGCTGCCCTTGGCTGTTATATATTGATGGTATCCTTTTCTGCTCCAGGCTGTACTGGTTGCAGGTGTCTGTCTTCCTGTAAATAAAGAACTTTTAACCACTTGTGGACCCTAAATAAGAATAGAATACTTTATTTGGCCAAGTATGATTAGGTAAGTAAAGATAAAGAAGCCCCTGCAGATTTTACTCCATTAGTCATTGCTGAGCGTAGGGGGCAATGTTCATCTCTGTTTCAAGGCCATTGAGCCAGCACTGTCCAAAGACATTTCCGTGGTGATGTGGCCAGCATGATGTCATGGAGCACTGTTACCTTCCCACCAAAGTGGCACCCATTTATCTACTCACAATTGCATGCTTTTGAACTGCTAGGTTGGCAGAAACTGGGGTGAGGATGGGAGCTCCCCATTGTGTGATTAGTCACACAAGGAATTTGTCTTTGGTGCAGAAGCTCTCAGTGTACATGCAAACAACAAGCAATAATTATAATAATAATGGCCATAAGAGGGGGTAGTAAAGAAAATAAAAAGGATAATAAGACATCAGTCCTACAACATGGGTAAATATACTTAGACATAAGACAGTATTGTGAGAATTAGAGAGTGTTCAGGACTGTTATGGCACGAGAAAAAAAAATCTATCCCAAAAAATCTAGATGTTTTGCCATCTAATGCCCTATAACAGTGTCCCAAGGGAAGGAGTTGAAACAGTTTATGTTCAGGGTATGAGGGTCTGTAGATATTTTCTCAGCCCTCTTTCTGATCCATGCAATATGAAAGGCACACTGGTTACAATTGTTTTTTCTGCAGTTCTAACTATTCGTCGGAGTCTCTACCTGTCCTGTTTGGCTGCTGTACCAAACCATACAGTTATAGAAGTACAAATGACAGACTCAATGATTCCTCTGTAAAACTGTGTCAACAGTTCCTGGGGTGATCTTAACTTCTTGAGTTGATACACGAAGAACATTCTTTGTTGTGTCTTTTTAATGATGGTTCAATGTTAGGTGTCCATTTCAAATCCTGGAAGAATAGAATAGAGCTGGATGGGATCTTGTAGGTCTTTTAGTAGAGCCCCTTGCTCAAGCAGGAGAACCTATACCATCTCAGACATGTGACTGTCTAGTCTCTTCTTAAAAATCTCTAGTGATGGAGCATCCATGATTTCTGGAGATAAGTGCTTCCTCTAGTTAATTGTTCTCACTGTCCGGAAGTTTCTCCGTAATTCCAGGTTGCTTCTCTCTTTGGTCAGTTTCCAACCATTGTTTTTCGTCCTGCCCTCTGGTGCTTTGGTGAATAACGTGACCCCCTCTTCTTTTGGCAGACCCTCAGATACTGGAATACTGCTATCATGTCTCCCCTATTTCTTCTTTTCTTTAGATTAGCCAAACCCAAGTCCCGCAGCCATTCTTTGTATGTTTTAATCTCCAGGCCTTGGGTCATCTTAGTTGTTCTCTGAATTTTTCCCAAACACTCAACATCTTTGCCCAGGTTCGCCTGGTGCGCCAGTTGCAGCCCTATCTAGACCGGGATGCTTTATGTACAGTCACTCACGCGCTCGTGACCTCTCGTCTGGACTACTGCAACGCTCTCTACATGGGGCTGCCCTTGAGGACCACTCGGAGGCTCCAACTGGTACAGAATGCAGCCGCGAGAGTTGTGTTGGGAGTCTCCCGATATTCCCATGTTACACCTCTGCTCCGTGAGCTGCATTGGTTACCAGTTGTCTTCCGGGTGAGATTCAAGATACTGGTAATGGTGTTTAAGGCCCTACATGGCATGGGTCCGGAGTACCTTAGGGAGCACCTGCTGCCGGCATCAACTTCCCTCCGCCCTGTGCGCTCCCACAGAGAGGGCCTCCTCAGGGTGCCACCGATCAGAGAATGTCGATTGGTGGCCCCCAGGGGGAGGTCCTTCTCTGTGGACGCCCCAGAGCTATGGAATTGGCTGCTGGTTGAGCTCCGGATGGCGCCCGACCTTCGCTCCTTCCGTCGCGATCTGAAGACACTCTTATTTGAACAAGCCGGCCTGGCCTGATGGGGGATGGGTTGGGTTTTATGGTCATTTTTAATATCTGTATTTACTGTTTTTAGTTGGGCATATGTTTAATTTTCTTTTAACTTTTGTATTTTTGTATTTTTTATATATTTGCCCTGTTCACCGCCCTGAGTCCTTTGGGAGAAGGGCGGTATATAAATAAAATTATTGTTATTGTTATTGTTATTGTTATTGTTATTGTTATTGTTATCTTTTTTGTCATACGGTGACAAAAACTGGCTGCAGTATTCCAGGTGTAGTCTTAGTAGGGTTTTATAAAGTGGTACTAATACTTCACATGATCTTGATTCTATGCCTCTGTTTACACAACCCAGGATTGTATTAGCTTTTTTGGTTGCTGCTGCACACTTGTGGCTCATAGTCAAGTGATCATCAAGGTGCTTTTTCAGGAGGCAACCGGACCTTCTTGTTTTTCTTTGAAGACATTTCTCTTCTTGTGCCATCCCTATGATCCAGTCATAGCTGAAGAAGCTTCTGGAATGAGAAGTGAAATGTCTTCAAAGAAAAACAAGAAAGTCGGGTTGCCTCATGAAAACCTTCCCACTAAAGTGGTGCCTTTTTATCTACTCATGTTTCCATGCTTTTGAACTGCTACGTGGACAGAAACTAGGGCAAGTAACAGGAACTCACCCTGTTGCACAGCACTTGGGTCTTCAACCCGGGCTGTCAGCTTTCCAGCTGACAAGCTCAGTGTCTTTAACAGCTGAGCCATTGGGCCAGCATTTAGGTAGACCTTCATTCTCCTTGCTCCCTTCTATAGGCCATAATGTCAAGTTTTAGGATTTCTGTCTTACTGTGGTATTTATCCTTTGCGGTCAGAACTGCATAGCTGGGCAACCATGGCCCACAGTGTTTCGGTGAATATTTAGATCTGTTCTTGCCATAGATAACTAGAAGGAAAGGGGGAAGAAACAAAGCAATTTCCTAATAAACATGACTAAAAAGCTATTCATCTTCTAAGGAAAACATTACATAGCTTCTGACCCCTTCATTTTAAATTAATCCACAGGATTAAGCAGTTAGTAATCCAGCTCCCCACTGTTCCTTTGCTCATTCTTTTTTCAGGGTTACTATTTTATGTTAGGCAATCAACTATTGGAAACTTTATCAGCATAGCTTAAAGGGAACTTGACAGCTGAAAAAACAAACAACTAAATGTAAGCTATCATAAAGTTCAATTTTATTGGAGGACATAGCCATTACCTCCTGAATTTTTATTTGGTTAACAGAAAAGTACAGTGTATTTTTGTTTTATTTGTACATTAATTTATTTCTATTTATAGTCTGAATACTCTCTGAAGACTCATGCTGGTTGTCAACCTTTACAAATCAAAATCAATAAAATGGGCTCATAAAAAACATTAATATTCCCATTAAAATTCAAATCTATAACTGAAAGAAAGTCTTGTTTATTTGAAATTATTCAATGCCAACCTGAATTGAAAGCTTGTAAAAGCTTTCCCTTTGGAAGGCAGTTATGCTGAAGCTTGAAACTAGATTTGTTCTTTCATGAAGGCTCCTGCAGTGTGTAGAATTGTCACCTGTTGCTAGAAAGAAACAGAGAAGGAGATATAAACATTTCACAATTTTTTCCTTCCCCCATTCCATCTTTTATGTTGTTCCTGAGTCAATTTTCAGCAAGTTGCCAAGAGAATGGATGAATGTAAATGTAAGCATTGCGCACGCAGTGCACAATATCTAGGGCTTAAGAACATAATGAAAAGTATGCTAGGAATTAATACACAGTCTACTAAACTAATAAGGATGACATAAATTTGTCTTGAACTGTCCACAGAGTAAAGAAAAAAAACAACATTAATTTTTGTCCCTGAAATGTATGAAATAGGGTTCACCAGTTTTTTAATATTCTTATAAATTTCATAATCATTATTCATTTAACTTCATTTTAGCTAGGCCAGAGTTCAAGATTCATTAAACTGCTATTCAGTAGTCTGATTACTTTAGTATATGGAATTTGATACTTCAGTTCTTTTCTTAATCACAGAAGTTGACTTATTTTAATGTACGGTAATCTCTTTTGATTCGTTTGACTTAATATCAGACTCAAGCATATTGATATAATGACTCAAATAGCAAATGCTTAATTTACCCCAATATCAAAATAGCTAGATGATTTAGCATTATATTCCAAACAAAATTAGAATTCATTCCAAGTTTTCTGAAAGTTATTTAGCCCAACACACTATAAGAATGAACACTATCCTATTTACAAGTTCCATCCCTTTTTTACCCATTCTTATCACTCTTCCCATCTAGGGTGTAAACACATGAATCTTGTTTGTTCATAGACAATTAGGATTCCATAAAATGTAAAGGATATCCATGGGTTATAGCCCTTATTTTTGAGGTTTGTTCTGAATATGAAAATAATAAGACTGATGGTAACTAGTAAGATAATACATTTTAGAATGTTTGAAGGCATCTGGTGAATTGGACTACTCAGCTGATCAGTAGTTGAATTACTGGAGTGTAGGATGGAGATCCCTTTGATCTGAGGAAGGGATGGCAAAGATCAGGGAAGGCTAATGTGATGGTGGCACAGTGGTTAGAATCAGTGGTGGAATTCAAATATGTGAACAACCGATTCTCTGTGTGGATGCTGCTTCCGGAAGTCCTTTCTGGGGCTGGGCAACAAAAAATTAGCTACCAGTTCTGCTGAAGTGGTGCAAACTGGCTGAATCCCACCACTGGTTAGAATGCAGTACTGAAGGCTAATTCTGCTGACTGCCGGGTGCCAGCAGTTTGGCAGTTCAATTCTCACTGGCACAAAGTTGACTTAGCCTTCCACATTTCTTCCCCCTGAGTTTTGCCACATCATCAAATTCTCAGTAGCCCAGCTCAGCCATAAACAAGACCTTTCTTTTCCAGGACTTAATAATGGATGAGACAGCTAACCTGATACATACCTGGTTAGATGTATGTGGAGAGAAGGGTCCTGAAAAAGTGCATCCTAGGATTCAGGTTTACCACTAGGACTCCAGGGCAGGGCAGGGCAGGGCAGTGAATTTGTTATAATTATTCAAGGGATCCTGGTAGAGTTTGGAAGCACTATTTTACAGACAACCAGAGATAAGACCCGATTTGTGATGATAAACTCTAGGGACTGCTATTGTTGTACTAACCACTCAACTACTTATCTACCTGAGATTTTTAGTGCTGTAGCAAGACTGACAGCAGAGTTCCTCAAAATTATGGTATTAGGTGACTTCCATGTGTTTTCCCTGGATGTGAAGTCAGCGGCATCTTGGGACTTTATGGCCACCATGGACCTAACCTAGACGTAACCTCCTCAAAATACTGAGGAGGACAGGTGTTAGATCTGGGTTATAAAAATAAGAACTGCATTAAGAAATGTTTTACCATTTCTCTTCCCAGGCATAAGACTAACAAATTAGCAAGATAAAGGTAAATCCACTTGAAGAAGGCCTGCTAAGTATCTCTTCTGATGAATAATTATCATGCCCCAAATAGCGTAATTTTATATGTATTATACTCTGCATTATGCACAGAGATACTTTTCTGAAATGATTATTTCTAGTGATAATATATCAATCATCATCCACTTGCAAATTAATGGCTTTCTTACATAAGTGTCCCTGCATGGAAAGACATATAATGGATCTTTTAAAAATAGTGTACTTTAACATGAAAAGTACTGCAGGTTTTCAGTTGGCATCTTTCTGTTTCTTTTTCTTCCTCTCCTTTTGCACAACCAACTGTCTGACTTTTTCCTTTTGATCTGCTATTTCATTACACAATGTACTTACCATTCTTTTTTCTGTGATCCTGGACACTTTCTGTAGCTTGAAATCTCACCCACAAAAGAACTCTTTGTTTTTGAGAGGTAGTTATGACTTCTCAACATTTCTCCTTTGCTCTGAATTGAGTTTTCCTGAGATTAGGTGGTACATGATGAAACAACACTTCGCTTGGAGTAAAAATGGATACATTACCCATTATTCAAAGACAAATGTGCAGTGATCTGATTAACCACTGAAGTGTTCCAAGATATTGAACTAGATTGCTGAAGACATGTCTGAAGGCAGGTGCCTATATGGAGATGGTTGCTGGTCAATAAGGCAACCAATCTCTTCATTGGCAGAGAATAATGGAATCTCTACTGCATTTTGGGTTGGAATCTGAATGTCTCTAGCTTTCTTTTCCCCCCTGCTGCTCAATACAAAGGAAGGATGAGGATGATGATAATGATGACAGTGATGATTCTGATGATCTTCTTCCCATGGGAGCTAGAGCACAGTGCCAAAACAATAAAAGCAATGCTAATTACAAATGTTTTTGTAAAATCCAATCAACAATAAAAGAAACATACATAAATAATGTCATGTCTCTAAATACTCCAGTCCATACTGATGAGATCACTGTCCTATAATTTCATAACCCACTCAAAACACTTTGACTGGGTAATTGTCACTATACTTTGGAGATAGACCTGTTAATGTGTTCCACACTTCCCTTTTATGCACCAAAGAAGTAACTTAAGTTTTCAAAAATGTTGTCCTCTTTTATTCATGGTATCTATAAAATCATTCAGCTGATAGATTCAAGTCAGAGCTTCAGAGAGGTATTTGAATGTGTGAATTTGAAAAAATATATTTGGAAGAAAAGAATATATTTAGGAACATCAGTTCAAAATTGATTTTTGTGTAAAAATGTAGAAATTGAGAGATAATAATACTATTGTCTCATAGTGAAGAAACCTTGGAGCTAAAAGGTCTTTGCTGGAGTTTTAATGTGGAGTTGTTGATTTGTGATTAGTAGATGATTTTTGTCAGTATTTTTTGTTCATGTAATTATCACAATAACCAGTTTGATAAATACACTTAAAATCTGCCATGCAAATCAAATCAAATTAAACCAAATCTAAGCATTATTGTGCTTGTTGGAAAAATGGGGAGCATGCAGTATTACTCAACTCCAAATACTTGATGGACTGAAAACTCCCCCCTCACCATAATCTGGGGAAGAACATTCAGCATGTAAATATGCAAGCATATTATTAATGTCAAAACATTGATCTTTTTTAAGAAAGCTCCAGAATTTTTACTTGAATTTTTACCTGAAGGAGTTCCCCAACTCCCGGGCCACTGACAGATACAGGTCTGTGGCCTATTAGGAACTGGGCTGCACAGCTGGAGGTACGTGGTGGGTGAACAAAACTGTGCATGTGTGAGATCTAGTTGCTCCTCCCTCCCCCTGTTCGTGGAAAAATAGTCTTTCACAAAACCGGTCCCTGGTGCCCAAAAGGTGGGGACCACTGCTTTGGCGTCCAACCTATGTCTAGTGTTATTTAGCTCTATGAACTGCTTCCTGCATTTCTTATGATCACACTATCAGGGAGTTAGCTTCCAGTCTTATGCTTTCAATATAGTTTATAACTCAGGCTGTATTTTAGGATCACTGTCTAAAGTCTAGTTTAATACTTCAGGCTAGATTTTCAAACCAAACTGATGGAATTGCTTACTAATCCTTTTAAACCATTCACAAGATTATGCATACTTCTATAGTACATTTTCTAGTACCAATTTGGATCAAAGCCTTATTTCAAATTCTTACTCATGGGATCTCATTTACTATACTTCCTTATGCTTTCCAAATGACACCCATGTTTTCTTGCTTGAATTATGGGTTCTAGGCATCCCCTTTTTCTCTTTAAAGACAATGCTCCCTGCATTTTAAAACTGGGCACTTGAACCCTCATAACCTGTTTCTCCAGAAACTTTGTTATTTATTTATTTATTTATTTATTTTTGCAGACCCATCCATACAGATTCTGGGCATTATCCAAGAAAAACAGTTAAAACTGACACAAGATAAAAAGCTAAACAGCCAAATGTACATCCCCAAAGGCTATGGAAAGAGAATGATCTTCAGAGTCTTCCTAAACATCAGAAAGGTAGGGTCAATATGCCTTCAGGACAGCATGTTCCCAAAAGAGAGAATTACTATAGAAAAGACCTACCATCTGGTCCACATGACTTTAACTTTGCTGGGGGAAAACCTTGAAGAAACTCCTCTAGATGATCAGACTAAATGGGCTGTCACATTTAGCAGGATGGTTTCAAGACAATCTGGTACCATAATGTATATGGATTAATAGATAATAATTAGCATGTTGAATTGGGCCCAGAACATTTTGGTGGTCATGCAACAATCATAAGATGGATGTGACTCAAATAGAGTTCACTTGTTAGAGTTTGTTTCTGACCATTTACAGTGTAATGGAATTATCTGAGCCTCGGAATTAGATTTTGCAAAATATTGCTGGCTAGGAACATTGGAACAGGTTTCAGTAACCCAAATTAATTCAGATCCCAATGTAAAATATTGACCCTCTTATCCCACCTAGCTTTGTCTAACTGGCATGCAGACCAGAGCAAATATGAATGTCTTTATTCATAAGGAAGGGACATGGTGGCTCAGTGGGTTAGGATGCTGAGCTTGTTGACCAGATGGTTGGCAGTTTGGCGGGTCAAATCCCGAGTGCCGCGTAACAGAGTGAGCGCCTGTTACTCGTCCCAGCTTCTGCCAACCTAGCAGTTCAAAAGCACGTAAAAATGCAAGTAGAAAAATAGAGACCACTATGGTGGGAAGGTAACAGCATTCCATGTACCTTTGGCATCTAGTCATGCCGGCCACATGACCACGGAGACATCCTCAGACAAGTGCTGGCTCTTCGGCTTTGAAATGGAGATGAGCACCGGCCCCTAGAGTTGGAAACGACTAGCACGCATGTGCGGGGAAACCTTTACCTTTACCTTTTTATTCATAAGGAAATCTGGAAACTCATCTAGAGGACCTGCTGATATTTTGTTCTTCCAATAGTTTCCTGAAGGGGTGCAAGTCATCTTAAATATGGAAAATTACTTGGAGAACAACTGACACTTGGCCATTTTTATAATACCATGTAGGTTCAAATATGAGCTCATACCTGAGCTTGCTTCATTCTCTTTATGTCTTATACCAGAGGTCTCCAACCTTTTGGGCACCAGGGACAGGTTCCATGGAGAGAGGTTTTTCCACGGACTGGAGGGTGTGTGGTTTTGTGTGCTGCCAGCATCCTGTGGATGGGGCTTTGCTTGTTTGTGCAGACCAGTTGCTGGCATGCCACGGACTAATGGTTGGGGACCCCTGTCTTATACCATCATCTTGCCAAGTGTCTTTTCATTTGTTCCATCTCCCTCAGAATTTCTGTGAACAGGCAATCAGCATGAGGTTAACAGCTGAGAGGAGGCCTTGCAAGTGTGCTCTCATTGGGCATTCTGACTTTTTCTCTATTCTAGAGATCCCCCGTGCATGAAATGAAACTGCTTACCAAATTATCAGGAAATCCCTATGTGCTGTTTGGAAGCTATTCAGATTCATCAGGCATCTGGAGCAATCCTGAAAGAATTCCTTATGCAAATATCAGTCCCCAAGACTATGGTCTTAGCTATTTCAGTGCTACACTGGGAGTATCATAGCTCAGTAACAGAACATCTGTCTTGCATTTCTAGAAGCCCAGGTTGCATCCCTGGTGTCTTTGGTAGTAAGATTGCAATTAGCTTTCTTGGAAAAAAATGCTCATGGCTAGAAAACATAATGTAGAATTAAAAATGCCAACTACCTGGTAGAAAAAGACAGTTTCATACACAGACATACAAACAACAACCTTTACTTGATCATGAGTGGTGTATTCATCTCTTTTCTACACTGTCCAATGTAAAGCAACATGATAATGTTTCTTGGATGATTAATAAGAGGATTAGAAACAACAACAGTGAACCAATTTCTCTGAAATCCATATGTAATTACAGCTATAGTGAACACTTCTTTCCATTAACTACTTCTGCAAAATTGGGACTAGAGAAGGAGACTTGACCTTGTTGGGACAAGAAAGAGTTTGTGGAACAAGCGGTAGCTTTTTTGCAACCACTATTCCCATGTTTCTACTGTGAAGCTTTGAAATGTGAAATGAAGTCATTATGCTGCAGGTTTTTTCTACAAGTCCAGGATCATGGTGGTTAGCCACAACCCACATGATCCTTAATAGGAAATGTCAGAATTCCCAGCTGCCTTGAACTAACTCTTGCTTCAATTTCTTTCTTCACAGATTTCTGAAAAGAAATTTCTTATCTTCTCCTAAGATGAGTTCTCCTAAGCATTAACTGTTTTCCCAAAACTTTACTAAATTTCAAAACAAGTATAACATACAAAAAAGCAAAGAAAAAAGAGTTAAAAAAGAAAAGTAAAGAGGTAAGGAAAAAGTAAAAATGGAGAATGCAAGAAAAGAAGAAAAAAGCTATAGAAAAAAAGATACCGGTAACTTCTGGTTTTCTTCAATATAGATAAATACCTAAAAATCAGTGACCCTTTGAATTAAAATAAACCATAACAATTAGTTCTTCTGTCATCATAAACAAATCTAATCATCAAAACCCAAGGCTAAAACTTAATTTCTTTTAGTTTCAAACAAAAAAAAATCCAAGAGTGGTTTCTAAAATGGAAACAAAGCTAGATAAAGTATTTTCTGTAATCAAATCAGGTATTTTTTAAATGACTTTTCTATATGAAGGTAAGATAGCACCCGTATAAGTCAATGGAGAATGTTCTTTTAGGGAGCATATACACTGTCAGAGAAGGCCAGTTTCCTTGGTCCCGTCAGACGATGTTATTTGTTTGATGGGACAAGAGCAAACCAATTCTGTGTGATTAAACAGGACAGGCAGAAACAAGTGGTGATAGAAAGCCTTTAAGTTAGACAGACCGTGTACCAGTGGTGGGATTCAGCCAGTTCACACCACTTCGGCAGAATCAGTAGCTAATTTTTTGTTGCCCAGGCCCAGAATGGACTTCTGAAAGCAGCATCCACACAGGGAACCAGTTACTCACATATTTGAATCCCACCACTGCCCTGGGGACGCGGTGGCTCAGTGGGTTAGGACACTGAGCCTGTCGATCAGGTTGGCAGTTTGGCGGGTCGCATCCCGAGTGCCACGTAACAGAGTGAGTGCCTGTTACTCGTCCCAGCTTCTACCAACCTAGCAGTTCGAAAGCACGCAAAAATGCAAGTAGAAAAATAGGGACCTCTACGGTGGGAAGGTAACAGCATTCTGTGCGCCTTTGGCATCTAGTCATGCCGGCCACATGACCACGAAGACATCCTCGGACAAGCCCTGGCTCTTCGGCTTTGAAACGGAGATGAGCACTGGCCCCTAGAGTCGGAAACGACTAGCACGCATGTGCGGAGGAACCTTTACCTTTACTGCCCTGTACCACAACGAGATTCATGGTGGGTAACCAGCACCTTGAACTTTACCCAGAACAATTATACAGAATAAACAAATGTTCTCTACTCCAAAAGAAGTGCTATTGTGCAATGAGAAGTCAGTGGTGTTTTTTTAATATTTCAGAATATATTTCAAATTCAGACACATATTGCTATATTTACCAATAGGCCTGCATAATGTTTTTTTCAATTCCCAAGCTGAAAAAATTCTAATCCATTGTTGTTTTTACCACTTCAGACAAGTATTCAAGCAGGCCATAATAGAGCTATTAGTCATAAATCAATGAAATTAGTTTTGTAAAACATTTAATCGATATGGAGCCAACAAAATTGGTAATGCACAGAGTTGTACTTGGTGTGCTCGTATATATTCAGGGATATGTAGTATGATTTAGCTATAACTATAAGCTTGTCTAATGTTACAATTCAGAGCTGGGTGGTTTTTTTTCCAAAGCTACCCAATTTCATCCAAGTTGTTTTAAGAACATAATCAATAAGCACATTGGAATTTAAATTAGAATGTAAGTAGATATGGACCTGGAGGTACCTAAATTGTTTAGCTGCAGCAAAGTCTGATCCACAGAACCTATATATTTTAGCGTTAGATATTATCATTTTGGACTGTATTGATTCTAGTAATGTTAGTTTATAGTTCTTACTAACTTAATTGTCATGCCTTGTGAATAGAAGCACACACAAAAGAAAGAAAGAGCACAATCTTTCTTTAATCTTCACAGCTCAATGAAGTCTGGTTCAGTAGAAAGCAAATGATGGTTTCCTGCTTGAATATATTATTGAACCAACATAAGGATTAGATTTTTTGTTTTTACTTTAAGCCTGCTTTTTAGGACATCATGGCAGGGCATCTCCATCTGAAAATTTTGTTTACAGTTCCTTTTACCAGTTTTCACATATGTGGCTGCAAATGTTTGCAAAAGAGTCCCTGCAATATGCTCCTAATGGCTACTATCACTAATAAAGTTGTGACAAGAGCATAGAATAACACTTCTACAAAAAAAATGGAACAAGGACAAGACCAGTGATAAGTATGATTTCAGGACATAGGCCTTGATACCAACCCCTGCATGTAGATTCTATCAATTCAGAAACATACGACATTATGTTTTTATTTATGATGTAACCTAGGAAGTTGCAGTAGAATTGGGAAATAGATATTTTTCAGATTGGTAGGGGATTGTCAGGAGAAGTAAGGAGTTAATTGGAATGCTAGAGATTTGTTTACACAAGCCTGTTAGTGAAAGACATTAGAGGCAGAAGAAATGGGATCCTGGGAGATGTTCAGTAAATAAAGACAAAGATCAAAAGAAGATCTTTTGGCAGGCAACATGCAACCCGCAAGGAAATCAGAATCGGAAACTTTCAGAAGAGAAGGAGTTTGTCCCAAAGCAAAAAGAAAGAAGAAACAAGACTTGACTTGAATTAAGAGATCTATAAAAAGCTGTGGAGGTGTGGGTACAAAGGATAGGCACATCCACAGAGAGATAAAGAGAACTCATAAAGCAATAAAAAAGAGTAGTGCAGCAGATGTTTAGCCTAGAAAGTAATGGCTAGCAAAAGGAAGAAAAGAGAATGGTTAGCCTTGTAGGAGGCAGCCTGGGGAAATAAAGCAAATAAGGGCAAAGCTTTCGAGTAAAGGAAAAGAGAGGAAACATCATTCATAGGTAAAAGAGGAAAAGGATAAGACTTTTCTTCCTGTAGCAGTGGCTCTGGTGGGACTCCACTTCGTACAGATACAAGAAGAGCAGACAGCTTCAGTGGTGGGAGTCAAATATGTGAACAACCGGTTCTCTGTGTGGATGTTGCTTCCTAAAGTCCATTCTGGGCCTGGGCAACAAAAAATTAGCTGCCGGTTCTGCCGAAGTGGTGCAAACTGGCTGAATCCCACCACCAGACAGCTTCCATTGGTAAATTGCTTGGTGACCTCAGCCAATGGCTGAGTTGTGATTATTCTTGCTGTTGCCTCTTGCTCCTGCCTTTGATTTGTTAAACTCTGCTGTCATCTTAACATTCCTTTGTGACAAATCTTTGTATTTTGCACAATATATTTTAAGGAGATCAAGTCTTCCAAGTCGCTCTGCAAGGCTAGTGCTAGGTTTAACAATTTTGATAGATGGAATATGCATGCAGATCAATGCGACATTGCTACTGACTTGGAAGTGAAGAGACAGTCCCTAAGGAAGAGAAAAGAAGACTATGTTTGATGATCAAGATTATTCCAAACTGATTACTAAAACAAATCTCACGATTATTCAATATGCAATAATTCCCTCCAGGCATAGAAATAACTCTTTTTTGCTTTTATTTTTCTGAGTTTCTCCACTTGGAAACATCCTATTCAAACTAAGCTAGTTGTTGCTGTGATCAGTGAAAGCAATGGAGCTTTCTGGGCTCGGGAGGATGGTGAGTGATGAGTGTAACATATCATTGTTTTGAGATGGTCATTTTTATTATTTTATGAAATATTCTTTGGCTCTGCTTTTGCTTTTAATTAGAGTGTTGGAGTCTGCAATGCAATTATTAATGTAATAAAGCTCAGTACAGTTTTTAGTTAACAGCATTGACCTCCATAAAATCATATGAAAGGAAGGACTTTCAGAACTGCTATATTATTTAGACAGAATTGGGTTTCTTTTGAGCATAATTCATGTGGTATGCAAACAGTTATGAGCCGTGTGATGCAGTGGCTAGAATGCAGTATTGCAGGCTAATTCAGATTACCACCAGGAGTTCAATCCTGACCGGCTCAAGATTGACTCAGCCTTCCATCCTTCAGAGGCCAGTAAAGTGAAGACCCAGATTATTGGGGGCAATAAGCTGACTCTGGCAATAAACTGGTTACAGAGTGCTGTAAAGCACTATGAGACAGTATATAAGTCTAAGTGCTATTGCTAGTGCTAAGTGCTATTAAATTTTGTAATGAGCATTTTTTTCAGGTAGCACCTAATAGTTGCCTAATAGAGTAATTTTCGGATTACACAAATTGAACTTACTTCTTCATTTTTAAAAAATCCATTTTCTCTAATTCAATATCTATATCTTAGTTACAGGTTATAGAACTATTTCAGTCTAGTCATCATTGAAAATGATGTTGTGCAAAAGGATGACTTCGGTTGAATGAACTAGAGTGGGAACCGGAGCTTATTCTAAGTGGAACATTTGCTATTGTATTTCGGCTCACTTATTTTATTTTTATTTGGATGCCTTATATATTTTCATGGGCTGTGAACAGGCTCCTTCAAGGATAAAATTGAGCAGACCCGAGGTAGTCCTTAGTTACGAACGTATGACCATTCGTTCAGCCGATTGTATGAAATTATGATAATGCTGATAAAATGGACTTAAGATCTGTGCCTGAAGTTACAGCCATTGCAGCACACACCCCCAGTCATGTGATCAAAATTCAGATGCTTTGCAGCCTACCCATATGTATGACCCACCTATCTATGCACAGTGACATTTATCCCACTTCCTCAACCTCTATTTCAGCCCCAGCAATGCTACTGCCAGTGGGAAATGCTACTTCAGGTCCCATACCACTGGCTTTCACTGCCTGGGTCTACTGGGTGTGCCTGTGAGTGGAGTGTCCCCTATTACCTCGTGGAATTGTATATCATACAGAAACATAGAAAAGATTGTGGTGCTCTAGTTATGGTATTATCTCATTCAGAGATGTGATGTTATTATGGTCTCAGGTAAAGGCTGAACTATTCATCGATTAACGTAGTTAATATGTTTTACTCTGATTGTTAAGAGAAGACAGGCAGTAGCTTATCATGATTCAGCCTACTGTTTGCTTTTAGTTTGTGAATGTGTTCTCCCTTTCTTCAGCATTACTCCCATATAGCTTGGCCAAGGCCAATTTCTAAAATTATTCTTGAAACATTCAAATGATGGAATGGAATATGTGTGGGGAAACAAGGAGTTAAGGATATAGTGAATGCAATGAGGCATAAGAAGTTCAGGTAATAGAAGAGAAATTGTCTGAAATGATTTGTCCATTAATCCACAACTGACATGGGAGCCCAGATAAATAATGTGTTTAGTTTCAGCTCTTTCCCTAGGTCAGTTATCTTGTAATCCTTCTTGTTCAAGGGCATGTAGTGAGAAGCCAGGAAGGTTAGAGAAATCATGATTAGGTGAAATGAAGTGGAAAACCAAATATCTCTTTGGCAGGTTTCTTATTTTTGTTTCCAGAGCACTCACCAATTTGTCCTGTGAAATGCAGAGTTGTGTAGACAAAACTGGAAGGGACTGAGATAGCAACACCCAGGAGTCACTGGAGAGGGGGGAAAAATCCTATCATGCTGCTGGGCACATGGTTTGCTGTAGACTTATTAATTGTATTGCTCAATTGGTCAAATCTGTTGCTTTGAACTACACTGAAAACATATGCAAGGATGTTTCTTTTATTTAAATCAGAGTTCCCCAACCTTTACGGCCTTGTGGACTGGCGGGGGGAAAGGAAAAGGGGATGGTTCAGTGTGAGCAGCTGGCAAGCCTGTGGATGCAGCTCCATTTTCATGAGCGGCATGCATTTGTGCCAGTGATGGGATTCAAATATGTGAACAACTGGTTCTCTTTGTGGATGCCGCTTCTGGAAATCCATTCTGGGCCCGAGCAACAAAAAATTAGCTACCGGTTCTGCCAAAGTGGTGCGAACCAGCTGAATCCCACCACTGATTTGTGCCCATGACACATGCAAAAGGAGTACATGTGCACTGCTCGCCTGCTGCTCATGTAACTGGGGATGCCCATGCGCATACTCACCTGTCATTTCCATGGCCCAGTTGCAAACACCTCATGGCCCACAAGTGGGCCATGGCCCAGGGGTTGGGGACCCCTGATTCAAATAGTACAAACTGTCAGCATAATTCCCTAATACAGACAAACCAACATTCTTTAAAAAATAATATGAGAATAAGTGAGAGGTCCATCTAGGCATAGGGTTTTGATGGCTTATTTGGAAAATCTCAGTTTGAATCCCTACTTCAATCTTATTTAGTAAACTAAATGAGAATTGCCATCTTCCTCCCTCTCTTTCCCCTCTCTTTATAGTCCCTTCCCTCCAAAATGCTATTAGGAAGAAAGGGGAGATCAAGAGAAGGTAAGATGGGATAAAATGGGATTTGAAGAAAAGTTTGTGTTTTCTCTAACTGCTCACATTTGCTCTTCAAAAATGCACCTGCTCTGAGTTGGAAAAATTTTCACCTCGTCTATGTTATGAATTTATTAGATTAAGCATATCAGCTCTTTTCAACCTGGGAAAGTGCTTCAGAAATGCATAATAAGGAGTTGCCACTGCTTAAGGAAATATTCTTTTTTAATCTTGTAAGGATAAGTTGTCTTTGAGCTGTACTCAAATATTTTGTGACTAGGTGAATAAATCCTCATTCTTTCCTTGTCTATATTGAACTGGTTACTCTTTGGGTAGAGCAGTCTTCCTCCTCCCTCCTCCTCCAGACCTCCCAGGGTATCCTGGTGGTCTCCCATTCAAATACTAACTGTGGTCTTGCTCAGCTTTTTAAAGTTCACTCAAGCTTGGCTGGGTGCCTTATCCTCAAGTGTTTTACAATCAATTTGCTGTTATAAAATAAAATACTCTGCATCTGAATAACATTTTGAAAAGACTCTGTGTAGTGCTAAAGCGGACCATTTTTTAAGCAAAACAATAACAGAGATAAATGAGAAATTGCATCTTTTAGGATTGTTAGACAAATGTGCTGATTTGGGGGAATCTGGAAGACTGTGGTATGCTAAAATCTACTTTTTCAGAATGTTGCTGGGTTTCAAACTTTTAAAATATAACCACAAATATAAATGTAAGGGAAAATAACATTGCAACACATATAAATAAGAAAAGTAAGCATAAAAATGCAATGGAAAGTTAACATAAAAAGAGTCTAGAAATGTGTACATTGGAAGTAGGCAGGAATTCTCACAGTCATGCAAACTTTGGGGGTTTGAGTTAAATTCATAAATAATAACACCCCAAAGAATATGTGTTTGGCTAGAATTAAAAGGTTTGGCTAGAATTAAAATTATACTTATTCCTGTGAAATTTTTAGAAAGATACTAACTTGAACTTAGACTACATTCACAAGGGAAAAACTTTAGCTTCATTCCCAAATAGTTGCTTTGCTCTTTCTCATTAATCACCTGGTGCCTTGAGCAAGAATTACAGCTATTTTATCATGACAGTTAATGTCATGTTAATTTATATCCTTGAATTATTTATTCTCATGCTACTTCTTTCTTTTATTTAAAACCAGCCAATATATTAACAGAATTAATTAAACCCAAATTCCATACTCATGCCTCTGACTAACACTCAGAGAAATTAGATAGCTTTTCAACAGTACTGAAATTGGTGATGAATCTGTTTGTGTAAAACAATTGTTAACTTCCTAAAAAGAATGTGAATAGGCTAGAAAGCCATTTGCAAATGATATGCAATGAATATTAAAATCATGATAAATCGGAAAGTAAATATTTTTTAAAAAAATAAAAGGTCCGTTACAATAAATATACATGATTTATAGAATTTATGTAGCTTAAAACTAAGCCAACTGGACATAAAAATCAACATGAAAACAAAAGAGACTGCCTTCATCTCTAGACTACTATCCAACTATCCAGTTGAAGCTGTTAAATACAAAATGAATTTACATTTACACTTGACCATGTTAATGGAAAAAAATAACACATATCTATGATGACCTCATGACATAAATCCCACCTTTACATACTTGTGGCTTCACACTATTTTGTAAGTTTATAAATTGAGAGGGTTCTGGCATAATATATGTTTTATCACTTGTCTAAGACAGTGTGATCTGTCATAGTTTTTACCATGGATACATAAGATAAATAATCTTAATATGAAATCAGGTTACTATCCTATGAGTCTTAACATCAGATTTATGAAAACCTCCAACAAAATCTTGATCTGTCTCAGCTATCTAATCCCAAATATGCAAACATTCAAAATGTCCACAAAGCCTGGAAAAAATGGAAACTATTTAGATGGCTCTCTCCCCAGTATCTAATTAGTAGTATTACAACTAGAGTCATAAGAATAATGGGAAGAGCTGAAAGAACAACAACTATCATGATATTCCAAATTACAATAGTCCCCTACACCCACCCACCCCCATTGTACTCTATATGATTGCCCATGTGCATCATAGATTTAGCTTGGATGAATAAGTAGTAAGCAGTAGAAAATGTAAAGCAACTCTATTAGTAGAAGGTATTTGAACAGGAAGTGCCAAAAAGTGCACGCAGCATGAACACGGAAATCATTATATTAAAGTACTGCTTCAATGAAGCTCTCTGGAAGATTGAGCAATTAAATATTCAATTGACTTTAATTCTTCACTTTCTTTTTGTCTTGAAATTACATACCAAGCAACAATGTGAACATAATTTTTCCCAAATCAAATGCAAATAGGAATAGCCGGCTTTCCATAATTACTTAGACAGACTGATGTCAGCTCCATCTGTCATCCTGGGTCTGTCTTATCCATTTTAATGCCCTCCTTTCTGAAATGGATCATTCATCGATAGAATACATCCCTTTCTTTCCTGACTGAAAATGGCTCTCCACCTTTACTCTTGAAGATCACTTATTCTTGTTTATAAAGCTAGCAGTAATAGTAGCAGTGACCTTTGAGCCATGAAGAAGAAAACAACTATAGGAAAAATATATGTTTCTTATAGGACACAGTTATTCTGCACTACAGTTACTTTCACAACATAAACACATTGAGCTGAAAGCAAGTCCAATTCAGACCTCTGATACTTTTAAGATGAATTACATAAGATTGGGATAGTTTCTTCAATATACTACCTTATGTTTTTTTTAAAAAAAACAACTTTACAGAGAGTTTTATTATTTATTTATTTATTATTTAAATTTATATACCGGCCTATTCCCATAGGACTCAGGGCGGTTTACAGGGAAAATTAAAATACATAGCATACAAAATTAAAATCAGTTAAAACTATAATTAAATTACAATCCCTGAAGTTAAACTTTTGTATTCTGTATTTTTTATGTGCCCTGTTCACCGCCCTGAGTCCTTCGGAAGAAGGGCGGTATACAAATATAATAAATGAAATGAAACTAAAACCCAATTAAATTAAATTAAATTAAAACCCCTCAGTCTGGGCCAAACAGCTTGAAGAACCAGGTTTTCAAGTCCTGGCGAAATGAGCGAAGGTATCATTTCTTGATATCATTTGAACAAATGAAGTCAAATTTCAAATTAAGGGCGGTAGTTGGATCTGTTGATCTGTCATTTCAAGTAATGTGGCCGGGCCAGTATTATTTCCATACAGTTCTCTGGAATACCTTTTCTAACAATTCCT